>NW_019154137.1:13436122-13491801 GCF_002288905.1 Enhydra lutris kenyoni
CATTGGGGTACAGATGGCCTTCTTTTCACTACATCTGTATCTTTGGGATAAATACCTAGTAGTGCAATTGCAGGGTCATAGGGAAGCTCTATATTTAATTTCTTAAGGAATCTCCACACTGTTCTCCAAAGTGGCTGCACCAACTTGCACTCCCACCAACAGTGTCAGAGGGTTCCCCTTTTTCCACATCCTCTCCAACACATGTTGTTTACTGTCTTGTTAATTTTGGCCATTCTGACTGGTTTAAGGTGGTATCTCAATGTGGTTTTGATTTGAATCTCCCTGATGGCTAGTAATGATGAATGTTTTTTCATGTGTCTGTTAGCCATTTGTATGTCTTCTTTGGAAAAGCGTCTGTTCATGTCTTCTGCCCATTTTTTGACATGATTATCTGTTTTGTGTGTGTTGGGTTTGAGGAGTTCTTTATAGATCTTGGAGGAGAAGGTGTTTTTTAGACTATATATAAGTATTGGTCTGACATACTTAAGATCAACAAATAAATAAACCTTGAGTCTGTTTTTAACTGTCCGTATATATTAACATACACGCATAATTTCTGGTTTTATGTGCAGCTGGTGGCTCCTATCAGAATACAGTGTTTTAAAAAATGCCCCAAGCGGGGCGCCTGGGTGGCTCAGTGGGTTAAAGCCTCTGCCTTCAGCTCGGGTCATGATCCCAGGGTCCTGGGATCGAGCCCCACATCGGGCTCTCTGCTCAGCAGGGAGCCTGCTTCCTCCTCTCTCTCTGCCTGCCTCTCTGCCTATTGTGATCTCTGTCTGTCAAATAAATAAATAAAAATCTTTATAAAAAAATGCCCCAAGTTTGTAAAAATATATTATTCTATGGCACAGACATATTACTTAGATATTAATTCTATTTGTGATAGATGTTTTCTTGAGTCCAATTATAAGAAATAATCAAGCTGATGCATTAGCAAAGTGGTATCTATTAGGTAACCTCTAAGAAAAAAAGGCCAGCAGACAGAGGATCCACAGAAAAATCAGGACTAAAACCCAGACAGCTGCCTAGTCTTCTGTTTAACTTAGAGATACATTTTAAGGAATAATCTATATACATTAACAGTATAAAAACTTGAATTAGGGGGCGCCTGGGTGGCTCAGTGGGTTAAAGCCTCTGCCTTTAGCTCAGGTTATGATCCCAGGGTCCTGGGATCCAGCCCCTACTGGGCTCTCTGCTCAGCAGGGAGCCTACTTCCCCACCCCCCTGCCTGCCTCTCTGCCTACTTGTGATCTCTGTCAAATAAATAAAATAAATAAATAAAATCTTTAAAAAAAACTTAATTAGTAATAGAACATACTTAACTAGCTTACCAAGTCATTGTCTCATATTCTCAAATCATCTAATGATCCCAGTTTCAAATCTCTTCTAAAAATAGTCTGGCCATCTTCTATCTGGAAATGATGATGATCCAGGTTTCTTTAACTCTAGACTTTAAAAATGATAACTGTACTACCTAATTATTGTAATTAAGAATGATATTAATGTGGTTCTTATGAACAGAAAAGCCAAAGTTATCTTTATCGATGTAAACAAATAAAAATGAATACCCAGGGACGCCTGGGTGGCTCAGTTGGTTAAGCAGCTGCCTTCGGCTCAGGTCATGATCCCAGCATCCTGGGATCGAGTCCCACATCAGGCTCCTTGCTCGTCAGGGAGCCTACTTCTCCCTCTGCCTCTGCCTGCCATTCTGTCTGCCTGTGCTCGCTCTCTCTCCCTCTCTCTCTCTGACAAATAAATAAAATCTTAAAAAAAAATGAATACCCAAATGATTAAATTATAAATTCAAAAGATTGAATTTTACATGATATCAAAATCTATACCACAGTAGATACACTGCCTTATGATAATCCATCCATTTCAAAATGATGGGCAAGGATAAAATATACTTGTCATTCATTTTAACAAAGTCATCCCTAAGGCAAAAAAAAAAAAAAAAAAAGTGGAAAGCAAAAGAAAACTGTGAAAATTGTGAAAGTAGCCTTAAATTAAATGTTGCAAACTTAGTATGAACCTTTAAAGTGGAGGTGAGATCCACTTTTGATTTCTAAACTTTTGTTACAATGCTTTTCTCTGTGGATGCTGATAAGAATGAAGTAACAGCTTCCAAGAGCGAAAATAAACTGGAAAAACAAAGAAAATCTAATTTTGTCTGGCCTTACCAAGCCAATCCCCTCTCTCCCATTGCACTGGTAATGGCAATAGTAGTAGTGGCTGGTGGCAGCAGACCCGCTCTAAAGCAGCCTTAAATATCTGTGTCAGAGAGGGGGCATTATGGCTAAACTGGTCCTAAAGGACCTGTCTGCAAATGTGAAAAACTACAATTCCAAGAAACCTCCCCTTGAGGAAAGCTCAAAATCCTTGTCAGTGATATTGGTAATCCGGACTAGAGAATTCAGTTCACATTCAACTGAAAACGGAAGTAAATAGGCAACAAGCAAGGCGAAGGAAAGCGGAAGCTACCACAGCAAGAGCTAAAACTACTCATTAAAACAAAACTTGCATCTGTAGAGATGCAGTGAGAAGGGTACAGTTAAATGATGGCACATCAATGCTTACATTTTATAATAAACAAACAACCCAACTAAACTCTCAAAAGCAGTTTTAGTACAGCTCATGTTTTACAACCATTTATTTATTTTCTTAATCTCAACAGACAACTGTTGAGTGTTGAATAGTTAAATATGTAAGCTAAAACCATTTAAGTGGTAGCTATGGTTAGAACCTCCTATACATGGGCCAGTTTCCACACCCAGTCCACCCCAATGACTGCAGTCAGAGAACAAGAGCAAGAAAGCTGTCTGTAACTATGGTGGAGGGTGGAGGTGCTATGAGAAAAGACTAAAAGGATTAGAGTTCACAATCTGGACAGATGAAAGAATCAGTCATGGATATCTACCACCTATACAACTACTACCATTAAGCATTTATGTGTGCCAGTCACGTTACTAAGTGCAGAGATACTGAACCATGTCCAAGGGGGGGATCAAGTAGATTTTAACATTCCTTCTTTCAGTTACAACAAGAATTATGTTAGTCATGCAAAAGTTGTGAACTACAGGCGCCTGGGTGGCTCAGTGGTTAAAGCCTCTGCCTTCGGCTCAGGTCATGATCCCAGCGTCCTGGGATCGAGCCCCGCACCGGGCTCTCTGCTCAGAAGGGAGCCTGCCTCCTCCTCTCTCTCTCTCTGTCTGCCTCTCTGCCTACTTGTGATATGTCAAATAAACAAATAAAAATCTTAAAAAAAAAGTTGTGAACTAGTAAGCAACAGAATGTCATAAAAAGAACCTCAAATTGGAAATTAGAAAATTTAGGTTTCAGTCTTAAGAGTATGATTATCTAAATATGTGACCTAGAAAAAAATTACCTAACCTTCTTAGGCCTATATAAAATATAGGTAGAGGTGTTGGACCAATCAGTGGTTTTCTGTTGTTTTAAGCAGCCAAACCTTTCTTCAAATGAAATATTATAGGAATACCCTCCATATAAAAAGGTTGGAAGTGCAAATTTTATGCTAGAAGCACAGTGAAAGTCATAACAGTTCCACAATCCCTCTGCTGGGCTTTCCCCATTCCCTGGAAACAGCCCTAAAGGTACCTATATAGATACCTTTTGAAGTCTATGGGCTAGGAGACCTTTAAGGGCCCGTCTACATCTAATATTCCTATGGCTAACCCTGAAACTTTCCTCACCTACACCTTCAAAAATCTTTGTTCAATCTAATCCAACAAATATTTGTTGACTGCCTAATATCACAGAAAAAACAGGCTAGGATTTCCACGTTGGATATACTCACCCTCCTGTTGTGGAAGACAACAATAAATAAAATGACAAAATAAATAAAATGAGGATGGACTTCAGAGGAAAGAGGGTTTTAAGGAGCAGGACACCATCAAGGCCCACTAAATGGAAGAAAAGATCCACTTCTCTCTCTTTTTTTTTGTAGCTATATCAACAATGCCTGGAGTTAGCAGGCACTTAATAAATATTGAATAAATGGATGGATGGATGGATGGATGGATGGATGGATAAGGCTGTTCTCTTATTCATGTTCATTGCAGTTCAGCCAAAATGTGTAGAGATAAAAGCACTTTCCATAATTTAGAGAATTTTTTCTTATAAGCACAGTGTTACAAGAAACCAAATTTCTTCATTATTCATTCTATCTACTATCTACAATTGCTTATGATGATTATTTTATTAGAATAAAAACAAAGCAAAAAGTACACTCCATTATTTAGCCCCTCCCCCAACTTGAGTCAGCAGAACAAATAAAGACAAAATTCTGCTCAACCATTTGAGATATAATTTTGTGGGAGCAAATAATTAGACTAAATTGTGCTTTGGCAGGAAACATTTCAACCTTTCAACAAGCCTGTTAATACAGAGATATTTGTATGCTCCAAGAAATAAGTAAGTCTCTTAAGTGGGTAAATCAAGTTAGAAATGAGGGCCATTTTCTGGCTCTCCTCCTTCTCATCTTCATTAGTAGTGGGAAAAGGCAGAGAGGTCAAGAAGGCAACTGTTTTTCTTTTTCCTCCCAAGCTTAAATTCTGTCCCATAAGATATGCTTTGTCTTTTTGGAGTCAAAGTCAGCCAGCAGGCACTTAAGTAAAATTAAGGCAACTGCACCAATGGCAGAGAATTTGACGGAAAGCTTGCTAGAGACAGCTCATTTGAGTAAAAGCTTTGCCTGTTTAAGAAACAATATAATTTCAGGAGGAAATTTCTCTGGAAAGGGCCAGGTGGTTCTGTAGTTTTATAGCTCAGGTGTTATCAGTTATCCAGGACAAGTGTTATATATAACAAATGTTCTCAAACCTGAATTGTGTTTCCCTAGAAGGCTATTACATTTGAAAAGACATTAAAGTGAGTTTAAATTCCATTTTTGTTTTAGCACAGCCCTAATATTTTATTATGGTATACTATATACAAGTCCTATTCTGAATATGTCTTATGAATGGACATATTTTTATGAACATCCTGGGAGGGTGTAAAACAGCCCCCCCCCCCCCACCTACGGTGCCTGGAATGAGTTGCTTAGAGAGGTATCAAGCTAAAATATAAAGTAAGAAATAGCTCATTACTTTCTAGCCTTCTTCCAAGGTACAATGACATCTTAAGAGAAAAGGCCACATCCCTTCCTTTGCTGTAACCAGTGAAGAGATCCCAGTCTATGTGGGGCTTCATAGGTAGCTGCAACAAAAGTCACATTGTGGGGAGAAATATGGCAAGGTTCTGACTGCAGACAACAGATGACATCACTGCTTTCTTCTATTCATTTTAACTACTCTCCTGTAAAAACTGGATTTAACTCAAGGTCTTGAGCTTCATTTGGAAGACTTGGATTTGGAATAAATCCAGTTACTCTAGGGACCACGTGAGTTTTAATGCACCTGGGGAAGCTGGCCAAACTGTCACTTACTCCCATTATCTAAGAAAAATGTGGAAATCTTTGGTCAGGAGTCTTCAATTTTTGAATTTGCCATTCCCCATCAGAGGGCTACAAATGCCATCTTTGGAAAGACTTTGTTCTTATTCTAAAATATTTTCATAGAACAAGAAATGTGGCTCAGATGAGAGGGAAAAAAATAACGAGAGTAAAAAATTATTTTCTTCTCACACATTTTAATCTAAGTTTGCTCTGTATATGTCTAATCTGGAAGTTACTGTCTAGTGCCACACAAGTTAGTTAGAATTCCTTAAACTAAGTGTCCAGGACTTAGTATTTTCCCTTCAGTCATCTACTCAAATCCTATATGAAGTGTATATTCATTCAGCCCATTAAAATATTTATTTAGAGCCTACTATATGCCAGGGACTTTTCTAAGCATGAGGGATACAGCAGTGAACAAACCACAGTCCCTGTCCTTATAAAGGTTTTATCTGGGGGAAGGAGAGACAATGAACAAATAACCTAGATATCAAATATCACAGAGTGTTAAGTGATAAGAAAAGATAAGATAAGTGTACAGAGTAAGTGTTAAGTGCAGAGTTAAGTGTACAGAGAATGGTCATGAAAGGCAACTTTGAAGAAGTGACATTAGAGCACAGCTGTGAATGAAGTGAAGACTTGTTGGGGCTTTTCCCTTTATTAAAAGAAAATTCCAGGAGGTCACTAAAATTACTACGTTTGGAGTTAGAAGTAAGAATAGATACAGAGTTGAGAAATTTGGGGAAAACCATCAGAATATTCAAGGAAGTCATAATAAAGCTGAAAAGATCATTCACTGAAGGTCAACTATATGATTCAAGAGATGAAAGAAGGCTGAGAGAAGACATGATTGAAATAAATAATTTCAATTACCATTTTGAACATTACAAATGTGAGTCTGTAGGCTGATACATCCAATTGTATAAAAACACTTTATAGGTTGTAAATTAGAATAATAAAAAGTATATCCGAATTTCTGGTTCCAGAACAAGTTAAAGTGACACGCTTCTACCTATTTTTCCTACTAAGTGCAGCTAAAAACCTGGCCATTACATATAAAACAATTTTAAGCACACAAAACAATCATAAGAAGACTCCAAAAGGTGGAGAAAAGAAGGCAGACTGGCTGGAGACTTTAGGACCCAAGCAATGACAAAGTGGTGACTTCTGTGAGCATTCTTTTACTTTATATATCCCAGACTGGATATCGGAGAAGCCACCAACTCAGAGATGCCAACAGGCACAGACAAAACCAGTTTCAAGAAAACCTGATCTCTCTAGCCAAAAGTACAAGAAAGGGGCAAACAGCAATACAGAAAACTTTTAGACAATAATTACCCTACTATAGACAAAAAAACATAAGAAAAATTTGGGCCTTACCCTCACCCCATAAGCAAAGCCTAAGTAGGGAACCTAGACTTCCACCCTCTCCAGTCTCTAATGAGGTTTCCCAATGTGTCTACTGGGGTAATATAACAGAGAAGGTGAAATGGGTCCTTCATTCCCAACCAGCAATGTCAGCAGAGGCCACAAGGTGAGCAGAGAATGAGGTGCCATTCCCTCCATCAGTCAGGGTGATAGAGGTCTAGAGGTGAGCAAAGGTCTAGAGTTTACACCAATCAGCAGTAATGGGGTCCCCATCCACTTTTCCAGAGTATCATTGAAGGCTGAGTAGAGAAGCTGAACTTCTACTTCCATGTGGTAGTAATGAAGCAGTGACTACTTCCCTACCAGCATACCATCAGAGTAGACCTATTAAAATGGAAGTTATAAATAAGACCCAGTCTCATAACATAATACTCAAAATGCTAAGGATTCAATAAAAAAAAAATCACTTGTCATAACAAGAACCCAGAAAGTCTCAACTTAAAGGAAAATAGACACCAATGCCAAAATCACACAGATGTTGAAATTATCTGACAAACATTTAAAACCAGCCATCATGAACATGCTTGAAGAAGCAATTCTGAATATGCTTTAAACAAATCAAAAAATAGAAAGTCTCAGCAAAGAACTAGAAGATATAAAGAACAACCAAGAGGAAATTTTAGAACTGAAAAATACAATAGCCAAAATAAAAAACTCACTGGATAGACTCAACAGTAGAATGGAGATGACATAGGAAACAATTACTAGACTTGAAGACAGAATAATAGAAATAGCTAATATGAGCAATAAAGAGAAAATAGACTGAAACAAGTGAACAGATCCTCAGGGAGCTGTGGGATAATAACAAAAGATCTAACATTTGTATGATTGAATTCCCAGAAGAGGAGGAGAGTAGTTATTCAAAGAAATAATGGGTGAAATTTTCAGAAATTTTTCCAAAGACAATAAACCTACAGAATCAAAAAGCTAACCCCAAATATGACAAACAAAAAAAAATACACATCAACATACATCATAATCAAAGTACTGAAAACTAAGACAAAGAAAATATATTGAAATCAGTGTGAGAGAAAAACAACACCTTTACCTATAAAGGAAAGGCAATTAAAATGATAGCAGGTATAAGCAAAATTATACATCATGTCCAAGTGGGGTTTATTCTGGGGATGCAAGGCTGGTTCAGTATTTAAAAATCAGTCAATACTATCCACCATATAAGCAGGCTAAAAAGAAAAAAATCCCATACTTATATCAGCTGATGCAGAAACAGCATTTGAAAAAGTCTCAGAAAACAGGAGGGTTTCCTCAACTTAGTAAAGAATACTTATCAAAAACTACACCTAACATCTTAGTTAAAGGTAGAAGATTGAATACTTTCCTCCTATTATTAGTACCAAGCAAAGATAATTTCTGTCACCACCCTTATTTAATACCATACTGGAAGTTCTAGCCAGTGTAATAAGGCAAGAAAAAGAAATAAGAAACATAAAAACAAGAAACAAGAAATAAAACTGTCCCTATTTGCAGATGACATGATGGTCTATGTAGAAAATCCCCTAGAAATAATGAGGAATTCAGCAAAGTCAGATGATACAATACCAACTACAAAAATTAGTTTTATTTCTATATACAAGCAATACACATGTGAACAAAATTAAAAATATATATGCCATTTATAATTGTTCAAAAATAAGAGAAATGCTTAGGTATAAGCCTAATAAAATGTATGCATGACTTATATCCTGAAAACTATAATAAATGATGAAGAAATAAAAGATATCAATAAATGGAAACACTGTGTTCATGGATTGGGAGACTCAACATAATAAAGATGTCAATTCTCCCCTAAACTGACATACGGGGCGGGGGGGCATGGGTGTCTCAGTCGGTTAAGCAACTGCCTCCAGCTCAGGTCATGATCTCAGGATCCTGGGGTTAAGCCCCTCATCAGGCTCCCTGATCACTGGGGAGCCTGCTGCTCCCTCTCCCTCTTGCCTCTGCCCCCCACTTGTGCTCATGCTCTCTCTCTCTCTCTCTCTAATAAATAAATAAACAAAATCTTTTAAAAATGACTTATTGGTTAAATGCAATGTTTGTCAAAATCTCAGCAAGATTTTTTCTAAATATAGATAAACATCCTAAAATTTATTTGGATAGACAAAGGAACTAGAACAGAAAGAAACAATTTTGAAAAAGAATAATGACATAAGAGGAATCAGTCTACCCAATTTCAAGGTTTATATAGCTGCAGTAATCAACAAATGATGCTAGAGCAATTATATATGCAAAGGCAAAAGAAATGAACATTAATGTAATCTTCACATGTTAAGCAAAAGTTAATTCATTTTGGATTATGGGGTCTGTAAAATGTGAAACTAAAACTTTTAGAAGACAACATAAGGGAAAGTCAATGGGATCTAGGGTGTGGTGAAGATTTCTTAGACATAATAACAAAACCACAATCCACAGAAGAAAAAAAATTCATAAACTACACTTCATCAAAAATCTAAAATTTACTCTGTGAAAGACTATTAAGCAGATGAAAAGACAAGCTACAGACTGGCAAACAAAACAAAACAAAACAAATATTTGCAAAGCACATATCTGGCAATGTACTCATGTACGTAAATATATAAAAAACTTTCAAAGCTCAGCAGTGAAAATACAAACAATCCAATTAGAAAAAGGTCAAAGGACATGAAGAGACATTCACCAACGAGGATATACAGATGGCAAATATGCAGATGAAAAGACATTCAACATCACTAGCCTTTAGGGAAATGTAAATTAAGATCACAATGAGATATCACTGACATTTATCAAAATAGCTTAAATAAAAAACAATGACATCACCAAATGCTGTCAAGAATGCAGAGAAATTGGATCACTCATGCTGCCAGTGGGAATTAAAATGGCACACTCTAAAAGTTTGTCAGTTTCATAAAAACATAGTGAATGTCTCATCCACCATCATGAATTCCACATAGAATCCCTTTTGATCAGGAAACGTATTCACAGCAAATGAAGAGTGGCAATGATTTCAGGGTCGTGAGATGGAGCCCCATGTTAGGCTCTGTGCTGGGTGTGAAGCCTACTTAAGATTTTCTCTCTCCCTCTCCCTCTGCCCCTCCCCACTGCTCCCTCTCAAAAAAAAAAAGTAGGATAGAGTAAAGCAGTGCTTACAGCAGAATATACAGCATTAATATGCCCAGAGCAGACAGTCAAAACAGACAAAAATTGGAAGCAACCCGAAAATGCATCAACTGATGAATGACTAAATCAATTATAGTTAATTTATACAATGGAACATCACTCAACAATGAAAAGGAACATACTACTGATAATACTCAACAATATGGGTTAATCTAAAAAATAAAAATGCTGAGGAGAAGAAGCCAGACACAAGAAAGTACATAGTACCTGATCTCATTTCTATGAAGTTCTGTAACAGATAATTTGTGGTGACAGAACAGAGGTTGCCTGTGTAGGCTAGAGATCAACTAGAGTGGATCATAGGGAAAATTTCTGGTGTAATGAAAATGTTTTCTGTCTCCCTTTTGGTGTTGATTATAAGGTTATAAGCATCTGTTAAAATCACCTAAAGGTACATGAAGATTGATGCATCCCATTACGTAAATTTTACCTCAATATTTAAAAAGTATTTCTTTAAACAGCAAAATGTAACTAAAACTCTTCTGTCTCAAATATAGTGAAATTTTTAAAAATTACAAATGAACAAATTCAAGTAATTTTAGATAAAATCACAGACAAAGATTTATAATGGACTATTGAAAGAAATTACATGTTTTTACATATTTTGAGACTGGTATTAGGTGGACATATGATTATTTTCTCATAAAACCCTATTGAAAATAGAGTAACTGAATCAGGTGGATGACAGGTATGCATCATCATGGACATTTTTTACATTTCTACCCACGAAATAAAGGCCACCAGTGGGAAAAAAAATTTACCCTTTTAGCTTATAATAAATGAGTATTTTTAAAAAGATTTTATTTATTTACTTGACAGAGAAAGACACAGCAAGAGAGGGAATACAAGCAGGGGAAGTGGGAGAGGAAGAAGCAGGCTTCCAGCTGAGCAGGGAGCCAGATGCTGGGCTCGATCCCAGGACCCCGGGATCATGACCCAAGCTGAAGGCAGATGCTTAATGACAGAGCCACCAAGGTGCCCCAGTAAATGAGTATTAAGTACCCTTTTAAAAGTCCAGGATGGCAATACCTTCTTTCTTTCTCCCCAGAGGTACAAACAAATTTCAGTCTTCCCATAAGAACTTATTTTACATGGTAAACGTATCCCAGAGAGGTAAATGCAGAACCTAACGAATCTATCTTGAGGATTGGCTGTATTACAGTGACTCAGATGTATATTGATTACACTGGGGGAGATAATATTCCAGTGCTATCAAACCCAGAGCATATTATTATTCAGCATGCTGCTCCTGCATCTGAGATGCAAATCAGTTATTCTGTCCTATAACTATTATATTAGAATTTTAAATTGAAGAATTGGAAACAATTCAAAGTTATAGAGAAAAATTTATAACCCTCTACACTGAAACCAACATATCCAAAGTAGAAAAAGTGACCATTCATTCATTCACTCATTCATTCAACATTTATTAGGTGCCTACTATGTGTCAGGCTTTGTGCTAGGTGCCAAACATTTAAAGATAGGTAAAATATCATTGCTGCACTCCAAGAAATAACAGCCTAAATGGGAAAAACAGATAATTACAAAATAGTATGGTCAGGGCAACAATAAAAAATTAAGCATGACTGAAGTACTGAGGAAAGACCAGGGAAGGCTTTCTAAATGAGACAGTGCCTGAGCTGAGTTTTTAAAGACAAGTAGGAGTTAACTAGGTAATGAGAAATGTAGAGAAGATATCTCAGACACAACGGACTACATGAGCAGAGGCAGAGGCATGGAGGAGAGAAGCATCAGAGTGTGCACAAACTACAAATAGAGTAAGTGTTTTAAGCAAAGAAGTGATAGGATCTAATTTGTGTTTTAAACAGAAAAGTTGGGCAGTGTAGGGGATGCATCAGAGGGGTAAGAAGGGAGGCATGAAGACCAATTAAGAGACTGTTATAGGTTAGATAAGTAATGATGTGATGCTGAACTAAGGAAGGCAACAGCAATAGAGAGAATAAAAGAGATTATAATCAATGGTCAGATTATTCAGTTTGGCTTTCAAGATGCCATGCTCTCTTGACTTTCCTCTTACCTCTCACTGGCCATTCTTTCTCAGTTTTCTTCGCTGGTCCCTCCTCTTCTCCCCACCGTTTTTAAAAAAGATTTACTTGAGATGGGAAGGGGGAGCAGAGGGAGAAGAGAATCCCAAGCAGAATCCCCACTAAGTGTGGAACCCGTTGAGGGCTCAACCTCATGACCCCAAGATCATGACCTGAGCTAAAACCAAGAGTTGGATGCCCAACCGACTGTGCCATCCAGGTGCCCCCTTCCCAACTCTTTAATAATGGACTGACCCAGGGCTCAGTCCTTGGTTCTCTTCTCTGTCTTCACCCCCTGCGCTTTAAATACTACATATGTACAAGACTCCCAAATGTATAGCTCTTGCCCACAACTTTCCACTGCACTACACACTCTTATACCCACCTACCTACTTGATATTACCACTTACAAGTCTATTAAATATCGCAAACAAACGTGCAGAAGTGAACTCGTACATGTCAGGCTTATTCCACCTAATCAGTCCCATCTCAATAAAAGTCCCCTTCTTCCTTAGGCCAAAAAATCTTCAATTCATCCTTGACTTTCCCCTTATATACCCCATAAAGAATCTACCAGTACATCCTGTTTGTTAGATTCTCATAAGATGTCCTGAATCTATCTTCTCTCACTATCTAATGGTGTTTCCATACTGCTCCCAGCCACCATCATCTCTTGCTTGGATTACTGCAGCTGCTTTCTAGCTGGTTTCCCTGCTTCTACCCTACCCATACCCCTATAATCTCTTCTCAAGATAGCAGCCAGCACCATCCTTTTAAAAGTCAGAGTACCTTACTACTGTGCTCAAAACCCTCCAAAGTTTTCTCACTTTACTAAGAGTAAAAGCTAAAGCCTTACAATGGCTGCAAGGCCCTGTAAGAGCCGCCCTCTCCCCCAATTATATTCTTCTGAATTAATCTCTTATTGCTTCCCTTACTCACTCTACCCTTAGCCACACTAGCTCCTTGACCATCCAGACACTCTCTTGACTGAAGGTCTTTGTGCTGGTTGTTTCCTTTGCTTAAATGCCCTTCCCTCAGATAGCCACTCTCCTTCAAATAATTGTTTAAATATCCTTTGTCAATGAGGCTACCCTGAATATCCTATTTAAAACTACAACCTGCATCCTACCAAAGCTCTCAATCCCCCTAATTCTGCTTTACTTTTTCCATACCACTGACCGTATATGTATACACACACATAATTACTTATCATGTTTTATATATATACATATATATATCTCACATATATCACTGAAGACTGTGTGTGTGTGTGTGTGTATAATATTTGCCTATCTTCTCCTTCTAGAACCTAAGCAATAGGGCAGAGATTTTTTTTTTGTACTAGATGTTTTTCCAGCACCTAGAACTATGCCTGGCACATAGCAAGCACTCAAAAATTTTGATGAATAAATGAGTATGAAACAGAACCTATGGGGGAATGAGAAAATATGGAGCAACAACCTTAGTAGGGGAATTTGAGAAAAAAGGCCTATTTGAACAGAATTTCCAAGGGCATAGGGAGGACTAATCACAGCTTTCTTCTTATGCTAATGGATTCCTAATCTACAGAAAATACAAAGATAGTTTATCTGTAAAGCAACTACCTACATTCCCTAGTAGGACACAGAAAGATTTGAGTATCCTATTGCAAGGTACACAGCACTGCCCCACTTCCATAACCTACAAGCCCAGATGCCTTGACCACATGCGTGCACATGCATACACACACACACACACACACACACACACACACACACACACACATTTGGTATTGACTCTAATAAAGTTTAGGTTAAAATGAAGTTTAGGGATATCTACAGATTTTAATTGTGTATGTTCTCTCATTCTCATTAAGACAAATAACCAATACTTAAACCTCAAATTTTTAATCGGAACATAGACCATCTTATACAAGCTCTTCCTCTTTCACTTATTTTCCCTTTTGAGAGCAAAGTTGTCTGTCTTTGCAAGTGACTATTTCATAAATGTAACCCTTTTGCAATACACGTACATGAATATACTTCTTTTAAAAATATACATATTTTCTCCTTCCTCAGTTTCAAACAGGCATCTGATTTTGTTATGATTAATAAAGCACTTTTCTCTCTTACTTTATTCCTTTCTTTGTCTCTATAGACAAGGACAGGGTTATATCTTTTATTCAGAGTAAATGGGAAATGGTTTATGAATGTAAATGAATACTATAATTTCTGGATTTAGAACAACTCAGACCTCATGAAATTAATTTAGTTAAAAATTGAATTTAAAGATCTGCTGCAAGACTATTGTTCTGCTTCCTGCTAAATTACCATTTTATCATCAAAAATGTGTATTTTTATAATTTTAGTTATTAAACTAAAAGGTAACAGAGCTAAAGAAAAGGTAAAAGGAACTATGAGGGAATTTATATTTGTTTTTAGAATTCAATTCCTCATGGGTTTAGTCTACTTTATCTCTGCCTTCAAAGATGCACTAAAAATATGGGGGCTACATTTAATTGTAGCTTGTATCTTATTTCATATTAACTTACATTAATTGAATAACAGCACAGAAATTAAAATGTAGTTACTGTTGATGTTAAACATTTTCTGTTGTCTTTCTGGGTGGTTTTGTAATTGAAAGAATCACTGAAAGATAAATTTTATCTCTGTTAACTTTTTTTCTCACTTGGCTTTTCATTTACTTCTCACACTATGTTTCAGTAAATACACTATATCTTTAAAAATCGTGTGTGTGTTTATAAAATTATATATAACTTAATATACACGTGTTTAAGCTTTAGGCACTTTTCTAAAATCCTTTACAGAAGAAGATACAAATTTTCATACTTCAGGAGACAGGATGTGTTCTGGTTTCATCACAAAACAGTGGACTTCAGCTCTGAATCTTCTCTCCTACAACTTCAGCTGTGAGTTTTGAAGGTAAAACAGGTGTCATCAAACCTGTGGTTGGGAAGCTGCTAAGTTGGTTCCCAATGAGCTCAGCCTCCTGGTGTCCACAATTCCTTGTGTAATCTCCTCCCCTTGAATATGGTCTGAATGTATTGACTTACCTCTAACAATTATAATATACTGAAGTGATGGAATGTCACACCTGAGATTAGGTCATAAAATGATACTGGCTTCTGTCTTGGGCATTCCGCCTCACTCTCTTGAATCACTCTTCTGGGGTAGCTAGTTGCTGTGTCATGGGGCAGCCCTGTGGAGCAGCCTACATGGCAAGGACTTGAGGTCTACCAAAAACCATACAAGTAAGATTAAAAGCATCCATCCATTCAAGCCATCTGATGAGATCACAGCCTCAGCCAATAGCTTGACTGCAGCCTCATGAGAAATCTTGAGCCAGAGGCATCCAGTTAAGCTATGTCTAGATTCCTGACCCACAGAAACCATAAGATAATGTTTGCTATTTAACATGTGAGGTTTGGGGATAACTTTCTTACACAGCAGTTGATAATAACTAATACCAAAATCCAAACTTAAAACTCAGTCATTGCTATATAACTCATTTGTGAGGAAATCCATGAATATCAAATAACTTGTTTCCTCCAGTAAATTCACCTATATTTCTCTAGTGTCCATTATGGCAACTCATGCCAAAACTGAAACAAAAGAAACTACTTTAACCACCAAATTGGACATAGTCTTTTCAACCTAACCAAAGCACTGAGCTTTCAAAAGACTTGCAACTAAAATTTATAAATGATACCAAAATAAATGTAAAAATCAAATTTCTTAATTGCTATGATTCTGTTTAAATTCTAAAGTGGTTATTCATTTCAATGAAGGACTGCTGCATCAGACACCACCAGCAAAGGAATATATCCTATACAGATGAACAGCATGGACTAACAGGACTGGAAGGTAAGGCTACCAGATGTGTTTCTGTCGTGGAGTTATGCAAAGAGACATACATCATCTACCTCTCTCTGGCTGCCTTACATGCAAGTCAGTAGCTAAAGAATCCACCTCCATTTTCACTGTGCATTTAAACAACACTCTGCTAGCTTCCAATAACATGCCTGATAAGCAAATAGAATCAATATATCTACAGAGGTTTGTATCTGAGGATACTGCTCATTAATTATTTTCCTTCTTATATTTGTAAGGTTTGCAAAACATTTTAGCAGCAGTAGCCAAATATAGTCATTTATTTATTCATCATATACACTATGTGCCAAGTACAATTCTAGGTACTTAGGAAACATCATTGAGTAAAACATACAATACAAAGAGCCTTGCTTTCACAGAGGTTACATTATATATTTAATCTCTTCTCTATAGAATCCGAAATGGTGGATTTCTATTTCCTTCTTGACTCTATCCTTCCTTGGTTTCTGTATTCTGATACTATTCTGTTCTCCTAACAGTTTTCAATTGTTTATTCAGTCTTCTACCCTGATTCCCTATCAAAACCCAATACTTTAGATCATATGTCTTAGTTCCTGGGCTTCTGACTTATATAATTTGTTTCTCAGAAAACTCATTCATTTCCTTAAATCCAATAATCATCTCTCTAATGTAGTGTCTCAATTCTTTTTTTTTAAAGATTTTATTTTATTTATTTGACAGACAGAGATCACAAGTAGGCAGAGAGAGGAAGGGAAGCAGGCTCCCCGCTGAGTAGAGAGCCCGACGTGGGGCTTAATCCCAGGATCCTAGGATCATGACCGGAGCCGAAGGCAGAGGCTTTAACCCACTCAGCCACTCAGGTGCCCCTGTTGTCTCTCAGTTCTATACTTCTCATCCAACTTCCTATCTAGTGACCCCCTATGCATACATATTTCCATCAGGATGATCCCATACTTTGAACAAACAAGTTAATTACCTAGTCATCACCAACTACTTAAAATGGGTCTCCCTATGCTCTTTTATATTCCATCAATGACAGCGTTATTCTCTCAGTCATCCAATCACAAAATTAACCTCCTCTTCCTAATTGATCAAGTCCTATTCATTCTGCCTTCACAATATCTCTTGTATCCATTATTTACTTTCCATTCCCACAACTAGGTCTTCATCACTTCATGCATGGATGACTATAATATTGTCCTCAATATTATTGTCCTCATTGATTTGTAGTCTTTCTATTTCCAATCTCTCTTTTACTCTACTTCTAGGTTAATTTTCATGAAATATCACTTTCATCATGTCATCATCCCGAATCACAAAGCTTTAATAGCTTCTCATTGTCTGTAAAATCAAAATTCCTCACCCTGACATTTAAAGCCTTCCATAATCTGCTCAAGTCTATTTTATTCAACTAATTTCTTGCCATTCACCATTGCAAATTATTTACTCCAGTCAAGATGGTCTCCTACTATTCCTAGAACACATTATGCTTATTTTGGCCTCTGGGACTTGGCTCATGGTGATTGTCAAGCTTGGAGAATCTTCCCCACTCTTGTTTTACAGAATCCTACCTATGCCCAGGTCTCCCATTCCAACAAATCTCTTACCACCTTAGTTCACACTCTTCTTTTTCTTGGTTAATGCCTACTGTCTATGCCACTTGCTTTGGCACTTAGTCATATTTTTCCATACTGTTTTTTCATGATCTCAGTTTCCCTGTAGGAGCCGAGGCTACTTAACAGTAAGACAAGTGTCAGCATTTGTAGCCCCCACAAACTTTTTCAGTGGTCTACCACAGCAGTTCCAGAACTTTTTGCTTTTGAGACCCCTTTATACTTTTTAAAAACACTGGCAATCTCAAAGAGACTTTGATTTTTATAGGTTATATTGATTAATACCCACTATATTAGAAATTATAACTATAACATCTTAAGTATTGATTGATTTATTTAAATAGAACCATTAATCTAATACATGTTAACATAAATAACATGGGTATGAAAAATAACTATATTTTCAAAAACAAAATAAAAACAATGAGAATAATGGCATTGTTTTAAAACTTTGCAAATCGTTTTTTACAGGGAGTTTACTACAGAACAGCTGGATTCTTATGTCTGCTTCTGTATTCAATCTTTTGTAGTATGTACTTTGGTTAAAGTATATGAAGAAAATTTGGCCACATGTAAATATTTAATTGGAAAATGGAGGAGTAGTTGAGTAGTCTTTTCAGATAGTTGTGGATATTATTCTCTAATACTACACCAAAATTTGACAGTGATAGTTTCCTTAAGATAAATGTAATGGGGAATCTGAATCCATATTAATGAACTTTTTAGAATTTGTTATATTAAAATCTACTGTTTAAATTCTAGTCTTATACTTTATGGATCTTTTACACAGGCATGCTTTTATATCATGCATTGATCATTTGACTATATCATGCATTGATCATCTGAATATTGTTTTGCTGAGTTCTGCAGATCTTCCAAGTGGTGACATATTTCATTATACAGTATTTTAAAAATCACATTAGTAATATCACTGCTGATCTCATCAGAAAAAGCTATCATACTGGGGAGCTCTCAAGCTTATGATGGCAGATACAACTGTTCCAAAATTCTCATTTTCACTTGAAAGCTCAAATTTTACTGTTGACAAATACTGTCAGCTACATTCCTTAAAGTGATGGGCTTACTTTATTTTTGAGAAAATGGTTGCCAGACACCCAAGTCTGAGTAGTTTGTTAGTTGTTCTTTCAAGTAAAATTGGAGTTCTATGTAAAAAGCTGCTAGTTCAGTTTCCAACTCAATCATGCAGGTGCTTTACTTGGAAACACTATCATACTTATGTACGCATCAGAAGTACTTTATGCATACTTTCCATTTTGATAGACAGGTTATTAAAAAGATATGTACTGATCAAATTGTGTACATTAAATACATGCAGTTCTTTGTGTATCAATTATACCTCAATAAAGTTGTTTTAAGAAGATGTATACAAGGGTCGAGATTTTTTAAAAATTAGTAATATTTACTGGTTTATCAAGGAAATTACTAAGTGAAAATGACTTTGTTTTTTAACTGTAAGTATATGGTAGTAAAGAATACAATTACTAACTAGCATAATTTGGTGCTACTCCCTTGATTTCTCCTAAGACACTGGCAGTTTTACCCACCATTGTTCTTGCACCAGCGGTAAAAATGTCAACTTAAAAAAAGGCAAATAACATCTTAGAATTATTGGGAAGACAGTTTCCGACCTCTCAGACTCCTTGAAAGAGTTTTGGGGAGCCCATGGGTCCATGGGCCACATGTTAGGAACCACTCAAAGTGGTTCTATACTATGAATCTACACTAGGAGTCTACATTTTGAGGTCTACACTATGCCTGGGCTCTTTCCTCCTTTCACATTACCTCTGATCACTTGACTCGTTTCTTGTTGAGTGTAGTCCTCTTCTTTTAGCATTCTATTTAATGAGTGACATCATCTGCCTAAATGGTTTCAGCTACCACCTATAAACTAATGAATTCCCCAAATCTGTATCTCTAATGCAGACACCTCCTGACCCACAGACATGTATTCTGATTAATATCCTACATATACCTTCAACATAATATACTCAAAACGTAATTCATGTTTTCTCTCAAATTCTTTCATAGTCCTGAATTCCCAATCTAGGCTGAAGGTACCATTGTTCATCCAGCCATCCAATCTAGAAATCTAGGGGTCATCCTTAACTCCTCCCTCTCACTCACCCATAAAGGGCCAGATAACATCAATTTGTGATATTGTGATTAACATCAATATTATAATACAATAAGAGGTAACAAAGCCCAAGTCAAACTAGAGAATGCATGTTTCATTTAAAGGCATTCAACTCTGGGGCGCCTGGGTGGCTGTGTCGGTTAAGCATCCAACTCTTGATCTCAGCTAGGGTCTTGATCTCAGGGTCGTGAGTTCAAGCCCTGCACTGGGCTCTAGCATGGAGCCTACATAAAAATAAATAAATAAATAAATAAAGGCATTCAAATTCAAACACTTTAGGGGCCAAACAAAACATTTGTCAGTTGCCAGTCTGTGATACCGAGTATCTCTGAAGTAGCTCCTGAATTTGCACCTTTCACTTCCACTGCCATTCTTCTAATTTAGGTCCTCCATCATCTTTTACGTAGAATATTGCAATAGTTTTATAACTGATCCCTCTGGCTCCAATTTCCCCACAAATACTTTCCCCTCCCTGCCCCATCCAGATCTTTCAAAAGGCAAACAGAGTGACCTAAAATGTGAATCTGGTCACTTATTTAAAATCCCAGCTTAAAACTTCATAATAGTTTCTAATCAACTATAAGAAAAAAATATATATATCCCTTATCAAAGTGGTAATCTATAATCTTCCCCCTTCTACTTATTACTTCAATTTTGCTTTTATCCACTTTCCTATCCAAATGCCAAACTCCAGTTATCAATATTATGATAAGAGCTAATGCTTATTAATCACTCTTATATACCAGGCACTGTCCAAATTATATACATTAACTCATTATTAGTCCTTACAACCATTTAATACAGGTATCATTATTAGCCTAACTTCCAGACAAAAAAAACTGAAGCAACAAAGCCAAATTGAATCATTAGGAGTCCATCTAAAGTTTCTCGTGTCATTTCAGGATTTTGTGTCTTTGCATCTGCTATTCGCTCTGATTGAGAAGTTTTTGTTTTATTTTCTAATGGACTTCTTCCATATTTCAAGATTCAGGTTAAATATTATCTCTTTGAACTTACCTTTTCTGGCTACCCTCTTCCCCAGGTAGCTGGGTACTCCTTCACAGCTTTGGAACATCAACTAGATATTACAACTTACCAGAAACAAACACCCGCTTAGCACTTAGCACAGCAGAACAGTGGCTTACCAGTAGCAGGTAGTCCTTGCTGTAAGCAATACACTATGCCAAGAACTATACTTTTATAAACTACATTTTATGAAAGAATGAGAAGAACAAAGTAAAGGTGGTATTTTTCCTGCTCCCCCTTATCAACTTTACTCCCCCACAATCACCATCTTATCCCCACAGCAGACAGTTTTTTGGAGATGATCCAAGGAAAAGTCTTAACTTCTACATGTTGGATAACCCCTATGTAGGGCCTTACAATGCGGGACACTTAAACTTTACTTCATAATCTCTCAATAAGGTGATGTCTGTTTGGATAATTGGAACTGTCAAAATCAATAAAAAAGCTTTAAAACAGTCATGACAAGCCACTTGAAATGAGGAAGAGACTGTAAGTCACTGATTACTATGATTTTTACAGAGAAAGCTATAGTCTTTCCTAAATTGAGCATTAAGTTATAAAAGCTCCTTATTCTCTAGCACATTTAGAGTTTGAACACATGTAATCTAGCATCTTTCACTAGGCAGGGATTTAATGAACATTTTGTGAGAACATCTGTTTGTTATTTATCTTTGTCTCATTTTACACATCAGCAAATCCCTTTTTACCACCAGGACAGAATAAAAATCACCATTTCATTATACAGCGTTCATAATTTTAAACTTAAACCTGAGGGTAAGAGAAGCAATCATTAGCACTGTATTCTACCTGATGTTACAAGGATGAAGTACAAGGGTGAGGAAATGCAGAGGGGAATGATTAAATATATAAATCCCTTTAACACACATTCTGCCAATGGCTACTGTGATTTACTGTTCTAGTAACTGCTAAGGAGAATTAAAAGCTACTCTGTCTTTCTAGAAGGGTATTTTTTTTTCTTGCCCTTTCAAGTTTATGTTTAAAAAAAAAGGTTTTGTCTAAATAAACTTTTCCCACTATTTCTACAGAGAGAACTTTAACAAAGAAACTATTGAGATTACCAGGTAGAGATCTTTTTTCCCCCCAGACAGAGATATAACGGACATACAACACTGTGTAAGTTTAATGTATACAATGTGATGATTTGATATACATATATCAGATTTGAAAATCTGGGAAATAAGAGAAAACTACTATATTTTCTTCAATGGACCTATCCTATTTCATGAAGCTACTGAATGGCATTTCTAATTGCTCACTGTTCAATATGAGAAAAGCCAGAATCAAGGCCTTAGCTATCAGGATTAGCCAAGGCCATCATAAGCTAAGGTTAGTGCAAAGCAAGAAAAGAATGCTCAGCTTAGGCAGAGTGACTGATGCCATTTCAAGAAGCATATCAATCATAAGCATCCACTTGCAAATGTATGTTTAAGGCAGGTAATAGCATAAAATAAAATTTAAATTATAACAGTAGTTATTTTATTTTTCCCCTGGACCCAAATATACCATCCTATATGCCATGAAGAATAATAAAGCAAAGAATAAGGGACACCTGGGTGTCTCAGTTGGTTAAGTCACTGCCTTCAGCTCTGGTCATGGTCCCAGGGTCCTGGGATTGAGCCCCGCATCAGCTCCCTGCTCGGCGGGAAGCCTGCTTCTCCCTCTCCCACTCCCCTGCTTGTGTTCCCTCTCTCGCTGTGTCTCTCTCTCTGTCAAATAAATAAAATCTTTAAAAAAAAAAAGAATAAGAAAGACACAGTCCTTGCCTTCAAGAACTTACAATCATTTCCTTCCAACAGTCACGTATAGTACACATATATCACTAGTCCTGTATAAGGAGAACAATTTTAGCACATATAAACTCACTGAAGAACAAGAGGAGACATAATACCAAACTGAACATTGGATTGGGTGGTACACGGAGTAAATACTGTTGCAATTCAGAGAAGGGGGAATCAATGTAGCCTGGCCAAAAAGGGGGAGGCCTTTTGTGATGCGTAGAATTTGAGTTTGGTAAATTGGATAGGATTTAGAAAGGTGAAGAATGGGGAAATCTAAGAATCAAATTAACCTATATCATGTACCTTCATCCTATCCCAACACTTGAGTTCTTTACCACAGAAGTGTTTTTGAAAGTTCCTTTGCAGAACACCATCAAACAGGTAAAGAAGATAAGGAAATGCACGCACCTCTCTTACACCTTCCTTTTTAAGCCACTCAGGCAGAAACCTCAGATAAGAATTGATGTGAATATCTGATTAAGATAATTGATGCTAAAATATGATTGAGGTTTAACCTTCTCATTGGACACCGGTATCTTAAAGAAAAAAGTCTCTAATTAGTACAATTATGTGGAAAAGGTATTTTGAAGCTAGGAGAGGCCCCCAGAGCATTTATCTTTTCTTTGTCCATTTCAGAGAGTACTGTTCCCATCCCCGCATAATCTGCTAGAATTTAAGATGCAGAATCACTGCAGGGAGCACTAGAGCTTCTTTACCTCATTTGGCTCCCGGATATTGCAAACTGCAAACATTTTGAACGATCTGTGAAGTTGTTCTAAGTAAGTTTCTATTGTCTCCAGAATTTGTTCTTTTGTTTCATTTTTTAAGGCAAAAGCAATTATTAAGATACAGAGAGTCATTTCAGATTGATGAAAAGTAAAATGCTTATGGATGACAGAGCAGTCATTTTATTTATCTCAGTGATCCTCAACCAGGCTGGTGTAATACCCACTGAAGATCGTATCAGAAATCTCCAAGAAATCTTTTCAAAAGATGTCTCCCCAGCCCCTGATATTTTGATATTTCCCCAAGGTGGAATATCCCCTCTCTACCTGATTTCAGCATTGGCCTAGACTTAATACTTGCCAACTATTACCTACCTTCATTCCCAATCTACCTCTGCATGATCATCATACTAATCAGAGAAATGAAAAAAGGAAAGAAAGGAAAAGAAGGAAGAAAGGCAGGGAGAATTTAAAAAAAAATGCTAGAGGATATATATATATACCACCAGCCTTCTAGTTGACTAAGGTTTAATGTACAAACTGAATTATTCTTAAGGACTGGCTTCATACTCCATACTCTAAGAAGCGTTTGTTGTGGCCTAGAAACATGTTGTTTCATCTGTAATTGGGAAGCACTTTTGGTACCATCTGAGGCATGGGGTATGAGGGAATTAGAAAGGCTTTGTAGAACTGACTCCTTGGTAGTAAGAGGTGGGAAAAAAAGAACAAAGGTCAATAAACCAGTATCCCACGGTTGGCACAGATGATCACAGCAGCAGAGAGGTAGGTTGAAATACAGAAATCTAATGGAGTACTGTTCAATAACCAAGAAGCAAATGCAGAAACTGGTATAAAGCAAAGGGAATAAATATGGAGGAAAAAGACAGAGAAATAAAAAATAGATTATAAACCCCCTTTACAGGTGGGACAGCCAGATTCACATGTAACTATGAAATCTCAATAAGCTCAGCTAAAAGGATGAAATGACACAATGCTTATTTGGAACACTCTATTTCATTATCCAAAGGCACTACTGCTAGAGTTCAAAAGCAAAAACAACACAGAAGACACGAGAACAACACACACATACATACATACTTGCACACATATAAGCATATGCACACATCTGAGCATATGGATTAAAACGGAAACATGCACACTCACATACACAGCCACTCAGCACTCACACAGACACTGACATCAAAACACGTACACACAAAAAAAACAAATGCACACACACACACACACACACACACACACATATGCCTGCATTCCAGGATAGGACTGAATGAAAAGAAATCATCTCTGATTAGCCAATTTTCTCCTTCAACTTTGTTTCTTGATTTCTTCACTTCAATAGGAAAAATCTCAGTCAAATGCAAGAGATGTGCTGGTCACTAAACCGGGCACTTCATTTGGTTGTCTTATACTACTTGCACCATGGGGATTCTGGCTACTTCAGAAATAAAAGATTAGTTGTAAAAGGTATAAGCTTTAGTTCTGAGGTGGTGTTGTTAGTAAGAAAGGGCATATGGAAACTGTGTATGGAGTCACCTTCCTGGGGTCCCATTCTAAATGATGTTTGTGCCTTTTAAAGCAACAGCCACTCTATAGGTAGATTCAATGCAATCCCTTTCAAAATCCAAGCTAGCTTTTTTTTTTTTAAAGAAATTGACACACCAAGGGGCACCTGGGTGGCTCAGGGGGTTAAAGCCTCAGGTCGTGATCCCAGGGTCCTGGGATCGAGCCCAGCATTGGGCTCTCTGCTCAGCGGAGAGCCTGCTTCCTCCTCTCTCTCTCTCTCTGCCTGCCTGTCTGCCTACTTGTGATCTCTGTCAAATAAATAAAAATAAAATCTTTTAAAAAAAAAGAAAGAAACTGACACGCCGATTCTAAAATTCATGTAGAAATGTATGAGACCCAGAATAACCAAAAACAACCTTAAAAAAGAAGAACAGAGTTGGAAGACTCCCACTTCCCAACTTCAAAAATTACTATAAAACCACAATACTCAAGAAGGGATGGTACTGTCATAGGATAGGCATACAGAAAAATGAAACAGAATTGAGTATCTAAAAGTAAGCCCTTATATTTACCATCAGTTGATTTTTGACAAGAGTGCTAAGATCATGCAATGGAAAAATAATGGTCTTTTTAACAAGTGGTGCTGGGACAATTGGTATCTACATGCAAAAGAATAGAGATGGATATTGATCTCATACTGTATACTACAATGGACTAAAAACAGATCACAAACCTATACATAAGGGCTGAAAATGCAAAACTCTTAGAAGAACACACAGTAATAAATCTTTACAACCTTGAGTTAGGCAATGGTTTCTTAAGTATGACACCAAAACATAAGCAACAAAAGAAAAAAAAATAAATTGCCTTCATCCGAATCAGAAATGTTTGTACTGCAAATGGTACAATCACAAAAGTGAAAAAAGAGTCTACAGAGTGATAGAAAGTATTTGCAAAACCACGAGATACCACTTCACACCTATTAGAATGACTCCTTAGTAGTATTAGATAATAATAATTGTTGACGAGATTGTGGACAAACTGGAACCATTATTCATTACTTGGTGGAATTATAAAATTATGTGACCACTTTGGAAAACAATTTTGATGGCTCATCAACAAGTTAAACATAGTTACCATATGCCCCAAGTATGTACTCCTAGGTATATACTGACAATAAATGAGCACATATGTCCACACAAAAACCTGTACATGAATTCTCAGAGCAGCATTATTTACAATAGCTGAAGAGTGGAAATGACCCAAATGCCCATCAACTCATGAGCAGATAAACAAAATGTGGTATAGCAATACAATGGAATAGAGTGTAGTTATAAAAAGGAATGAAGTACTGCTATGTGCTACAACATGCATGAACCTTGAAAATATGCTAAGTGAAAGAAACCAAATGCAAAGGGGCACATATTTCCCATGATTCCACTCATATGGAATGTCCAGAATAGGCAAATCCATAGAGAGATGGATTAGTAGCTATCTAACACTGGAGAGAATGTGGAGTTAGGGAGATAATGGCTAAAGGGATCAGGATTTATTTATTTGGGGAGCAATGAAATGTTATAAAATTGAATTTTTGATGGTGGTTGTATAGCACTGAATTTGCTGAAGAACATTAAATTATATATTTAAAATGAGAGTAATGTATGGTATGTAAATTATATCCCAATAAAGCCATTAATAAAAAAAAATCAGTCACGTAGGAAGCACACGATAATTGTTTCCAACATTTGAGGGGTTACTATATGGAAACAGGGTGAGGTTGCTTGGTGTAAGCCCCAAGAGGTAAGCAGAATCAGGGCCAGCACACAATATAACTCCAAAGGGTTCAATTCATGTTGCATTTTGTGTGAATGGTGCTATGCCTGATTAGGAGCATTGGATGGACACTGAAGATATATTTTGGCTCATTTATGCAAACATTTAATAACTGGTGCTATTCAAAGATCAAATGTGCTACTTCATAGTGGAAAGTGGCAAATTACTGGAAGTATCCAGGCATAAAGTGGATGACCATTTGAAGACTGAGTAGATGGGTTCATGTAACAGACTGTATATGTATGTGGTGGAAGACAGAGACACGACTTAATAGACTTTATGGTTTCTTATAATCCTAAGATTCTATCAAAATGCATATATTATAAAGTTTCACCTATAAATCTTTTTCTCATTCTTAATCATTTCCTCATTAGTCAGGAATGAGTATTTACATATTCCCCCCAGATTCATAAGCCCCAATAGTGATTTCTTATGAAATAATAAAACCTGATGCTGTGGTCTAGGCCATTTCTAATATTTCTATGCTATCTCTGGCTCAGTCATTTAGCAATGGCCCATCTACTGGATTACTCTTTTGTAGTCTATGGCTTAAGGGTAGCATTTCATAAATATTAATAAGAATAGGATCCCACATTGCACTTAATACTGATAATAATCAAGTTAATGAATACAAATCATTCCGGACTCTGTCTTTTCTCTCTATCATCCTTCGTCCTTTCATCAGATATAGAATATGCAGGGTTCTGATTTTTACAAGTTGCTTCCCAAGCTCCAGAATGAACCTCTTGGCTGAAGGACTCAAATATTTTGGCCTGAATCCATGAATGCCATAAGAAACTGGCACTCCATTCTATAATGCTTTTTCTCTCTGTCAATAACTTTAACTTGGGATCATAAAGTGCAATCGTCTGTCCAGTGGTCCATTATGATCTAGATTTAAAACCTCCTGGGATAGCAGTCCTCTACTCTATTTTACATTTTAGAACTAGCTGGAATGATGCCATATTGAAAAAGGAAAGTTTGGACACAGTGAGAAAAGCTGCTTATCCATCATCCGTTTCATAAGAGCAAGGGGCAGTTTAATATTCTGCTAGGGGCAGCTTACCAATAGTGACCTGAGGATCAGAAATGACTAAACAGCTTCAAGTCAAGTACCTTCCTCCTGGACTGGTGAAGTACAGGCAACACATATAGTCAGTACCAGCTAAAAGTAATTCTGACTTATCCTGGCTCATTGATATCTTAGGCATACACAAAACCCCTATATCAAAAATCTCAAATGGAAAACATCTGCAATGAAATTGTACTCATTGTCCAGCTAGTACACCGGAGCTGTACTATAAATCCTAACCTCAGGGTTCATGCCTTGGAACTGTGTTCTAATGTTCTAACATAACTCTTCTGTTACTTCCAGTAATAAATCCCCATGGAGAAGTTCCAAGAAGGGCATTGCCCGAGATCATATTCCATGTTAGAGTGAGGTTCTTCCCCACAGCTCGTGCTTCATCTAGTCTTGATGTGAGGCCAGCAAAGAAAATGTTCTGGAGAGTTTGTGCTAGGTGGGAATTCTTTTTATTTTAAACAACTGTAAATATTTAACAAAACAATTATGCCCTTGTCACTTCAAGTCCTTCAGACCTTTTCTCTCCAGACCTTTTCTTTCCCTTCTTGTTAAAACCCTCACAAGGCCCAAGAGGAGAGCACTCAGGGAATGCTATTTGGGAGGGGGAAAGATACTACTGGAATCTCAGGCTCATTTCTCCAATGGTCATATTTCTGCCTAGGTTTATCCTTTTTTCTGCCAGATAGTGCTCTTTATTGCTCACAGCACTCAAAATAGTCATGGGCACCAATAGTCACTAACTAATCAAACTGATATCTTCATTGCATTTACTTTGTATCCCACCCTTATAAACCACTCTCCCTGGATCCTTTAAACATTTCAACTGCTCATTTCCATTTCAAGTATCTCACTTCCAGAGAATGGAAACTTCAGCATAGTCTTATTACCAATTAAAAAGGGATTCTCACTACTTTGCTCTAAGAAGTTATTTGTCTATATCCATGCCAATTACTCAAAAATATACTCATTTTTTAAATGTCAGATCATATTGCACTCTTCATATAATTTACTATCTCTTATCACCTGCAGACTTTTGAAAGCATGAATCAAATTTACTTTTGATGATAACCACTTTGTATGACATTTGCAACCAAGAAAAAAAATGTAATATGCCACGCAAAAAGCTTTCCCAGAATAGTCTGACTTATTTGCAGATTATTGTAATTTTTATTAAATATGCATTGTCACAATTATTTTATATTCTTCACAGTCCTTATCAAAAGTTTAGGTGAATCCAGATTTATAATTTCCACTGAATAAGCGGGGCAAATTTTCTATAGGAAATTTCTCAGGAAAGGACATTAAAATTGTAGTTCTTTGCAGTTCTGGCCCCATCTCTAAACCAAAGGGCAGTGTTCAGGAAAATGACAAACATATTTAGCAGCAAGAGTTAGCAATTTAGCACAGCAGATGGGAGCGGCAGTGAGTAGAGTGTATAAAGAATTTAAAGAAGGCTTTCTTTACAACTTCTTCATCAGAAGCTTTAACTGGACACATCCCAACTCCTGTTTGGTAGACAGTTAACACGGAGAATGCTTTCTTTACGTTCTCTCATTTTACTCATCTGGGATTTTTGTGAGGAAACACCCTAGTGCTGAGAACCTTCTCTCTCTCTCTCTCTCTCTCTCTCTCTCAAACACCCTAGTGCTGAGAACCTTCTCTCTCTCTCTCTCTCTCTTTCTCTCTCTCTCTCACACACACACACACACCCCAGACAGGAAAGACAAAAATTCCTAAGTTCATGTGTAAGTAAAAAAGCAACAGGGACGCAAGCTTTGGAGTCTAGGCACAGAGCTGGAGACAAGTTAGCGGTATATACATCCTTGGGTAATGCAGACAAACAACATTTGTTTAGACGGCTAATGCAGATTAAATGAAATAACTTAAATAAAGATCCTAGCATAGTTCTATAATATACCTTTAAAATATATTTGCTTCCTTCTCGACCCTGGTTTGAATTATGAAGGGTCCTGATCAGAGTAAGCTTTTTCACTGTAAGCAGAAATATCTGGCTTCCTAAATAAAGTAAAAATGTCACTGAAAATTATAGATGTAGTTTGTTTTTAGGGGGAAGGGAGAGGCAAGGGGATAACCATTTCCTTTAGTTTCAAATGGGTTTTGTCTTTATGCGTTTCTCAAAACTGTAGCTGTGATACCATCTCTTCAGTTCTCAAAACAAAAGAACCTATTTACAGAGTGCTCTGAACTCCTCTAGGCAGTTCAGTGAGGCTGGATACAACAATAGATTCTGGGAGTCTGAATGGTACAAAAAAAGTGGGGGTGGGATGGGGGGGTGGTCTGTCATCCACTGAAAACAGAAACCAGAGCCAAAGCAAGTGAAGAATGTGAAGGGAGAAAAGGAAATTTTAGGATGTGCTAAAATTTTTAGCAACTGAAAAAAGTATGAAGAACTGGAATCCAGGCGATAGCAGCATGTCAGACAGGCATAATTATTTATCATATAGTTTCCACAGATAGCAATAGTCTAGTACATTATTTTACCTACATGTTTCCCCCCCCAAACCATAGATTCTGGCACTCAGTTCATTTAGAAAGCCACCAAGTATAAAAAATACACATGATGAACTTCACACACTAAAACAGGGTACCTAGATTTATGTCTCTTTACGTAAACATAATCCATTTTTGATTCAAACTCTTCCAAAGTCTCAATGCTATTTAAATAATGAAATCATGTTGCAAGGGGATATACTACTGGTTCATGGAAGATTTGTCAGAAAAAGAAGCCGAAAAGTAATGAGTAATGAGTGGTGGCTAAGGGGCTAATCAATCCAAAAGAGAAAGGTTAACAGGTCTATGAGAGCTAAAATTTCTGAAAGTGTCTATGACCTAAACACTGGAGCCAGGAGCTCTCTCCTCTGATTAATTCAACTTTCTTATCCCTAGCTCAGAAACCAGGGCTTTATCAGCCAGCTCTCAATAGCAAGTCAATATGATTAGAAAAATAGTACTGATGAGAAATGCAGAGTGTAGATCTCATTTAAATTTAACTGAGATCATAATTGGGTAAATCATTTCTGAGGATAACTCACTTTAGGCAATTTTTAAATTTTAAACTATTCAAAAAAAGAAATGCAATGTCCTCTATGTCAAAGAAAATGATTTTCCTGTTTGATTACTTACTGTTTGATTATATCCTGTTTGATTACAGGATATAATGATCACTGTAGCCATCTAGACCCTAAGGAAATTATTTATTCTAGATAGCCAACATTTCTGGATCTACACTTCCAGTATTGCATTGAATAGCCACATGTAACTATTTAAATCTCAATTTAACTGAATTTAAAAATTCAGTTCCTCAGTTGCAACAGTCACATTTCAGTGCTCAAAAGCCATATGTGTCTAGTGGCTGCTATGCGACAATGAAGTCATAGAAAATTTCACCATCACAGAAAGTTGTATTGGACAGTACTGGGTTAAATATCAGAAGACCAAGACTTAAAATGTCAGACCAAAAAATCTAAACCATTTTAATGACAGTTTTCTCATAACACAGTTAATATTCGTATCTGTAGAGAATACAGATTAGGATTTAACATTTTATTTTTGACTTTGGACAGTGGTTCTCAAAAATCAGTTGTACAGAAGAATCATCTGGAATTTGCTCAATGCAGATAACTCAGAGAGTGAGTCAGTACATCAGGGGTGGGGATCCAGAATCTGCATTTGAAACGTATGTCCTAGCTAACGCTGACACAACTAGTCGCTAAACCACATTCTGAGAAACACTATGATTATGCATTAGAAATCTTCATTGATCATTTTACACATTCTGATTCATTTTCTTGTGTGGATAAGTATGAATATGTGTACACAGGCAAGACCTTGTCTCTCTACAAACGTGCGAAGTGTTCCAGAAAGGCAAAAGAAGGAGCTTTCAAGGTATAGTCGATCTGAACAAAGGTGAATACAGAGAAAAAAAATCAAGGAAATAGTCACGCTAGAAACAAAACAAATCTTCTGAACAGAATATTCTATAATATGTAGGCAGGGCAGAAGCTATCTAGCCATTCAGCTTCTGGAGCTCTCAGGCTCTGGGAAGAGCTCTGAACCCTGTGCTGGCAGGAAAGGAGAAAAACTTTGGTGGTACAGTTTCTGAAGACCTAAATATTGCATGTAAGTGCTAAGTATGTACAAGGCACTAGGCTAGGTGCTAAGAGCCTACTAAAATAAGTTTTTCAACTTCAAAGAGCTCAGTCTAGTGGGGGAAGACAGACCACAAACAAGTATTACAAGACAGGAGCAGGTGTCGTTTGAGCTGAACTTTAAATGTTTAGTGGCACTAGGGTGGTCAAAGATGTGGAAGAACGGTAATTAAAATGTGGAGAACAGCATGAGGAAAAGCACAAGAGCTTGAAAATTTGGGGTGTACCTCATGACCTAGAAGTGGTCTAGAAGTGAACAGGGTTTAGAGAAAGTTGCATAGTGAGAGATAATGCTCCGTGTCTCTGGGACAAGACCGTGAATGGTCCTGAATGCCTGTTTGGAAAACAGCAAAAAACACTACAACCAAAGCCTTTAGATGCTTAAGGAGAAAGGTGATATAACAAGATCAGCATTTAAGAAGAACACTCCAACAGCTAGGCATAAAATGGAGTGGGAGTAGATGCAGGGAAGATGTCCTATGATTGGTTATGTGGCTGCATGGAAGAAAAACTGCACCCTGGCTGACGATGTTTGTTCTTGCAAAAAGCTGGAAATTGAGAGAGAGGGAACAGGATATGAGATTTTGTTTTAGCCGAACATCTGAAGAAAGAACATGTCTAGTGGCAGTGTTTAGAAGATGCTGGGGATACAACGATCCACCTTGACTCTGGCAATAGAGGACCAGCAGTAAGGGTCAGAAAAAAGCAGAACTGTCCACAGTCTGGTAAGCAGAAAGACAGCTCTACACTTTCTATGTCTTCCAAAAGTACGGACAATGGGTGGCATACCAAAGGCAAACAGCTTCTTCAGTGAAGTGCCCTTAAAGATATAGAACATATTGCATAGTAGTTAAGGGCGTAGGTTCTGTAGATGGACTTCCTGTGTTTGAATCCTGATGCTGCTACTTAGTAAGTGTGTGGCCTGGTACAGAAGTTACTTAAACTCTGTGTCTCAGTTTTCCTAACATTAAAATAGAAATAATACTACCTACTTCATAGGAGTGCTATGAAAGTTGATGAGTTCATACATATAAAGTATTTATAACATGGCCTGGTACACAGTAGGTACTCAGTAAATGTTAGCTATTGTTATCATGTGTATAAGTACACTTACTTGTTGCTATGTTCAAGAACCCTCAAAGGCATTAGTGCTGCATCCAAGGGATGGGGATCAGTGTAGTTTAGAGGATCAAAAGGCATCTGTAGTGTACTGTCCTACATAGACAGCATGCCTTAACTATTGCACATAATGAGTATCTTAAGTCTTTTTTGCAAAAAGACAGATATGAGTAAATTTTTAAATTTGTAGATATTCTTAGTGATCCCCTTACATAAGCTAGTGTAAGCCAGCTCCAGCACACCACTGGCTGGTGTATACTACCCTCATACCCCCATCTATCAGACCTGACTTCATGACCCTACAACATACTCAGAGATATAATGAAGGGAAAAATTCACCAGACAACCAACTTCAGCTCCCTGAATAGCCAGATCCTAGAAATCTACTCCCTCTCTAAATTCTCTTGGCCTCAAAGAACATCGGGGGGGAAAAATGATTGTTTTGCAGATGAAACACTTTTCCTTTCTCCAATCAGAAAATGCCAAATTTTAAAAAGTCCTAATAAGCTCCTTTTCATTTATATTTAGAGTGTTTCTTCCCAGAAAGAGGAATGGAGTGAGGGGTATTAGCCAGAGCTTTCAACTGCATAGAAAATGTGTCACCTGCAACCAAGTTTAATATGTAGCTTCCAATTAATCCAAAGCCCCAGTTTTCCCAGTTCCCCTCCCTCTAACCCTGACCCACTCCCCCAAGTTCCCTCCTGCATTTTTTAAGGGTCAAATTCCATTTAAGTTTAAAGAGTGACAAAAAGGGCTTTATATCATCCTCTTTTCCTTTTTGCTAGCAAGGAATAATAGCTTTACCTTAAGATATGTTAAAATATAAAGATGTCATCCTAGATAAGGATAAATTCTAATTCCACAGTCTCTGAGACAATATATCCATTACCATCTATCCAAAAGTCTCATAAATAGGTCCCAATAATACTGGCCCTATCTCTGGTTCCTTTTCTTGACAATATTCTTAAATATTCATTGTCAAACACTGAGGAAGAGTTGTCTATGGTGTGAGCATCCAATCATTTCCCCAGTCTATGGCATAGTCTCTAATAAATTCAGAGCTAAGAATGATGGCTTCAAGAATGTTTCCTAAAGAGGTTTTTAAAACCATTTACCAGAGAACTATTAGGAACTCCTTAAGTATCTGGGCTGTCTGCTGAAGTGGTAACACAGTTTTAAACAGTAATCCCTTCTTCAGTAGGACAGAAAATGTTTTTTCCCCTTTAAATTATTGAATTTAAAATTGAGAAACCATTTGGAAATTTAAAAAGATGAGAAAGCTGGCCTAATTATTTAGATAGGTAGATAGATAAGAGAAACAAAAAGAAAAGTATGAAACTGAGTTAGCTGTATATTTTTTCTGTTGATCTGGATAAAACAGGCAAACTTGAAAACATGTACCACTTCGCATTCATGGCCAGTGTATTTTAAAATACATATACTTTCATGAGAACAGCTGTATATCTTTATTGAACAGAATATTAAAAACAAATTAGCCTGCTTTAGAAGGAAAATATTTCACATTAACCTTTTTGATTGAACATTTTAATTCCCCCAAATTTCACAAGGCTCTACCTTCATTCATACTGATGTATAAATTAATCAAAAGACTAATGTTTTTTATATATCTGTAAAATTACTCTGGAAAGCATGCACATATTAAAATAAAATATTAAAATATTGGAAAAAAGTCTCTAGAGTTCTATCAAATAAGACCTTTTTTTCTTTTAAGAAAATGAATACATTTAGTTTTCTTGACTAACAGCTTAAGTCAAATTTACCCTGGATCCAACAACTGAGAAGCAGTCCAGTATATGAGGAGAAAAATCACAAATTCTTGAATCAGATAATTTAACCCATGAGTTCGGGCTCTGCCACTTGTTAGATGTGAGACTTCAGACCAGTTACTTATCCTGGAAGTCTCAGTTTTCTTACCTCTGAAATGGAGATCATAATGCCACAGCCCTCACACCGGGTTGCCATGAGGATAAGCTGATCAAGTATATGTGAAATCACTGTGTAAGTATTTTACACCACATCCACTATCAGCCAATAACCAACAACTGTACTGTAATTAGAAGTTATTTTTTAATAGAGTAAAAAACTATGAGGAAATTAAATAATTATTCATTAGTGACATGCAAATAAAATTAAGTCATAAAAGGCACCTAGCTGGGTTTGACATCATTCATTAGGTCACCCTGGAATTGAGAAATGGCTATCTTTTTAACATAAACACTTTTATTAGCACAGAGAACTTCTTCCCAGATATAGTAATCCAATAGCATAATAAAGTCCAACATTTTTCACTGCCAGCAATTTAAACCAGTAATACAGGTCCATGAGAAACCTCTATTTATTGAACCAAGCAATATTTTCCATGAAAATGTATCTATTTGCTTTTTTAGTAGAGAAAACAAGATAGTCTCTGTTTTTAATCCAAAGAGAAAAACCACAAGAACTTCTCACATTAAAAATGTACAGAGATGGCTCTTCTGTAGTCAAGCATGCATCGGGATATGGAGAAAACATCCAACAAGCACAACTCTCCAACACTTAGTGAAACAAACCAACCGCTACCCAAAGAAGAAACTGAAGCTATAAATTCAAATAAACAGGCTGCAGGGAGACTACACAAACCTGCTGTTGCTTTAATTGCAGACAATTCAATTCAGCAGCTGTCGGTCCAGGCACTAAGGTTCACTGTATGCTCTGCAGCGTAACCTTGAAATACTGTCACTCACTCACTTCTCCACATCATCTGCATGCTGTCCAATTAATGAGGAGCGAAATCAACTGTCAAACCACGCATCAAAACAGAACATGATCTTTTACCTCTTAAGCACAGGAGCACAGTATTTTGAGGACAATAAAGCATGAATGGAGGTGAGAGTCCTTGACAATAAATGATATTTAAACTCATAAAAACATATAGTTGTAGGAACTAAGCTTCTGTTCTGTTCAGTAGGAAACTGAAACTTTCTCGAGGTTTCTTCATTTGGAAGAATCCTTTCTAACTGCTGTATAAGAAGTCTTTTAAACAACATTCACCAATGTCTGATCAGTCTTCAAGTTCTTCATTATTATGGACCAATATGTTTCTGAAAGCTTAAGAGAATACTTAAGGAACACTTCTGGTCCAATGATACTTTATAATACAAAATGATTTGCCACTGGCATGTTTAGCCTTGCTGTTTCCAGGAGTTTTTTTTTCCTACCAGGAGAACAAACAACAATAATAGATCATGTTCATCAATCTGAGTTAAATAATGAAATAAAAATAAATTTACCAAAATAAATGTATCCTGGAATGCTTCCTATTTGAAGTTTCCCTTCTCTTAACTATATCCCAAATCTAGACAACCAATTAACAAATATGAGAGTTAAAAACTCAAGAGAAACACAACACACTAAGTGTTTAAAAATTGCTTTTTGCTTCCAAAGCACTGTGTCTTCTGTACACTCTGGGCTATATCACATACTACCAGTTGCAGACGTAAGACTTCAAAAATTCAACACAAGAATACAGCAGAGAAGCACGCACAATTAAGGAATCAGGACTACCAATTTAACAGAAAACCCAGATTTTACATAGCAATCTGGTATAAACATTATAGTAAGGGGCAGGCATGTTTCATGCAGCTATTTTGTTTAGTTCATTAGAACCTTATTTGTCCTTCAGTACAGTAGAACTGGAGGCAAAATAAGAGAGGAATGCACTTTGAAACAAAAGGGAAATTTCAGATAAAATAAAACATACTATACCTGTATATTGTACCAGGAACATCGTGACACTCTTCAGGGAACTGTTTCACGTTGTATCCTAATGTGAGTTATTCTCCCCTTACCCTCTTCTCTCCACAAAAAGAAAAGCCAAAGCACCCCAAACCTCACTACACACTACCCCTAACCCACCCCCCTATTGAGGGAAAAAAAAACCCAGTTACAATTCAGCTTAGATCCGATGCTTCTGTTTAGCTCAGCTCCAGCCGAGCAACTGAGCTCTAGCAACGGAGCATAGGGAGGTGGATTCTGATGCCAGTAGCACTTCCATCCACTTCACTTACACAAAAGCAGGCAGTGGAAAATCCAGGAGCCTTGAAGACAAGGGCTGGAACTGGCTTTTATGAATTGCTATTACTGCATGTGTCACCATCCATCTCCAATGACGGACACTTATAGGCTGAATTGGGAGTGGAGGGGGTGGGGAGGAGGAGGTTGGAGAGCAGGTGGAGAAGCAATTAGCAGTATGTTCATCGGAGAATTCGTTCGGGATTTCATACATCAGTGCCTAAAGAAACAGCATGCAGTTGACAAATCAGAACTTTACGATTTGCATGCCTTAGAAGAAATCTTAGCTCATAGCTCCAAACGAAATAATGTTTCCCCAGTCTTATAGAGCATAAAAAGTCACCCCTCTGTTTTCTCCTTCCTCTAGCTACTCCTGTACCTGAGAAATCAACATTCAAAATGAATATTTGCTAATTTCCCCTAAAGAATTATATTTAAAAGGCTGGAAGCAAAGGAAGTATGAAGAAATTAAATTATATCGAATCAGACATCTCTTAACAGAAAGGCAAGAAGCTAATTATTTTAAGTCAACTTTTCATCTCTAGTTCCATTCCCCAGGTGCAGCTTTCACACCTATAAACACTAAGATCACACAACTTTTGTGTATATATTTAACACTGGAAAACAACCTATGTATACCTAAAAATAGTTCCGTTAAAGTCAAGATGAAAAGCTAAAAGCTATATGCAAGCCTCTCCCCACAGATGACCTTAAGAAGGCACTTTGCCTGTAAGTGCTTCAGTTTTACTCATCTGCTAAACTGAAGCACACTTTTAAAACCAATTTGAAGACTAATCATGAGTAGGAACAAAAAGGAGACAGTCTCTTAGAAAGGAAACATGACTCAATTGAAGGAATATTGGGGCTGGGTATCAGGGAACCTGGATTCAGGCTCCAGTTCTACAACTTTCTAGCTGTGTTACCTTGGACAAGTCATTTAACTTCTCTGAGCTTAAGTTCCCTTGTTTTTGTTTTTGTTTTTTTTTTAATTTTTTATAAGCATATAATATATTTTTATCCCCAGGGGTACAGGTCTGTGAATCGCCAGGTTTACACACTTCACAGCACTCACCATAGCACATACCCTCCCCAATGTCCATAACCCCACCCCCCTTCTCCCAACCCCCCTCCCCCCAGCAACCCTCAGTTTTTTGTGAGATTAAGAGTCACTTATGGTTTGTCTCCCTCCCAATCCCATCTTGTTTCATTTATTTTAAGTTCCCTTATTTATAAATTTTACACAATAGTACCTATCCTGACTGCTTCACAGGACTCCTATGAAGAGCTAATGAGATAATAGATATAAAAACCCTTTTGTAAATTTTCAAAGACTATACAATTGTATGGAATTATTATTGTTATACTCTGAAACAAAGTCTGCCCAAACGGTTGAAGTCAGGCACCTCTATCACATAAGAAAAATAAAAAGAGCCAATATAATTTCATAAAAAGAATTCTCAATTCTTTCAGTTTTAAAGTTGGAAAGAAGCACTGTTCTCTTTAAGCGCCACAGAGGGGAAATTGTTTTAAAGGAAAAAATTTTAAATCTGATACATAATACATCAACGTTTATTAAAGAAACGGAAGCCCTCTAATTCCGTCTTTCCTTTCTGGAAAGTCAGTTCATTTGTTTTCGTATGGTCTAACATTATGTCCCATCTAGAATCCAAGCTACAGGACAATGAGCACCACCTTCTGTTAAATCTTTCTATTAACCTGGTATATCCTTACTGCCCAGTGTGTGTGGAACGATTCAGGTTGATCAGCGAAGTCTAAATCCACAAGGTAAAAATCCAAAGTCATGTTTTATGAGGCTCCAAGCTGCCTTGATACTATATATACAGTGACCAGCTGGCTTAAGCTGGAACACAATTTTAGCACATGAAGTCCTGGGTGGCCACACCTGGGGCACTAAATGATCCAGGCAACATTTGGGGACCTATGGTTCAGCCAAATCCCACATGTCCTGATATCCATCTGTATGGTGGTTACCCAAGTGTGTATCTGTCCACGTGGGCTAAATCTGAAGCAGCCAAAAAAAAAGTGGGAGCTATAGCAAAAATATCAGATGTCAGCTCTCCTTGGCCCCCTCTAATGCCACCTGTGTCCTTAAACAAGTGCTCTGAGTCCACTTCCTAAGAGAAGAAAGAAAACTTTCTCTAATTGCCCCCTTTGAATGCCATTGCCAATACTGAAAATGCCAGTAAATATGTATCCAAAATCTATGTTACGTCAATAGGGAAAATGGATAATATGACTCACAAAGAGTTGGGTGACTGGTAGCTAAGAAGAAGTGAACCATTAAAAGGGGAAAGGAAAGGAGAGGGCTGGGAGGGGAGGAGAGCAAAAGGGGGGCAAGAGAGAGGAGGTAAGGAGAGCAAATGAATCCAAAGTGAGAGCTTTTTTTTTTCCTAAGCAGAAACATACTAGCTGGAATCATCCAAAACCTCACCTCCTAGAAAGTGCTTGCCTTTTGAGGTATTGGAAATAGCCTTTTTTTTACCACCACAGCTGCTATCCTAGCCTTCCAAATGCTTAGGTAAACAGTCAACAGCTTGAAAAAGCCACTGACAGCCCTAGCACCAGAACTCACTTTCATCTGGCATGTGGAAAGTCAGGCAGGTGGGATACAGTTCTCCAGAGGTTTCATAATGCAACCCGCACCCCCACCCCACCACAGCCTTACCTGTGGCATGGCTGACCACTAACAAAAGTGTCGGCCAAATTTCAGGTTTGGCAAAGGAGGCTGCCTGAGATTTTTTTAAACCACACTGGTAAAAAAGGAACAAAGGCTGTATTTCAGAATCAGGCTGTTCTGCCTTTGGGCACTGCAACTGAACTCTTCCACACATTTAAGCTTGAAATTCATATTCCCCAAGTTCCTTAGTAGGGTGATTCAAAGTAAAGGGTAAAAGTACAAGGAAGATAATTTTTTGTTAGCTTCTTTCTCACGGTGAAAAGATGAGGATAACATCAAGAACATTACTGACAGCATGTATCAAAAGGCAATGAAGTAGGAGGCCGCAGTTTCAACCCAGATTAGCAAGAATGGGAATGAAAGCATCAGAGCATCCTGATAAAAAACAACACACAAACATATGCACCAAGAACCTTCGCAATGTTTCCATTATCTTGATTTCAAGCTCCAGAATGCAAGCACTAATGGTTCCCTGATCCACCCAAGCTGCCTCACAGCAGCCATCAATAAGCCTGACCCACCTTTTCAAATGAGTTCCCACAGTTAACCACCTTAGTTTATGAATATTTTTGCCAAAAACAAAAATACCAGTGGAAGATTTCAAAGAACCAAGAACTTGAATCAAACCATGAGCTTAAAACAGGGAGAAACAATACCAATTTGCTAAACCCCAAACAAAATAGTAATGCTAACAGTCTGAAAGCAGCAACTAGTAAGCTGACTTGAACCAGAAAAAAAAACCTCCTGTTTCCTGAATCAATCAAACTTGTAACAAACCCCGAGAGTCCAATCAGCCCAAATTCCTGCAAAGAGCACACACATCAAAACTTGGTTTCACCTGCCTAAGAACCCACAGAGGAACCATAAAATTAACACTGGATAAGAAGCTGGGAGAACTGGGTTCTCCAAATTTTTCCACCATTTGACTTCGGTCAAGTCACTTATATACTATTTTGGTCTCAGCTTGCTTACTTTGGAATGGCTGGGGCTGTGGTTACCAATATTCCAGGTCGATAGTCTATGCCGATTGTGAAATTTACTCTAGTGACAAAATAGAAAACAACTGTCACAATTTGGCCCTAATTTCCAGGAAGGAGGGAGATGGACCCCTCTAACTCTACTCATGGTTTCTGTTTCTAGCTTACTTTGAAATACGCTCACAGAAGAGTTAAGCAACTATGTTTGCTTAGCCTTGGAAACAGTAAGCCTAATATTCCTCTTCAGAATGTTTCTTTTCAAAAAATGTCCCAGGAGCAGTTTGTTTTCTTCAAATGAAAGCTATAGGTGAGTTGTCCCGCCCAAAATGGGAAAAGGGGAAGAAAGAAAGTAATGTAGAAATTCCTGAGCACCTACTGGATGCCAGACAAGTCATAGTACTTTACATTATTTCTTAAATTAGACCTTACAACACAGCTATATGCTAAACATTATCTTCATTATATAGGTAAGGAAACTGAGGCTTACTGATGTTAAGTGATTTGCTTACACTCACTCAACTGATAAGTGATAAAAATGGGATTTGAATTCAAGCAATCTGAATCCATTACTATACTAACATTCTAATGATTAAAGTCTGAATGAATTCCTTCTGAATTCAGTGATTCAGTTGGACTTGCTTAGGGAGTAAATCACACGCTGAGTCAATACAGTGAAAACAAACTTCCTTGCACGTGCACTGGGTTGGCAATTTTTTAAAAAAATTTCATCAGACAATGTGGTTAAGACCACTGGGCTTTAAAGTAAAACAAACCTCAGTTGCTTTAGTTCTGGCTTATGGACAAAGTACTTAATCATGCTGCCTCTCGAGTTTTTTCACCTGACAAATGGGAAAAGAAGTATCTACCTGATTGGGTTGTTGAGAAACATTAATGATGTGATAGCAGCTAGCACAGTGGTTGGCTCAAAATTGTTCAATAAATGCATATTAGATCTATCCTTGTACTCATAAGCAACAGAACAAGAAAGGAAACGTTGTAAAGAAAAAGAAAACCAAGATTCATTGAACTCAAGTGCTCCCTGGCCTGTAGAACAGACTTCGCACATGAAAGAAGTTTTCAGTGGCCCACCCGTACCCTCTAAAACTAAGCTGCATCTTGTAGATTAGCATATTCATGAGACAGCATGAATATACTAATTGGCAGTGCCTAAGTAGTAGCAAGAAGACTTGTCATGCGGTCTGCTGAGCAGCAATTGTCCCTCATTTCCTGGAACCTATCCTTCTAAAGAGAGGGTTGGAAAGTAGCAGACAGAAGTACTACTGGAAGTACCAGGTGGGCTAACCCTTTTCTCCCTTCAATTCTTCAAGCCCTACCTTCTCTCTCACCCATTCACTTTTGGCCCATTTCTCATATACTCCTCTTGGTTTATTCTAGTTTTATCGTGATTCCTTCCTTGGCGATAGCTCTGTCTCTGTACATCAACATTAAGTGGTATTTATGGAATGTGCTGGGCACTGCACTAGGTGAAGTGGAGGGACATCCAAAAGTTAATTGAAGAGACATGTGTTCCATGGCCAAATAGATCAAAGATACACAGGTAGACTGGAGTTTTGGCAATATAGTAAATGCAGATATAACAAAATGATCTGGTTGATTTCAGAGCATTAAGTAGCTTGTTCATCTGTCAGTGATATACATATTGAAGAATTTAGAAAGAAATGTATGGTTGTCTACAACTTAATTTGAAATCATAAAAAGATGTATAAATGGGTGGATAGGTGATAAAGCAAATAGAGCGATGTGTTAGTTATAGAATCTAAGTGGTGGACATAGGGGTACTTACTGTACAATTCATAAATGGTCTCTGTATATTAAATTTTTTCACCATAAGAGGTTGAGAATAAAGGAGAGGGATAAGGAGTATAGCTTTCTCAATTTCAAATGTTTCAGAACAAAATATCATATTTAAAGAAGCATATGGGCACCTGTGTGGCTCAGTCGGTTGAGGGGCTGACTCTTGATCTCAGCTCAGGTCATAATCTCAAGGTCTTGGGATACAGCTCTGCCTTGGGCTCCATGCGCAGCAAGGAGTCTGCTTCAAATTCTCTCCCCCTCCCTTTGCCCCTCCCTGCCAATAAATATATTTTTAATTTTTTTAAAAAGGCAGCATAAACCAAAATAGGACAAAATGTTAAAAACTGGTGAATCTGAGTGAATGGCATGACAGTCCTGTATTATTTCTGAAAATTTTATTTAAAATGATTTCAAAATAGAAGGTTAAAAGATAATTTGTTGAATGCTGACCCCTTTTACCTAATGTCTCAGTTGCCATTTTTAGTAGAGAGGATATTGGGTCAATAGTAGTGGAGAAACTGGAAAGAATGGGGGGCTAATAATCAACCCATAGATATACCTTGGGTGCCTACTATATGCAAGACACCATGCTAGGCACTGTAGAGGATGCAAAGACACAATAGGCACAGTCCCTGCCCTGAGAGGGCTCACAATGCAGGTGAGGGCATAACAAAGCAGTGTCTGAAAGGGTAACTGGCTGGAGGAGAAAAATTCCGTAAGAGAGAAGAAGTATGAAGATTGGAAAGGTAGGTTGGAGCCAGATGGCAGAAAGTCCAAAGGCCATGCGAAGGAGTTTGGACTTCATCCTATGGATAATGGCAAGCCATTTACAATATCTGAGTCGGGGAAAGAATATGTTCTAAACTGACAGGTTAGATAGTATAGTCTGCTGAAGCACAGGTACCTTCAACATGTATTTGTTTTATATTCATATACTTCTGGCCCTTCTATCTACTTCCCATATCTGGATGTGGCCTTTAAGGTTTTTCAACTTTCTGAATGGTGCCCATTTTTAAAACAGCCACTTTCTGTCATCTTTCCAGCCTCTGTCCCTTTCCTTCCCCCAGCCCCAAGGGGAGTTGCCCAGCACTCACCTTAGCCCTGCCGACTCAGTAAGCAATAAATAAGCCTCATACAGTTTTTTAAACCAAGTTGCTAAGCTTTGAATCTCTGATTTCCTTCATGGTAATCAAGCCCCAGTTACTACGGAGATCATTGATTTGAGTTGGAAAAATGAATATTCAGCTAAGCAACATGTGAAGGAGTACAGGAAGGTATGTCCTATGTGTAGAAGGAAACAACTATTCAAAGTGATTTTTGGATATTGAAAGAAAACCTAGTGCAGATGACACTGCTAAATATATTGCAAGTGATTTAGGGTCAAACCTCTCTAAGACTTCCAAACTAAAAGGTGGATGTTTTCTATCTTTCGTTTCCCACCCCACCCCAGCCCATCCTCTAATCTAATCATGTCACTCACACATTTAACACCCTGTACTGGATCACCCCTGCCCAGCTCCTTAGCAAGCAGACTTCCTTCACCAACTGGCCACAAGGTACCTTTCAGATTGTCCTGTCCCCCACCCAACTCCCAGTGAATCACACACAAGATCTTAGCTTTTTCTAAACTATCCATTCTGACATGTGACTACTTTGCATGTGTTGGTGCTCCCCCTACCTACCTCTTTTTCCACCTGGATTAAAGGCAATTTCGACTCATCTTTGTGATTTGGCATAGTTAGACTCTGGCCTATGTTACCCACCTCTAGCAATTATTCCCTTCATCATGTTTCCAGGGCACCTTGTATATTACCTCCTTCTCTGACATAATATATCTTTCCTACTGTAATATGATTATTGGTTTGGGCGTTTATCTCCACCCTCTCCACTTAACTGTGAGCTCCCCAAGGGCAGGCAGGGACTACTTCTAATTGATCACTCTTCCTAGCGCTTACCATAGGGTCTGGTCCTGTATATGTGCTCAAATGTCTATTGAATAAATGAGCTTGGTATCAAGTGCTCTTTGAACTCAAACTCAGCATCTCTCCAAAGGTAAAAATTAGAATATTATGTGACCAAAGTAATCCTAGTGAAGTATGTTTGAGGACTTGACTGAAGGAGAAATAGTGGGAGGACATATTATGGGGTCTTACTGCGGCACAGTTTCTACCCCAGGAAGCTCTTACTGGCCGCTGTTGCTGGCTAAAAAGAAGAACAGCTGGAGCAGCCAAGAAGGGCCCTTACTAGGGATTTCCCCGTCATTATCTTTCACAGTTCAGCACTGAATGAAGTAAAGTTGTTTACGTAACATTCTCCACACAGTGTTTTGATTCTTCTGAATTACAGCCAAAATTCCATTTGTGCTCTGCCTACAGATACATATGGACCAGACTTGTTAACGGGTAGTCACTGAGAGTTCTCTAGTTCACATTCTCACCTGTCATTATTACACCAAGGAACAACCTTTTGCTGGGATGGGACCACTGAAAAACTGAGAGCCAAAAAGGGGGGCAGGGCAGAACTAATAAAAATGACCTTTTATTTTTCTTCTACTTACCTATATATTTCACAGCACCTCCCATCCTGCATTGGTTTATACTATGTATTAGTACAGGAAAAAAAAAAAGAAAAAAAGAAAGAAAGAAAATGAAGACTTTAGCAAAACTTGACGCTCGTAGGCAAGAAAAAAAAAGAGGAAGCAACATTGAGGCCTGGAATATAAATCTTTAGATATATGATTTGTTGCCACTTCTGGAAAGTAAACATTTCAGCTGTTTTAAACAAACAGCAAAAGCAATTAGCCCCTTCTGTAAACTAAACTGAGGTGTATGCTGAATTAAAAAAAAAAAAACCGAGTCTGTTTTGATCTTCAAAAATGTCAAACTGGTAAACATGTCGCTTTTTTTGTACACATAAATCTATAAGCCAAGCCTAGCTTGCAGAAGATTTAAGAGACATAAAATTTGTCTGAGGTGTCTGCCAAATCTCCGCAGCAGAGAGAAACCCTGGAAAAGCTGACACAGTCATAACTCTCACATCACTAGCAGGCTTGTGCAGGGCTGGCTGTACACAGTCACTGTTCCTTCTCTCAAACTGTAAACAGAGAAGTAGATCATTTGCTTATCAGCTATCCGGTAGCTCATTTTTGCCTATATATCCCACAGAGGAAAGAAGGGGGGAAAAAAAGAAGTCCCTACTGGCGCATATCCCAGTTTTCAGCTGGGTAGATTTTCATTTGTATGATGGACCTGCTTGTTAAAATCTTCTCTTGCACACTCATTCTTGTGTGTACATTAGGTCAACCTCTGTCTCTGCCTCTCTGTCTGGAAGGCATTGAAAGAGGGTATTTGTAAGTATCTAGTGCAGTGTCTAACAGAGTGCTTTGCACATAATAAGCCCACAATAATCCATCAAATGAACTGAACCTCTATCTGTAATTTCTGTATTCAACTTATCTGATCATGGAACAAGAGAATTATAGATTCTTTTTCTTGAATTATTTAAAAGCAATAATTCCTTATAAAGTAATATCATTTTATTCAGACAATTCATGCTTAGAACTTCTATCCTTTAAAAGCATCCATTTCTGCACAATGGATTGTATTTGTAAGGCAAATGAAGGAAAGACCATGCTGCAGGATCCTGATTGACAATATGAACACTGATACATTTTGTAGAGAAAATCAGATATCCCATATTCACCTGAATGTATGTCGTTACGGTAATCCACTACATATGTCTAAGACCACTTAACAATGCAGGAATATAGTGCACGCATGGGCTGCATTCTGTAAATAGGATTAACAGTTGAATTCAACCAAGGTCTTCCCTGGGGAGAAATTGCTGGAAAATACATCTACATGACATTTAAAAAAATAAATTAACCAATGACATTGGCTCCCATGAGACACATTGTTTCTTGTACATTCAATTCTATCACAGTTTTCCGTAGCTCTCTGCTGACATCCCCATCCCAAAAGACATAGAATTTCAAAACAGAAAGAAAAACAAAGCAATTGGAGCTCTTCTGTGTCTCCTGCATGAAGTGTTATGTACACAAAGGAAAGATTTCTGTACAATAGGGCAATGTGAACTGTGACATGGTGAGATCATGTCAGTCTGGACCATTCTTGTTATGCTGTGGTCACCTAGAACTTGCCCAAGGGAATGTACAAAGTCTGAGCGTATACTGACTAAGATTGGCCGAGGCCGCAGGAAAATGAAGAGAACTGTGTTATAGAAAGAAGTTTCAATTTTTTTTCCTTTAAAAAATGTTCTTTATGATGATGATTTTTCTTCCCACTTCTATGTATTTAAATTAATTCTCCTCATCTGTAAAGTAGGGATAACTATTGCATGTATTTAATATTTTTACTGAGGATGGAATGAAATCCTGGCACACAAGAGTTAACCCATACAGTCCACATCAACATTTGGCTAGCAGTAACTAAACACCTATTATATGTCAGGCACTGGCCTAAGACACCAAGAAAAAGTAAATCACAGGAGGAAAAAGTGACACTGGGGAGAAAAGCAGAGAGCTGATTTTCAGAAGTTTTATAAGCCAATCTAAGAAGTTTGGATTCTATCTTGAGGACAATGGGCAGTCTCTGAACTATTTTATACAGAACTGGATAGCTTCGGATTTGCAATTTAGAAAAATCATTCTGTCAGCACTGGTGGAAAATGGATTGGAAGGGAAGCAGGTTGGAGACAGTAGTAATCCAGGCTAGAAGGGAGGGGTGGGTGGGTGGGTGTGTGTGTGTGTGTGTGTTGCAGGGTATATGTGGGGGGGGGGGCGGTGTGCAATGATAATAGGGGTAGACATGGGAAAGACATTTTTAATAACTTTTAAAAAAGTAACAAATATACTATTATAGATTATTAGAAAGTAAAATTATGTAAAAGGTTAAAAACAGAACTCATGATACCTTACCATTTACAGCAAACCACTATTGCATTTTTGTGTGTTTAACATTACAGGATAATAATTTCCGATATATGCATGCATGGGGGTGTGTGTGTGTGTGTGTGGCCACATGCATGTGTATGTGTGTGTTTAAACTGGAATTTGTCAGCTTCATAACCTGAATTTTCTCTTAATATATCATAAACAATTTTCAACATCATTAAATATTTTTTTAGCAACATCAACTTACATGGCTACTTAGTAATCTATTCTATAGATATAGCATAAATTGATTCAATCCAAATCTCTAGTATTGGGGACATTTAAAATGCTATGTTTTTCTCATTTTTTTCCTGGGATATTTATCCTGAGAGCTAAAATTTTGGAAATATCACATTTACTTCCTCAGCATAGAGCCCTAGACATTGAAGTGGTAGATAGAAAGCTATGTCCAATTTTAAGATTTTTGATACATACTGATAATTTCTCTCCAGAAGGGTTGTATCAAATTAGTCCCAGTAGTAGCATCTACGAGTGGGAGATCCATTTGAGAGTGATTTCAAGGATGGAGTCAACTGCATTTGGTGGGTGGAGGAGGAATGGATCCTTGGCAGACTATTGGGACAGGAACAATGTGAACTCTGTCAAGTGGAGCAAAGCAATGAGCAGGCCTAAGGAACAGGTGGCTGGTGGGTAACTGATGAGAATGAAAAAGGTAAGGGGACCACAGGAGAGTGAAGGAAAATGAAAAAATGAGAAAGAAAGAAACCTCTAGTGAAGTTGTGCATTCAGGTCACTTTAATTTACTGCTTTATTGGGTGCCTGGGTGGCTCAGTGGGTTAAAGCCTCTGCTTTCGGCTTAGGTCATGATCCCAGGGTCCTAGGATCAAGCCCCACATCGGGCTCTCTGCTCAGCAGGGAGCCTGCTTTCCTTCCTCTCTCTCTGCCTGCCTCTCTGCCTACTTGTGATCTCTGTCTGTCAAACAAATTTAAAAAAATTTAATTTACTGCTTTATTCAGCAAAAGCAGCTAATGTAGCACACAGCTAATTTTCTTGTAACATTTGGCACTATGGTACCAAAGTTCTGAATTACATTCATATGACTATGTTTATCCATCTTTTTCATCCAATAACCATTTTCTATTTATCTACCAAGTGCTAAGAGCTGTTCTGGATTCTCTGGGTATGGAGATATAAAAGACCCGGCCTCTGTCCTCAAGGAGCTCACAGTCTAGGGGAGAGCCAGACACATCCACAGACTGACACACTATAGTGTGGTGCAGCCTAGGACAGAGGTAAGTGCAGGGTTCCATGGAGGCCAGGAGCCTAACATTGTTTCGTGTATGCTTGCATGTGTCTGTGTGTAGTGTGGGGGCAGGGAGAGTTGCAGGGAAGGCTTCAGAGGTGTTGATCCTGGTGGCGGGTATTATGGAGGGCACGTTTTGCAAGTAGCACTGGGTGTGGCGCATAAACAATGAATTCTGGAACATTGAAAAGAAATTAAAAAAGTAAATAAAAATTTTTAAAAAAAGAGGTGTTGATATTTGAACTGAGTCTTGAAGGAGGAGTTCCTCAGATGACTAAGGGTCACAGATCATACTCATATTCCTTACCAGTGCCTTGAATATTTGTGCCAATGCTGTCAAGGACACTCAGTAAGGCAGTGAAGATGCCTGTCTGTAATCCAAACCCATTCGTGAAAACAGACTCCACTGTTACCCTCATCTATATAATGTCCATGGACTGATTTGGGCAATAACATGCACATCTTAGAATATAAAGGATAACAGACAAGTGACATAAGACTTTCAAAAATAATTCTGATGATACTGACAGAATATAATAATCACCTCTACGAAGTCCTACTAATTTTACCTTCTAAATGTCTCTTATATCTGTTCCCTCCTCTCATATGCAGCTCCCTTGGGTCCTCATCATCTCTAGCTTCCTAACTGGTCAGGCCCCCCTCCAGTGCATCCTAAAGTAAAAATCTCATTATGGTGCTCCTCTCCTAAAATATTTTAATGTTTTTTATTGCCTACAATCATTAATTCCCAAATTTTATTTGAGTACTATCATATTCACACACCACGTGTACTATTATTTACATAACATTTGTCTTTAAATAAACATAAAACTTGTTCACTTTCTATTTTTACTAAGCCATTTCCTCCATAACCTTAGGTTTGATGATATAATTCAGTTTTACCTTTTATGAGACACATCAGAATATATAATTACTAAAACTTAAAATGCTCGTGGAAGTACAACATAACCACCACTGGCAGATATCCTATAGTTTAAAAAACAATGGCCTATGGGAGCACATCCAAGTTTTTTTCTTTTTTAAAAAAAGTATTATTATTATTATTATTATTTTAAGTAGGCTCCGTGCCCAGCATGGAGCCCAAAGCAGGACTTGAACTCACAACCCTGAGATCAAGACCTGAGCTGAGATTAAGACTCGGATGCTTAACCAACTGAGCCACCCAGGCACCCTGAGCACATCCAAATTTCTTAGCACTGCATGCAGGGTACTTCACAAATGAGCCCCAACCTATCTTTCCCTTACAAACCTTCCTTTCCCCAAACAATCTATACCCTAGCCATGCTGAATTCCTAAATATTGAATGGACATGCTTTGCTCTTCTACAGCCACATATCTTTCACAGACTGTTCTTTCTAATCTGGAATGCCTCCTCTCTGCTGCTCTCTGCCTGGCAAACTCATTATCCTTCAAGACCTGTCAGGTCACCTCTTTACAGAAGACTTCTCTCTGACAGTTAGACACTCCTTCCTTTACCCTTCCAATAGCACTTTGTCCCTATCTCTGTTATACTACACATTATCTCAGAATTACGGTCATATACCTCCCCAGATAGACCTAGGGAGAGCTCACATCTCATACTCTGTTGTATCCTGAGCACTGCATGTGAGCAAAGGAGGAGACCTAGTGACATAGGAAGTCACTTAAAACAAAAGCTATAATAAAGCCTAAAGTATTGTCCAGGTCCAAATAGCTTACATGTAAGACATGTTTTTTAAAGAGAATTTATCTGATTCAGAAATAGCCATACTGACTATAGTTTTGGCAGACACAATTAGCTACGGCTGCAATAGCAGTTAAGCTAATTCGGTTTTGGCAGTTACTTTACAGCACACACATACTGACGTAGAAACTAAAAGTGAATCATTTGGGTTTCTGCCAGGGTGATCAAAACAATAATCTTTCCTTACCACAAATGGAAAGTCAAGAACAAAAGTGAACAGTGAGACTAGTAAACCATGGCAGAGAGAGCATGGGCTTTCAAGCCAGAGATCTATACACCCAAGCCCCAAATCAACTCCTTACAATCCATATGACTTTGGGTAAATTGTTTCACTTCTCGGCCTTTTAGCTTTTTCTTCTAGAAAACTGGGAAAAATAGTACCTACTTTGTAAAACCCTTAAGATAATGCAACAAAGTGCTTATGATAGTGCCTGGAACATTACATGGGCTCAATAAATAGTGATTATTATTGCCCAGTGAAATGACAATTCAGATAACATACATATAAGGACAGCAAATACATTTCTTAAGACAATAAATTTACAGCACCAGGCTTTAAAATGACAACTGTAGAGTGTAGCTAAGAATAGTGACTAATAAAACATCTATAAGGCAAAGTTCTTCTTGGATTTAAATTAAACTCACACCTGGAACATACCACCACACTTCTTTGTGTTCTCCAAGAAATGATCTCAAATCAGGTTCCCCTAGGATGAAAAAAAACACACACAAAAAAATCACCCAATCTTAATTTTTTGTCTTTAGTTTTACTTGATATAGAATAATATCCAAACTATGTGGATGCTTTAAAGTATCCTGTTATTATGATCCCAGGCTTTCCAACACTATTTCTTTCACAATCTCTCCTTGATGACACCTTTTATTCCAGTCAGGCATATCCATGCCCGCCCTTCACAAAAGTGCTCTTTCTTTAATCTACCCTTCTCAGATACCAGTTCCGGTACCAGAAAGCATTTTCTCTCTCCTCTTTGCCCATTTCAAATCCTCTTTACTCCTTTGGAGCTGAAATTTAAAATTCACCTCCTCCACAAAGCCTACCAGGACTGGTCTGGAAGACAGAGGACAATGTCAACTCCCAACCCCATCAGTATTACAAATTTTTTGCATGTTTTTGTAATAATAAAATAATTGATACGGTCTGTTTCGCCGTCTAATTTATTCCGCAGTCAGTACGCCCCCTAAATCATTGTCAATATTAGTGCTGTATGAGTCCGTACTGGAAAACCCAAAAGCGCTCGGTTTTTAAAAGAGGTCTAACTTGCCTTTGCCTCTCACCAAAGCACTGCACTGAACCTTAACCACATGTTCCTCAAAAGCGAAATTTCTTCTATCTACTACTCCCCACCACTTCTAGAAACCGATGAGAAACCCTTTCCACTCCAAAGATCTGGTCAGGGAAGGGCCAGGTGGCTGGAAGGGCCAATAAAGAGAGGGCGACGATCTTCATCTCACCAGCAAGGAAGCAAAAAGTGAAAATTTGGCAAAAAGTCACTCCCTAGGCGTGGCGAGGAATTCCCGCGCCCCCAGAGGAAGTTGGGGAGTGTGTGCATTGGGAATGGTGTGTGCCCAAATCTGAAATGTAAACTGAGGGAAGAGAGGAAACTCCTCCAAGTAGTAAGGAGAGTCCAGACGTCGCCTAAGGAAGATCCCGGTAGAGAACCCTAACTTCAGATTTCTGAGGTGGCACCGGACGGGAGCGGGGACAGACGATGGCGTTGTGAGGAGAAAAAGAAAGCGGGCGAAGTAGGAAAAGAAGAAGAGGGCGCGCTCCCAAGGCTCAAAGCTCAAGGAAACTGCCGTAGAAAAACTCAAAAACCCACCCCTGACTCCCAGTCCCGACACCCCCTCCCCGGCAGAGGCGGAGTTGGGCGGGGTTAAACGCTGAAGACAGCGGCCCGGAAGCACCCTCCTCCCTAGCCCCCCTCGGTCCCACAGTCCCCAGCCATAGCCACTCGGGCTTTCTGCCTCTCTGACCTCCAGCTCCCGGCTACCGAAGGGCTACTTCTTATACAGCCATGGAAAATCGGGCCGGCATGACAGCTTCTGAGAGTACAGCGCCCTCGCGGCGCCAACGGTCTTCTCCACTCCGCGCCTTGTGCTAGCCGGCTTAGGCCGGACGCTCAGGCCCAGGGCCAGATTCTCACCCACAGCACGGCGGCTTCAGCCTCTCCTATTGGTTACTGGTCACCAGGGAAGCCTGAGGCTCAGTCCCTTGTCCTCATGGGAAATGTAGTTTTAGGCCGCTGGAGGCTGTGCTTCCTGGGGGGATCTAGTATCGGCATTGGCAGAGAGACTCAAGTGAGGACAAAGGATTATGGGAGATGGAGTTGAGGCCCTTCTTTCTGTATACCCACAATTCCTACCTCCAGTCGGATCAACACTGAGTTCAGATGTGGGAGGGTATTGTGGGTGTTGTAGTTTGCAATGTAGTACCCTACAGACTCTCGCTTCTTGGCGTATGGTGTTGTGCTTGTGGGGGTAGATGAAGGTTCAAGATTTATTTTACTATTGGTTAAGCTATTAGCATTTTGGGGGAAGCACTTTATGTCGTGATTTAAAATTCTCATTGAGTTTGGTTGAACGACTTTTAAAAATGTTATTTATGCTCTCGATAGACTTAGAATAACTGGTCCTTTAAACCTGTCATAGTGTGTTCTGTGTGAACCATCTGCATTAGAATCACTTCAAAGGTTCTGGGGGAAATGTATACTATGTTTCTAGTAGGGTGTCACATTTTTCCTTTGAGGTAGTATCATAAGAGGCAGAGCAATGTGATCTAAGCCCGACCAACAGAAGCCCACTTAACCCATAAGGAAGCCATATCGTTGCCACGAAGAACAGTTGCCACGTCACTAGTGTAATGCAACAATTTTAGAACAGATAGAGAGTACAACATGAATAATAAGAAATAAATGTATATTTCTTTAAGAAACTATTGTTTTAGGAGCGCCTGGGTGGCTTAGTTGTTAAGCATCTGCCTTTGGCTCAGGTCATGATCCCAGTGTCCTGGGATAGAGACCCACATCCAGCTCCCTGCTCAGCAGGAAGCCTGCTTCTTCCTCTCCCGCTCCTCCTGCTTGTGTTCCTGCTCTCGCATATGTCTCTCTCTCTCTGTCAAATAAATACATAAAATCTTAAAAAAATAAACTATTGTTTTAGTAAAAGTTGTGCTAAAAAGGGGTAGATAAAGAAATAGATGGAGACATCTAGCACTTTCAAGCCATTTAAAAGCTGAGGAAAATGATGGTTTATTAAGGTTGATTTCAATCCTAATTTTTGACTTTTTTTCTTTGTTAGAGATGAATCCTTATAGCTGAGTTGGGTTACTACAATTTTACTGACCAGGACAACTTTTTGACTCACAAGTGGAATGAATACAAAGAGGGTTTGCATTTTGCTAAGGTAATCGCCTAAAATTTTAAAAGAGAAGTGAAAAAATAAGAGGACTTAATGGATTGAATAATTTACTCAGCAAACTGCTTTGTGCAAGGCTCTGGGCTAAGCACTATTGCTACAGAATTAGAAACCAGCCCTTGCCCTTAAGTAGCTCACAATCTACAAGAGGAGATGGAGTATACAATGTGAAAAGGCTCTAAAAAAGGGTCTGCATAGGACTCTACAGGACAATAGAAGTGGAAGAACTCATTCTACTTCTGGAAGAAGCCATGCTTGAATGGTGAGATTTGAAGAACTGGTAAGGCATCTGGGGGTAGGGAGGTCAACCATATTTTATACTGAGGAATAAGAATGTGAGAAAGTGCAGAGAACACCTCCCCTCCCCTCCCCCCACAAAAAAATTAGATCAGGCAGGAATAGGAGGCCATACTAATGAGTTCAAAATTTAACCTGAAAATAGTAGAGAACTATCACAGGATCTTAAGCAAGGACATGGTATGATCAGATGGACTTGGTGATAATTTGGATATGGAAAGTAAGGGAAAGGATGGAGTGTCTCAGGACTCTCAAGTTCTGATTTGGAAGACAGAGTATGTGGTCATACCACTCATTTAGATAGGGAACCCAGAAAGAGTAACAAGTTTTGTGAAGGATAGGAGAAATTAAGTTTTGGACACTTAAAATTTGAGGAGTCTGTGGAACATTTGAGGGGAGATAACCAGTGGCTGCAAGGAAGTATAGGTCTGAAGCACAGGAGAGAGGTCTGGGCTGGAACTAAACATTTGAGAGACTTCAGTTTATAGATGGTAATTAACTAAGCAAATATGGATTAAATTTCACTTAGTGTTTAGAATAGTAATTTTTAGAGGACAAAGATTAAGTTTGGAATCCTAGAGAATAACTATATTCAAGGAGTAGGTAGAGGAAGTCAAGCTTCCTTGCTTTCAAAGGAAGCTGAGAAGAAATGGCCACATAGATGAACCAAGAGGAAATAAAGTATAATTACTAGAATATAACACAGAGAGGTCAAATAAGAGGCAGAAGAGTAACAAGGAACTACTCATTCATCCATTCAACAAATATTTTTTTGAGTACCTACAACTTTCCAGGCATAATTCAAGATGTTGGGATTAGAGAAGTGGGGAATAAAACAAGTAACATCCCTTTCCTTTGGAGCTTATGCTCTAATTGGGGGGGATATATCAATAAATAAGATTAATAATTAAAATACATAGCTGTGACAAGTAGTATTTCTGCAAGGCTTATTAGATTGTGTGTGTGTGTTTGTGTGTGTGTGTTACACATAGAAAGGTGAGACTCTTGATTGTGGGTAGAAAGTATGCCTGAAAATATATCCAGGAAAAGAAATACCTGAGTCTAAGAAGATGAATTTGTGAAATAATGGCCCTGGTTATGTTAGTCTGGCAGGATTTATAGATCAATCGGTAGGCCATGGTTAAGCTTTTGTCAAGGGATAGTGTAAAGTTCAAGCCATGGTCACGGTTCAGGTTCATAATGTGGAATGCTTTTGGCTTCAGGCTTTGCTTAGGTTAAGGCTTAGTCAGTCTGTTGCTATCTTTAAAAGTTGGTGTGGGGGCGCCTGGGTGGCTCAGTGGGTTAAGCCGCTGCCTTCGGCTCAGGTCATGATCTCAGGGTCCTGGGATCGAGTCCCGCATCGGGCTCTCTGCTCAGCAGGGAGCCTGCTTCCCTCTCTCTCTCTCTCTCTCTCTGCCTGCCTCTCTGT
>NW_019154137.1:13491901-13524523 GCF_002288905.1 Enhydra lutris kenyoni
CTGGGTGGCTCAGTGGTTTAAGCCGCTGCCTTCGGCTCAGGTCATGATCTCAGGGTCCTGGGATCGAGTCCCGCATCGGGCTCTCTGCTCAGCAGGGAGCCTGCTTCCCTCTCTCTCTCTCTCTCTCTCTGCCTGCCTCTCTGTCTACTTCTGATCTCTCTCTGTCAAATAAATAAATAAAATCTTTAAAAAAAAAAAAAGTTGGTGTGGATCCCTTGTTAAAGGACCATGCAACCAAATTTAAGGCTCAGCCTGATATCAACATTAGGCCCCAGAAGTATAGCCATGGTTCAATCTGTGTCAAGGATTAGAGTCTGTTTCTGATTGGTATGAAAGCTCACTTGGAAGCTGTCATTATTCCAGTATGGCCTAGATTATACCTCATTGGGAAGTCAGTATACAAGATTTGGGTTCAAATTTTGGCCAATATGAAGATTTAGTCTGTAGGTAGGAAGAGGCTTCATTATAAAACTAATGTCAGAGCTGTCTGTGGGTCAGCCTTAGATGGACTACAACGAAGGATAGGGCTCAGCTCAAGGTTTGACTTTAGTGTTTTGGTCAGTGTTGGAATCACTTGTATTTTTAGGCTTGGAAATCAACAAAGACCACTTATGGCTCTGCCAGAGGCTGCTGTTCATGATGATCTTGTTGCCTTGGAAAGGGCTAAATAAGAATTTGAATAGGATTTATGATCAGTCTTTTATCAGTTGAAGTGACAATTAGTGTTCAGAGTTAAAGTTTTTTCTTGGTCCAGCATTAGACTCAGTCTGTAGTTAGTGTTAAGCTTAATATTCAATCTTTTGTCATTTTAGGTCATTACCTGTGATATGCCCTGGAGTTTTGTCTCAGATCAATGTTAGCATTTCATCCACGGACAGTATGAGTGTAGAGATTGTGGCCAGGATTTCATCTATGCATATGAGCAGGATTTGGGATGCATATCTGGCCAGAGAAAGCCCAAGGTGTAATTTCTGGCTTTAGCCAAGGTCAGTGTTCTCTCTTCATTGAAATCCCCTATCAGAAATGATCTGTGGAGCTAACTCATGCAGTGACCGATGTCGTACCTTATTCTGTGGCCAGAGCACAGCTCAGTCAGTGACCTATGTTAGCACTTACACTTGGCCTGTGTCAGAGTTGATTCTGCAAATAGTGGTCCTATTTTGACTCTGTGTAGAGTTTCTATTCACTGAGTGCTGCTGTGAGTGCCATCTGATCAAGCTTTTATTTGTCTATTAACATATTCACTGATGTAATTCCAGTATTATTCCATACAGAATACACATATTTTTTGCTTATTTAGATACTTGAAGAAGGCTTATAACGATCAGTAGCTGGATTGAGTTTTGGGACAACTTATCAAACATTTTTAAATAGATTGTTTAATAATGATATTGGCTTGCTGGGGCAATACTGTTGATTGGTTAACCCAATACCTTTAAAATATCCCCTTGCTTTATACTCCTCAAAATACAGACTCTAAATTTAACACTACTTTTTCTTGGGTGCTATTTTTTTATATCAATGAGGCACAAAAGGAAATATGGTTTGATTTGTGGAAAATTTTATTTTCCTGGTTAAAGGAACAAAAATCATGGACAATGGCCCTTCCATTTTTTTAAAAGCTTTATTGAGGTATAATTGATACACAAAAATTTCATATATTTAATGTATATATTTCAATTAGCTTGGACATATGTCTGTTCCCATAACACCATCACACATCAATTAGCTTAAACAAGTGTCTGTACCCATAATACCATCACCCCACCACAATTAAGGCCCTAACATATCCATCACCTTCAGATATTTCCTTGCTTGTGTGTGTGTGTGTGTGTGTGTGTGTGTGTGTGTGTGTGTTGTGATAAGAACATTTAACATGAGATCTATCCTCTTGACATATTTTAAAGTACATAATACTGTAATTTTAATTGTAGGCACTATGCTGTGGAGTAAATATATAGAACTTATTTATCTTGCAAAACTGAAACATTATATTCATTCCACCCAGCCTCAGGCAATCACCATTCTACTCTCTGCTTCTTTGAGTTTGACTATTTTATTTTATTATTTATTTATTTATTTGACACAGAGAGAGAGAGAGAGAGAGAGAGAGAGAGCGCACAAGCAGGGAGGAGCAGGAGAGGGAGAAACAGACTCCCCACCAAGCAAGGAGAGCCCAATTCAGGGCTTGATCCCAGGACCCTGGGATCTTGACCTGAGCCAAAGGCAGCCGCTTAACCAACTGAGCCACCCAGGGGTCCCGAGTTTAACTATTTTAGAATCCTTAGATAAGTAGAATCATGCAATATTTGTCCTTCAGTGACTAGTTTTGTTACTTAGCATAGTGTCCTCTACATTTATCTGTGTTGTCATAATGTTAGAATTTCCTTCCTTTTTAGAAGCTGAATAATATTCCACTGTATTTCTATACCACATTTTCTTTATCCATTCATCTGTTGATGGACGTTTAGGTTGTTTTTATATGTTAGCTGTTGTGAATAATGCTGCAATGAACATTGATATGTTAATTTATTTTTGAGATACAGATTGCATTTCCTTTGGATATATACCCAGAAATGAGACTGCTGAATTGTAGGGTAGTTCGATTTTTAACTTTTTGAGGGACCGTCATACTGCTTTCTATAGTAGCTGCACCATTTTACATTCCCACCAACAATGTACAAGAGTTCCAATTTCTCGGCTATCAGACACATGAAAAAATGTTCATCATCACTAGCCATCAGGGAGATTCGAATTAAAACCACATTGAGATACCACCTTACACCAGTTAGAATGGCCAAAATTAGCAAGACAGGACACAACGTGTGTTGGAGAGGATGTGGAGAAAGGAGAACCCTCTTACACTGTTGGTGGGAATGCAAGTTGGTGCAGCCACTTTGGAGAACAGTGTGGAGATTCCTTAAGAAATTAAAAATAGAGCTTCCCTATGACCCTGCAATTGCCCTATTGAGTATTTACCCTAAAGATACAGATGTAGTGAAAAGAAGGGCCATCTATACCCCAATGTTTATAGCAGCAATGGCCACGGTTGCCAAACTGTGGAAAGAACCAAGATGCCCTTCAACAGATGAATGGATAAGGAGGATGTGGTCCATATACACTATGGAGTATTATGCCTCCATCAGAACGGATGAATACCCAACTTTTGTATCAACATGGACGGGACTGGAGGAGATTATGCTGAGTGAAATAAGTCAAACAGAGAGAGTCAATTATCATATGGTTTCACTTATTTGTGGAGCATAACAAATAACGCGGAGGACATGGGGAGATGGAGAGGAGAAGGGAGTTGAGGGAAATTGGAAGGGGGAGGTGAACCATGAGAGACTATGGACTCTGAAAAACAACCTGAGGGTTTTGAAGGGGCGGGGGGTGGGAGGTTGGGGGAGCCAGGTGGGGGGTATTAAGGAGGGCACATATTGCATGGAGCACTGGGTGTGGTGCAAAAACAATGAATTCTGTTACGCTGAAAAGAAATTAAAAAAAAGAGGATATGAAGGATGCAAAATAAACTTCAAGTCTCTCAAAAAAAAAAAAAAGAGTTCCAATTTCTCTGTCCTTGTCAACACTTGTTATGTCTTTCCTCTTTGATAATAACCATCCTAACAGTTGAAAGGTGACATTTCATTGTGATTTCAATTTGCATTTCCCTAATGATTAGTGACAATGAGCATCTTTTCATTTTTTTCTTTTTTTATTATGTTCAGTTAGCCAATGTATAGTACAGCATTAGTTTTTGATGTAGTGTTCAATGATTCATTAGTTGCATATAATATACGTGTTGGTCATTTATATAAGACCATTTGGAGAACTGTCTGTTCAGGTCCTTATGAATTTTATGATTGTTTTTAAAATTTCTGCTTAAAATGCCATTGGGATTTTGATAGGGATTGCACTGGATCTGTAGATCACTTTGGGTAGTATGGAATTTTGACAATATTAATTCTTCTATCCATGAGCCAGGGATTATTATTATTATATTATTATATATTATTATATTATATATTATTATTCTTCTATCCATGAGCCAGGTCTCTATTTATTTGATATGCTTTAATTTCTTTCATCAGTGCTTTTATAGTTTCCAGTGTATTAGTCTTTCACTTCCTGGATTAAGTTTATTTGTATGTATTTTATTATTTTTTAAAAGATTTTATTTATTTATTTGACACAGAGAGAGACACAGTGAGAGAGGGAACACAAGCAGGGGGAGTGGAAGAGGGAGAAGCAGGCTTCCCACTGAGCAGGGAGCCTGGCTCTGGGCTCAATCCCAGGGCCCTGGGATCATGACCTGAGCTGAAGACAGATGCTTAATGACTAAGCCACCTGGGTGCCCCTGTATTTTATTATTTTGATGCTTTTACAAATGGGATATTTCCTAAATTTTATTTTCAGATATTTCATTGTTAATATATAGAGATGCAGCTGATTTTTGTATCCTATTAAGCTTTTACCAGAGTTTAGGGGTTACCAATGGCCAGATTAAGGCTTATTATGAAGAAGGTTTTAAGGGCTGAGTGTAAACACGTTTCTCATATAGGTTGTTGATGTTATGTGTCAGTCTACAAATAAGGTTAGTGAATAGGCAACACATAGGATCCAGCTTGTGTCCAGGTTTAGAGACTCAGGCTGTTGCCAGGGTTTGAGTTCAGAGTGTTCATGTCCTGTTGTCACTTTGGAATTTAGACTCTGGCTAGCGAAGCAGGCATTCTGGTATCAGTAGTAGAGTTCAGTCTGTGCTAATTTTTAGTGCCTCTACTGTGCCCAGTGTCATGGGTATATCTCTCCCAATTTAGGATTAGGTTTGTGGCCAGGCTGATTGCTCAACCTCAAGCTAGTGCTAGGACACATTCTGTGGCCTCTAATATAGTAAACTTTGTTTATGGGTTTAAGGCCCAGTCTGTGACAAAGGTTAGTACTCAGTCTCAGCCTGATATTAGGCCTAATAATACAAGGAAGGTTTTGAGTCAACCTTGCAGTGTGATGAATTATTCTTTAGCCAGGAATAGGCTTCAGACTTTGGGTCTCAGATTTGTGGACAGGATTTACATTTTTCGTCCCTGAATGGTACTCAATATGTAGCCAGGAATAGGGCTCAGATCTTGGCCTTGGTGAGTTGGATCTGTGCTTAGGGTTAAAGTTCATTATCTTGCTAGGTGTCACACAAAGAATCTGAAAAGTATTTGTTTCATTTTGTCCTTAATTCATGTTCAAGGCCTGGGTTCAGTCCTAGCCCAGGGTTAGCATGCTGTTCAGTTTCTGGTATTGGGAATCTATCTGTGGCTAAAGTTAAGGTTAAAGCTGCAGTTGGATTCAGTCTGGGGCTAGCATTTAGCCAGAGATAGGGTCTAGTCTATGTCAAAGATTCAGGCTCAGTCATTAACATTTTGGGGAGGATCAGTTCTATTTTCAGGGTGAAAACTCAGGTTGGAGGTTAGACTTAAAGGCTCAGTCTGTGTTGAGAGTTAAGAATTCAGTCTATGGCCAGAAACTCAGTTTAAGAAGTTAGAAGCTCTAAGATATAGGTCCAAATCTGTGGCCAGTGATAAGGCTCAGTCTGTCTCAGGTTCAGTGGATTATTCTGTGGTCTGATTTATGAACCCAGTTTCATAAATATTTGAGCTTTGAACAGAGTTAAGTCTCTGGCTGTGTCTATGTTCAGGGTTTTGTGGGCAGGATTAGGGCATATGATGTGGTCAGAATATATCCTCAAGTTTTGTAGATGATTTGGTTTCACTTCTTGGCCAGGATTAAGGCACAGTCTTTGGCCAAGTTTAGAGTTCAGTCTCTGTACATGTTTTTGTCTCTGTGTGAATCCAGGTTTAGTAGTCATTTTCGTGCCAGTGTTGGGGTCATTTTCTGATTAGTGCTAAGTCTGTGGAAATTGTAGCTGGGTTGGTTTCCAAGATCAAATCTCAGGCTGTGACTGAGTAAGAGCCTCAGTCTTTGGTCAGGGTTAGAGCTCTGTCAGTATCAATGCTGAGCACTCATTTTGTGGTCAGTGTAAGATATTAAGTATATCTCAGAGTTAGGTCACAGTCTGTAGATCAGGCTTGACACTCAGCCTGTAAAAGGCCATGTCTGAGGATAGGTTGGATCTCTGTATCATAAGAAGGCCTATCAGCTGCCATAGTTACAGTTCAATAGGAGATCAAAGCTAGAGACTCAGTCAGATACCAGCCATAGGTATTTACTCTTGAAGCAGGCATAGACAGGGAGTATGTGACTAGACCCAAAGATTCCACTGAATCAGGGTTAAGGCCTTGGAGTGTTAAGTCCAGAAAGGGGCTCAGTTTATGGATAGAGTTAAGATCTCCCTTTGGGGCTAGGGCTAAAGGCTTGGTGTGAAATTAGGGTTAAGACTTCAAGTCCAAAGTGAGGCACTCAGGCTATGTATTGGGTTGGGTTTTTCATTGGTGCCCAGTGTTAAACAAAAGAACTGCATTCAGGGTTGGCAGCTTGGTCTCTGAACAGACTTAAGAGACCAGCTGCTTGGGATGTGGAAGATAGTAGTTTATTAATTATATGTGAATAGAGTTGTCATAAAAAAGTTAAGAGCAAAGAAGATTCCTACAAATGAAATAGGCACAATACAGGGAAGGAACCAGGGCAAGAGGCTGACTACTGAATTAAGACCAGTATTGTCTTTGATATTTCAGAATTTTAGGTGAGGAGGGGCAGGGCAAACACAGGAGACTGAGGGGAAAGGAAAAAACTGGCAAATAGGGAGTTGGTACCCCCCCCCCAAGAAAGTGAATACACGCTTCTTAAAGGAGAGAAGCTTTTTACAAGTTGTCTGGGTTGAAGTGGTATAGGGTGGAAAACTTTACAAAGGATGGGATCTCCCATTTGCTGAGCTCTTTTGTCACATTCCGTGTATGTTCAATAAATATTTGTGGAATGTATGTACATAGGTTTGGTTTTCTTGTATTCTCCCACTGGGCCTTCCTGACAGTCCTTTGTGATAAGTCTTCTTATCCCCAATACACAGACAAGGAAAACCAGTCATGCTAATTTAAAAACCTCAAAAGGGTCATAGGGCTAGTAAAAGCAGAGACACGTTTTGAATCCAGTTTTATCTTATTTCAATCTCCTATTCTGTTTTCATGCCACCCCTTTGTTTGTAGTAAGCTTGTGAGATTTACACCTCACCTTTGCCCCTTAACTTTATAAACTTGAGTGGTCTCATTCTGATACCACTCAAGTCATATGCACTTTGGGGACACCAGGCTCTCATTTGATTCTCATAACTCTGTAAAATGGTTCTCCTTTTTATCCCCTTTTTACAGTTGAGGAAACATGTTCAGAGAGGTTAGGTGATTTTTCTTGAAGTCACACAGCTAATAAGGGGCAGAGCTGAGATTAGAACCTAAATATGTCTGACCCTCAGTGGAAGTTTTATTCCCTGGTTTATCTTGCTGTCTCAAAATACCTTAGCCTCCAGGAATGACTTTTGATGGACCTTTTGGACTCTGGTGCAGGCTGATGTAGGGACGGACTTTGTGGTAGGAACATGTTTGTCTTCTACTATGTCATTTACTATGGTGATTTGAACCTATGAGGGATTGAAAGTACCCACAAGGGGGTATACAACAAACTCCATGAGGTTACATGTAGTTGTAGAGCACTCCCTCCATCAGAATTCCTCCCTGAGTACAAAATGAAAATTACTAATGGTGGGTTGTATGTATGAAGGGTACGGGGATAGAAAAAAGGTAGATGATCGCTGACATGGTCCTCCATATATTTTTTTCTCTGTCCAAGGACCAGCCTTGCAAATAGTATTTCTAAGAGAACTTGAAGCCAACTTTCCATAATTTGCACAGCCTGTTCTTGACTTGGTTTATCTGCATTGTATTAGGCATCCACATCTCCCCCTAAGAAGTTTTTATGCTAAGGTCAAAAGGGATTGATTATCTTTCTGCCTTCCATATGGCAGGGTAAACTCCTACTGGACCTATGGAACATGATCAAGTAGACCAACAAAATGGGAGTCCTATAAGGAGAAAAAAGAGAAAAGATGGCAGAAAGAATATTTGAGGAAATAATGGCCAGAATTGTCTCTCATTTAATGAAATACATGAGTTCATGCATCCAAGAACTCAATAAACTCAAAAAAGAATAAAATCAGAGGCCTGTTTCTTTCAGCTTTATTGAGGTATACTTGATAAATAAAATTGTAGATGTTTAAAGTATATGATGTGTTGGTTTGATATACATATACATTGCGAGAGAGTCCCCTCCCCCCATGGAGTTACTTAACACATTTACTACTTAACATGTTTGTATTTCTTTTCTTTTCTTTTTTTCTTGGTGAGAACATTTAAGTTCTACTCGCTTAGAAAATTTCAATTATACAATTCAATGTACTTTTCAATAGTATGGTTGACATATTCTTTGGCTACAATGTAGTACCCTTTCTACAGATAAAATCTAGTGCATGAACTCAATACATTTAAAAAGCAAGGCAGAGCGACTCTGTTCTAGTCCTTGGATTCCTGATGCAACTCATGGTCAACACTTGGCCCTGGTGTATGAGGTGCTACTATCCCAAGATCATGTTCTCTGCATGCATAGCAGGAATAACTTTGCCTTAAGGCCAATCCATAGTCCTACACTCAAGTCATATGCACTTTGGGGACACCAGGCTAGAGGAAGATTGAGATCTCTGGCTGGAGAAAGTGCAAAATGGGCCTCCAATCTACAACTAATGAGCCTTTGGAATGGCCCCATTAGTAAATTTCACCTAATTTCCTTTGTTCTCATTTTTGACCTACCCAACCACGGACCATGATACATTTTCTGTAATCCCCAAATTCAGTAATTTGTAAAAGCCTGAAGTTTTCATTACTTTGCCACCAAAACTTGCTAGGCAGCAAAACTTGACCCAAACCTATGTGATGCTGTTTACAGTCTTTAACCTATTCATGTGACTATCAATTTTGCTCTGAAATATTAAAGTGTTTGTAACACCTACCAAGGGGGTTACATAATATACTATGTATTCACCATATTACCAGTCTAAAAGACCTCCAAATTATGAATTTCAGAAAACACCTGACCCTGAGGATTCTATATGAGGAATTTTGGACATGAACATCCTTTCTTCCTTGTTGTCTCATTCTGATACTACCTTCCTCACTTTATCTTATAACCTGGCAACATCTGTCAGGGCCAGGGAATGGGTCCATTGAACTTTTTTGCAGCAAAGCTGCATATCATAAAATAAATAATATTAAGTTATATTAGTATGACATAAGATGAAGTGTTAAACAAAATAATAACTTTATTTTTTTCTCCCATCCCAGGTTATATTTAAAATAATATTCTCCCACACCATATTGACAAGCTATCTAGGGTTCTCTGTCTAGGGACATACTTGAAATCCAGCTGGAATCAAGGTCTGGATGCTAAACTCAAAACCTGATAACTACTACTGCTATACTAACATTGAGTACAACTGAGCAAGTTCTTATTCTACAACTTATAATTCAAGCTCTTTAGATGTATTTGCTCATTTAACCTTCATAACAATCTTGTAAAATGGGTACTATTATTATTGTCTCAATTTTCCAGATTAAAAAAACTGAATTAAGAGAGATTATGTGTTCAAGTCCACACAACTAAGAATTAGCCAAGCATAGACTCTGATATACATTGTGCCTGTTTCGCACCTTCACCTTCTTTAAAAATTGGCTTATGGCATAACTTCATGGAAAGGCTACACAGTGTGTGGGGTGGGAAGGGGGCTGGACAAACTCTGAGTTGGGGTAGCCAGCCAGCCAGCTACCCAGTGAAGCCAAGATATTTTCATATCCATTTTTCCTATGGAGGCAGGAATGTGGAATTCATTATGAGAATATCATGATGTGATGATAAGCAGACTTGATGGAAATGTTCCCTCATGGATACCTAAAGACCACTCTGATGTAAAATATTATGTGTTGATGACTATGTTTTTATTTATGTGCATGCATGGATATGCATTTACATGCATGATTCTGTGTCAGCTAGCACGCCCCTGTTAAGTATAATGCATGGATTCTCAAACTTCAGTCTAATGTCCACCACCTAGAATAAACCTCCAATATTGCTGGAGCCTATCCTCAGAGATTCTGATTCAGCTCAGCTGGAGCGGGTGTGTAGCTATTTGTTACGTGCACCTGAAATGATTTTAATGTAGGTGGTTGATGCAGAACACATTCTGAGAACCAGGAGGATAATTGTTTAGCATGACCACTGCAGCCGGGCTGCTAATGAGTGGCTCTAGGCTTAGGCAAGTTAGCTTGCCTCTCTCAACCTCAATGTCCTCATCTGTGAAAAATGATGAACAGCACCTGCCTCACGAGGTTGCCGTGAGGATTGAGTGATATATATTTATTTAAAGCATGTCTCATTTGATGTGCCTGACCTATTGCAAGTGCTCAATAAATAGTACCTCTTATTATTCCTGTAACATTATTTATGTTAATCACTACACCAGGAGGAATCTAAGACTTGGTCACTGCCCTCTACTACTTAACACTTAAGGGGAGAAGATTAAAGTACATGAAGAAACTAGAGAACCTTTAAAATGTTAAGTTATGGGATGTTGACTTTAAGGGCAAGTAGTATATAGGAGTCTTGAGAGATTGAAGTGACTGAGAGTCAGGAAAGGCTTATCACCTTGTCTGGAGGGCTTCAGTGTGACCAAAGACTGCTAATAATAACTTAAGTGTAGGGGCACCTGGGTGGCTGAGATGGTTGGGTGTCTGCCTTCAGCTCACGTCATGATCTCCAGGTCCTAGGATCGAGCCCCATGCTGGGCTCCTGGCTCAGCAGGAAATCTGCTTCTCCCTTTCCTTTCTGCCTCTCCCCCTGCTTGTGCGCGCACACTCTCTCTCAAATGAATAAATAAAGTCTTTAAAAAAAAAAAGATTAGTGCTACAATTAGATAAATTAGGACTGCACTTTTGACGTCTCAGATATTCGTAGAAGCAAGAGGTCAACTTCAGCTAGGGAAATCAGAGATTTGTGGAGGTGTTAGACATTGAATAGGACCTCAGTGGGTGGGGAGGATTTGAATGGGTGGGGAAAATGGGAATAGGACATTTCAAGGAAAGGAAATAGCCTGTGTATGGGCATAGATACAGGAATGAAGTACAGGCAGGGGGCACCAGTCCCATTGTATTCCAGGAGTTGCTCACCAGAGGGCGCTGGTCACATAGTCCACAATGATAATGGCAAGGATCATGGTGCCCCTTGCACCACCCCCCACCCCAGAATTGTGCAGTGCAGTTGCCCTTAGTGCATGCTAGTAAATTGTGAAGAGGTGGGGGGGGGGACCAGTTCCTGGGGGACTACTGTTAATGGGAATTTTTGTTGAAACCTATGACCTCACTCCCTGAGAAGGATTTACAGAAAGCTGAAAAGGTGGAAGGGGATATAGAGGACATGAGAGGCAGTAAGGGTAGATTTAGGGCAATGGGTCCTGTGTCACAGGAAAACTGGGGGTGAGATGTTGCTCTTATATCCCTTTTCCAGATCACAAAGACAGACGTTTATTCAAGACTCTGGACAACTTGCCTGTACCCTTGCCTTTTGAGGTCCTGGTCACTTTGCTGGTGGCCCTATGACAGAAGAAGACTTACATTCATTTAGAGAACATTTATTTGGTAGCTTCTTTATGCCTATCTCAGACCTATTAAGTGCCTCAGTTTGGGTGACACTTCCTGGATTATAAGTAACATCTGTGCCCATCCTCTCGCTTCATCCTGACCATGCTCTGTAAAGAAGATAAATCAGGGATGATAAACCCTGTATTATAAAGGCAGAAACAAGTCTAAGGAGCATGGTGACTCAACCTAGGACATGCAGTTAGTAAGTGATATCTGCTCACAACCCAAGGTTTCTGACTTTACGACAAGTTCTAGTTCTATGATATCATTGGCCTTCCACCATATAAGATGTTATATAGAGAGAAATACTAATCAAGTAGAAATCATGGTCCTTGCCCTCAAGGAGCCTAGAGTCTTTGGGAAGAAATGAACAGACTGGCATTGTGACTTTAAGCAAGTGTTCTCCCACCTCTTGGTTGAAGCATTTTCTGTTAAGATTAGTGGTTTTTACTGTATGACTTTAAACACTGCACATTTCCCAGCCTCCTAGAAATAAACAGTTGAGTCACAGAAAGCAGTGCATGATGACGTGGTGTGGTGGGGTGAGGAAAGAATCACTCAGGCCAGCATGGGAAGCTGCTGCAGAATCCAGTTGCTAGAGTTACTAACCAGAAGGAATGGGGGAAATGGGATCAGGGAGAAAGTTCTAGGTCTCTTGTTGGTGTTAACAATTCCTCACTCTGACATCTACCCATGGGCTGGTCCCACCAGTAGGCCATATTTTGGCCTTTTGAGACATCTCTCTGCTTATTCATCCCCAGCCCTTTTGTTGCCCATTGATTTTAGCTAAAAGTGGCGGTTCATCAACAAGGACATTTTAGAGGAGGATGTTGTAGATCCTGCGGTGTATCAGAAACAGTTCAGGGGGAGTAGGAATCTGAAGTCCCTGAAGGAACTGAGAACGAGGAAAAGGTCAGCCTCCTAAAGCAACCTCTCTGGAGGGTTTCAGTGTGACCAAGGACTGGTAATAATAAGATAATCGTAGTATTACAATTCTATAAATTAAAATAGCACTTTCTGGGGCCCCTGGGTGGCTCAGCCAGTTACACATCCAACTGTTGATTTCAGCTCAGGTCGTGATCTCAGGGTCCTGGGATCGAGCCCCACTGGGGCTCCGTGCTCAGCAGGAAGTCTGCTTGAGATCCTCTCTCTCCTTCTTCCCCTGCCCCCACTCTTTCTCTCAAATAAATAAATAAATAAATAAATCTTAAAAAATAAAATTAAAATAGCACTTTCTACATGCCAGGTATTGTTACAACTGTTTTACGAAGAGTAACTCTTATTATTTATAAGAACTTTATATATAACTATTATGGTCACCATTTTACAGCTGTAGAAACTGAAGCATTTTAAATACTCTCTAACCACCTCTTTTTCTCAGGGCTATTTTCTTGATTCTCTCCCTCTACCCTGAACCCCACTAATGAACTGTCTTATCTTTGGATCACATTTTAAAAAGATTTTATTTATTTATTTCACAGAGAGAGAGAGAGAGAGCAAAAGCAGGGAGAGCGGTAGTGGGAGAGGGAGAAGCAGGCTCCCTGCTGAGCAAGGAGCCCAATGCGGGACTCCGTCCCAGGACCCTGGGATCATGACCTGAGCCGAAGGTAGTTGCTTAACTGACTGAGACCCCCCACCGCCAGGCACCCTTTTGGATAACGTTTTATTCCAATAATGTTCTAGTGTATAAGAGAAAATGCTCAAACTGTAGAATTTTGAGGATTCCCAAGCCAAGATGACTTGAAAATCTAACCAACCATGGCTACCTATCTTCCCTTCTGCTACTCCCCACCTCATTGACCTGTCCTCAGCAGGAGTACTTCCAGGAAGTACCAGTGAGTGAATTTGGGGAAACAGGGAGAAGTTAGATGTGTGGGTGGAACAGCTGTCTCCTGGCAGAGGGGATTAAGAGGATTCAGAGAACCTTTGGAAAGGATTTCAGAGGCACATTTTGTCTTAAAGGCCTTCTGGCCCAAAAGCTGGAAAGGAAGGGTTAGGGAAGGATGAAAGAAAAGTAAAGGCAGGGCTGTAACCTGATTTATGGGCTATATCAGTCCATGAAGTCTGGTTTGGGGCAGACTTCAAACAGATAAGAAACAAAACCTCTTCTCGCATAATAAGTTCTTGTTTAGTTCTCCAGGAAACTTCTCAGAATTCATAAGCTTCAGTTTCCGCTCAGCTCTTTGGCTCCTCGCATTCTCTGGTGCCACCTTGTGGAGAAAAGAAAACAAGTAGTGACTAGGATATAGGAAATAGAGCGATTATGTTTGAGGGGAAAGAAAGAGGAAGTGAGGCTGGACTCCGGAGAAGTGCTGTGGTGGGCAAGGGGGTCTAGGGCACCCTAAAGGTAACTGGGTGCCTGGCCAGGCTGGTGGAACATGGAAAGGGAGTCGAGGAGTGTAGATCAATAGAGATGGTATGTGTAAAGCCCCTGGCCTACAGACTCTAATGCACCAAAAGGTACTGTTGAGTGCTTATCACATGCCAGGGCTGAGCTAAAATTTTTACATGTATTTTTAAAACTTAATCTTACAGCCATTTTTGGAAGCAGACAAGTAAAGTGAGGTTCAGAAAGGTTAAGCAACTCACAGAGTTAGCTAGTTAGTAGCAGAAATGGTGTTCATGTTTTTAATCATGATGTTATAAATTGTAGCAAATTCCAATGGTAATTATATGGTGTGGAATTAGAAAAAACAAGGAAGAGCATTAAATACTTTGAGTTTAGGTCAGGCAGGCTCTGGAGCCAGTGGAGGGAAGGGAATCAGTGGTATCATAGACCCCTCCACCTCTATCATGTCCACCTTCAAATATGGGCTTCCAGTTATGGAATGATTAAGTCTCAGAAATAAAAGTCACAGCATAAGGAATATAGCCAATGATACTGTAATAATTATGTATGGTTACAGACAGTAGCTACATTTGTAGCCAAATAATGTATAAACTCTTTGAGTTACTATGTTGCACACCTAACACTAACCAGGGCTTTGTGGGCTGTAAGGGTATTTTTTCCCAGGAATCCCAGTAGGCCAGTATTACTTGCTACATCTCTTTGTGCCCACACCCCTACACTCTAGTTCTTCTAAAGCCCTCAGGTGGAGGAGTGTGTCATTGTGCCTTTTTTTTTTTTTTTTTTTTAGAGAGAGGGTGCAGGGAAGGGTAGGAGAGAAGAAGAGAGAGAATTCCAACCAGACTCCATGCCCAGCACAGAGCCCAATGGGGGGCTCAATCTCATGACTCTGAGACCATGACCTGAGCTGAAATCAAGGGTCCGATGCTTAACTGCCTGAGCCACTCAGGCACCCCTCAATATATCTTTTAAAATTAACTGAAGTACAATTGCAGGGTCATAGGGTAGCTCTATTTTTAATTTCTTAAGGAATCTCCACCCTATTTTCCAAAGTGGCTGCACCAACTTGCATTCCCACCAACAGTGTAACAGGGTTCCGCTTTCTCCACATCTTCTCCAACACACGTTGTTTCCTGTCTTGTTAATTTTGGCCATTCTAACTGGTGTAAGGTGGTATCTCAATGTGGTTTTTATTTGAATCTCCCTGATGGCTGAATATGTACCCCAGTGTTCATAGCAGCAATGGCCACAATTGCCGAACTGTGAAGATGCCCTTCAACAGATGAATGAATAAAGAAGACATGGTCCATATATACCATGGAGTACTATGCCTCCATCAGAAAGGATGAATACTCAACTTTTGTATCAACATGGATGGGAATGGAAGAGATTATGCTGAGTGAAATAAGTCAAGCAGAGAGAGTCAAGTATCATACGGTTTCACTTATTTGTGGAGCATAACAAATAACATGGAGGACATGGGGAGATGGAGAGGAGAAGGGAGTTGGGGGAAATTGGAGGTGGAGATGAACCATGAAAGACTGTGGACTCTGAGAAACAAACTGAGGGTTTTGGAGGGGAGGAGGGTGGGAGGTCGGGTGAGCCTGGTGGTGGGTATTATGGAGGGCACGTATTGCATGGAGCACTGGGTGTGGTGCATAAACAAAGAATCTTGGAACACTGAATAAATAAAATAAAATTTTAAAAGAGTTAAAGAAACAAGTAAAAAAATTAACTAAAGTATAGTGGACTTACATTACTTATATTACATAACTTTCAGGTGCACAACATAGTGATCAACAACTCTATATAAGATGCTATGCTCACTACAAGTGTAGCTACTATCTATGGTATATATTTCATCCCTGTGAATTATACATTCCATAACTGGAAGCCTGTACCATTCACTCCCTTTCAACCATTTTGCCCATCCTCTTCCTGCCTCCCCTCCCCTTTGGCCAGTTCATTCTCTGTATTTATGGGTTTGTTTCTGCTTTTTTGTTCGTTCATTTGTTTTGTTTTTTAGATTCCATGTATAAGTGAAATCATATGACATTTATCTTTCTCTGTCTGACCTATTTCACTTAGCATACTCCTTCTAGTTCCATCCATGTTGTCACAAATAACAAGATCTCACTTTTGTTCTATGGGTGAGTCAATATTCCATTATATCTATCTATCTATCTATCTATCTATCACATCTTTATCTCTTCATGTATAAATGGACAGTTAGGTTGTTCCATATCTTGGCTCTTGTAAAAAAAGGGTGTACAGGGGCGCCTGGATGGCTCAGTGGGTTAAGCCTCTGCCTTTGGCTCAGGTCATGATCTCAGGGTCCTGGGATCGAGCCCCGCATCTGGCTCTCTGCTCAGCGGGGAGCCAGCTCCCCCCCACCTCTCTGCCTACTTGTGATCTTTGTCTGTCAAATAAATAAATAAATAAATAAATAAATAAATAAATAAATCTTTTAAAAAAGGGTGTACATATCTTTTTGAATTAGTGTTTTCATTCTCTTTGGGTAAATACCTAATAGTGGAATTACTGGATCATATGGGATTTCTAGTTTTAATTTTTTGAGTAACCTCTATGCTGTCTTCCACAATGAATGCACTGATTTACATTCCTACCAAGAGTACCCAAAGTACCCAAGGACTCCCTTTTCTCCACGTCCTTCCTAGCACTTGTTATTTCTTGTCTTCTTGATACTAGCCACTATAACAGGTGTTAGATAATAGCTCATTGTGGTTTTGATTTGCATTTCAGTTGATTAGTTTTGTTGAGCATTTTTAAAAGATTTTATTTATTCGAGAGAGAGAATATAAGAGAGAGTGAGAAGCAGAGAGGGGAGGGCAGAGGGAGCAGGAGGCTCCCGGCTGAGTAGGGAGACTGACATGGGACTCCATCCCAGGACCCAAGACCTGAGTTGAAGGCAGACACTTAATTGACTGAGCTACTCAGGTGCCCCTGTTGAGCAATTTTTCATGTGTCTGTTGGCCTTCTTCATGTCTTCTTTGGAAAAACCTATTTAGGTCCTCTTCCCATTTTTTAAAAAGGATTTTTGTTTATTTGAGAGTGAGAGAGGGAGCAAGAGAGAGGGCACGAGAAGGGGGGAGGGAGGAGCACAAGGAGAGGGAGAAGCAGGCTCCCTGCTCAGCAGGGAGGGGCTCAATGTGGGGCTCCATGTAGGACTCCATCCCAGGATGCCGGGATCATGACCTGAGCCGAAGGCAGATGCTTAGCCAAATGAGACACCCAGGTGCCCCAGTCTCTTCCCATTTTTTAAACCAGATTATTTGTTTTTATTTTTAAATTCTGTAAGTTCTTTATATATTTTGGATATTAACCTCTTCTTGGATATATAATTTGCAAACACCTTCTCCCGTTCAGTAGGCTTCCTTTTCATTTTGTTGATGGCTTCTTTCACTTTCTAAAAAGCTTTTTAGTTCCAAAAGTTTATTTTTGCCTTTGTTTCCCTTGCCTGAGGAGACATACACATAAATATATTGCTAAGGCTGATGTCAAAGAGATAACTGCCTATGTTTTCTTCTAGGAGTTTTAAGGTTTCAGATGTCACAGTTAGGTCTTTAATCCATTTTGAGTTTATTTTTGTATATGAAGTAAGAAACTGGTCTTGTGAAATTCTTTTACATGTAGCTGTCAACTTTTCCCAGAACCATTTATTGAACATACTGTCTTTCCCCATTATATGTTCCTACCTCCTCTGTCATAGATTAATTGACCATATAAGCATGGGCTTATTTCTGGGTTCCCTATTCTGTTCTATTGATTTATGTGTCTATTTTTGTGCTTATTCTTTATTGTTTTGATTACTATAGCTTTGTAGTATATCTGGAAATCTAGGATCATGATGTTTCTAGCTTTGTTCTTCCTCAAAATTGCTTTGATTATTTGGGATCTTCTGTGGTTCCATACAAATTTTGATAAGGATTGAATCTGTAGATTGCTTTGGGTAGTGTGGACATTTTAACAATATTAATTCTTCCAATTCATGAGCATGGAATATTTTTCCACTTGTTTATGTTGTCTTCAATGTCTTTTATGAATGTTTAATAGTTTTCAGAGTATAGGTCTTTTACCTCCTGGGTTAAATTTATTCCTAGGTATTTTATTCTTTCTGGTTTATTATTAATGGAATTGTTTTCTTGATTGTTCTTTCTGTTACTTTGTTATTAGCATATAGAGACACAACAGATTTCCGTATGTTAATTTTGTATCCTGTGACCTTACTGAATTCATTTACTACTTCTAATAGTTTTTTGGTGGAGTCTTTAGGGTTTTCTGTATATAGTATCATATCATCTGTAAATAATCATAGTTTTACTTCTTCTTTACCATTTTGGATACATTTTATTTCTTTTTCTTGTTTGATTGCTGTAGCTAGGACTTCCAGTACTATGTTGAATCAAAGTGGTGAGAATGAACATCCTTGTCTTGTTCCTAATCTTAGAGGAAAAGCTCTCAGTTTTCCACCACTGAGTATGATGTTAGCTGTAGGTTTTACATATATGGCCTTTATTATGTTGAGATATGTTTAGAAAACACTGTCCCATAGGGAGCAAAAGATCAAAAGCAGATGCCGTCTGTGTTCATCCGGAAATTAGGGAATAGCTTGGTAAAAAAGGAGAAGATAAGGGAATCAGGCAGCGCTGAGCACTTACTATATGCTGAGTGCTTAACTACAGGATCTTACCTAAGCCTTCCAACTTCTTTGAGGCAGGTTATATAAGCATCCCCATTTAAAAGTGGGGGTGACAAGAGTTCAGAGAGGTTAAGCAACTTTTCTATATTAACACACTAATCAGTAGGGGAGCTTGGCATGACCACAGACCTTATAATCTTTTAGAATAAGGACTTTTTTTATTCTGGAAAAGTTCAATCAAATTGAAAGTAGAGAGTGTAGTGAAATCCATTTTACCCATCATCCAATTTCCGTAATTATTAGCACATGGGTCAATCTTACTTTATGTGTATTTCCATCTCCTCCCTCTCACCCAAGCTGGATTATTTTGAAGTAAATTCCATACATCATGTCATTTTATCTACAAAAATTTCAGGATGCATTTCTTAAAGATAGGGACTTTAAACAAAACCTAACTGCAATACTGTTCTCACACCTACCAAATTAATACTAATTCCTTCATATGAGCAAATACACATTTTTTGTCCAAATTTCTCCTATGTCTCATGTCTTTTCTAATTTTTTCTGTTTATTTGTTTATTGAGGTGTACTTTATAGATAGTAATATGCACAAATTTCAAGTGTACACCTTGATAGACTTTTACATGGACATATGTCTACTTAATCCAAGAATATTCCATCAGATTTACACTACTGCCAGTGATGTATGAGTGTTTAAGTTGCTTCACATCCTCAGTAACACTATTATTAGTACTTCTAATTTTAGCCATTCTGATTGGGAAAGGGATAGGGTAGGTGATCTCTTTATTGTTTCATGTTTCTCTGATGAATAATAACGTTGAGAGCAATTTTTATGTCAATTATTAAAAAATGTTGGTTTGCCAATCTTTTTCTTGTTGATATGTAGTTCTCTATATATTATGGATACTTGTCAATATGTATAAATATCTTCTTCCAGTCTGGTGGGCCATTTCACTCTATATTTATCTTGTCTTTTGATCAAAAGATGTTCTTAGCTGTAATAAAGTCTAATTTATCAATATGTCATTTTTGGGTTTTGTGCCCCATTGAAGAAAAATTTGTCTCCCTGAATGTAATGAAAAATTCTTCTATTTTTTTTATAGAATTAATGTTTGTGTATAATGTGAGGTAGAGGTCAAGTTTAATTTTTCCTTATGGATCATCACTTGGCCCAGCATTATCATTTCACCACTGAGTGGTAATAATACCTTTGTCATAAAATAAATTACTGCATATGTAGAACTGTTTCATGGCCCTTTATACTCTTCCACTCATTTGTTCACCTGTGGTTTCACCAATAACACACTGTTTAGTTGCTATAGCATTGCATTAATTGTTGCTCTCTAGTAGTTTAAGTACTCCAGCTTGGTGGTGGTAGATGAGGTAATGATTCTCTCCTCTCTCTCCCTCTAACTCCTCCTTCTCCTCCTCCTTTGTTATCTTGGCTATTCTGTGTTCTTTGATTTTTCATACATATATTTTTTCTTTTCATAGACATTTTAAAGTCAGCTTGTCAATTTCCAAAAACCTGCTGGAATTTTGAATGTTATTACATTAAATGTATAGATCAAATTGGGAAGAATTGAGATCTTTCAATATTGAGTCTTCCCATTCATGAACCTGTCACATTATTACATTTGTTTCTTCTGTAGTTTCTCTGTTCAGTGTTTTGAAGTTTTCACTGTACAGAACTTGTAAAATATTTTGTAAAATTTACCCTAAATGTGTTTATATTTAGATGCTAATGTAAATGGAATTATTTCCTTAGTATCATTTTCTTTTTTCATTGTTACAATATAAAAATATAATCAAGATTTGTATATTGACCTTTTATACAGTGACTTTGCTAAATTCACTTATTTGTTCTTGTAGCTTTCTTTTTCATCAGGTTCCCTGAAATTTTCTCTGAGCATAATCATGTCTGCAAATAAACAGTTTTGACTTATTTCTTTCTAATTTGAATTCCTTTCATTTCATACTCTTGCCTTATTGTGCTGGCTAGGTCTTTGAATACAATTCTGTATAAAAGTGGTGATAGTGGACATTGTTGCCTTGTTCCTGATATTTGGGGGGAAATATTCAGTCTCCCACCATGAGCTATGATGCTGGGTTTAGGTTTTGTGTGGGTGTTCTTTATCGGGTTAAAGAAGTTCTTTCTATTTTTACTTTCTGAAATATTGGTACTGAATTTTATCAAATGTGTTTTATGCAAATGTTAAGACTATCATATAGATGTTCTCCTTTATCCCATTAATATGATAACTTACATTGATCTTCAAATGTTAAACCAGTCTTGCATTTGTGAGATAAAACCAACTTTGTCATATATGTTGTGCTTTTTATATATTGCTAGATTCAATTTGCTAATATTTTGTTAAGGATTTTTGCATTTATGTTTATAAAGAATAGTGGTCTATTGTTTTATTTATTATAATATCTCTGTCAAGTTTTGGTATTAAGATAATGCTGACTTCAGGGTACCTGGGTGCCTACCTTGGGCTCAGGTCATGATCCCAAGGTCCTGGGATGGAGCCTCACATCGGGCTCCCTGCTCAGTGGGAAGCCTGCTTCTCCCTCTCTCACTCTCCCTGCTTGTGTTCCCTCTCTCACTGTCTCTTTCTCTGTCAAATGAATAAATAAATAATCTTTAAAAAAGGATAATGCCAACTTCATAAAATGAATTGGTAAGTGTTATTTCCTCCTTTATTTTTGAGACAATATGTTTTATAATGGTGTCATTTTTTTCTCTTAACATCTGAAATAATTTATGAAACCATCTGAGCCTGGAGTTTTCTTTGTGAGAAAGGTTTTAACAACAGAGTCACTTTCTTTAATAGATAAGACTGCCCATATTTTCTATTTCTCCTAATGCCAGTATTGTTAGGTGGTGTTTTTGAAAGAATTTGTCCATTTTATCTAAACTATCATAAGTACTGATACAAAGTTTTCATAACTTCCTCTATTATTTTAATGTATGTAAAACCTATAGATATATACTTTTTTATTCCTGTTATTAGTGATCAGTGTTCTTTTAAGTCTTGTCCTGTCTTGCTCTGGGTTTTTCAATTCTATGTTTTTAAGGGACAAATTTTGTACTGAAAACCTTTTTTTCTATTGTACATTGGCTTCCTATTGCAATGACCTCTATTCTTGTTATCATTTTCTGTCTTCTACATTCTTTAGGTTGATATTTTTGCTGGTTTTTATTAGCTGGAAGATTAGAACACTGAAGTTCAACCTTTTTCATTTTAGCGCATCCACTTAAATCTATAATCTTCTGATTGGAAACTGATTTAGCTGAATCCTACATTTTCATAGTTTGTATACCTTTTATCATCCAGTTCAAAGTATTTTTTACTTTCCACTGAAATGTTTTGATTCCTGGGTTATTTATAAGATGTTGCTTAATTTCCAAACATTTAGGCTTTTTTTTTTGGTTGTTTCTCTCTTATTGGTTTCTAGTTTATTTCCATTTTGTTAACAGATGCTCTCCTATATTATTTCAATCCTTAAAAAATTATTGAAACTTGCTTCATCACTCAACATATAGTCTATTTGGGCAAATATTCTGTGAGGTCTTGAATGTAGTGTGTTTTCTGCAATTTTTGCAGATGGTAATCTATATCTATGTATCTATCTATATAAATATCTCAATTGGGTCAACTTTGTTGTGTAGCCTATATATTTGTATAATTATTGACTTTTTCTCTGCATTTTCTGTGAGTTACTTTGAGAGATGTGTTAAAATCTCCAACAATGGTTGTAAATTTGTCCATTTCTGCTTTAAGTCAATTTATGTTATATATTTTGAAGACATGAAATTGTGTGCACAAAGAGTTATGATTTTTTCAAGCTCCCTGTTGAAGATGGATTGTCTCGCACTAATTAATGATTTTCATATCTTCCTCCAATTTCCTTTGTCAAATTTACCCTTTGTCATTATGCAATATTCCTCTTTCCTTAAGTATTCTTTGCATCATACTAATATAACTGTATCAGCTTTCTTTCAGTTAGTGCTTGTATGGTATATATCTTTTCCCAGTCTTTTACTTTTGACTTTTTCTGTGCTTTATGCAAAGCACCTCTCTTAAAAAGCACAGAATTTGGTTTTCAAGGTCTAATTTGAAAATCTTTGTCCTTTTACTAAATTGTTTATTATATTTGCATTCTTGAGTGCATTACTGAGGTATAACTTATATATAATAAAATGCACAAATCTTAAGTATACAGCTTAATGAATTTTTATACATGTAAACACCTTGTCACTACCACCGGACCACAATATAGAACATTTCCAGCATTTAGCAGGCTTGTAGTGCTCCCTTCCTCTCAGTTATTTCTATCAAAAACTACTACTTTGTCCTCTATTATCATAGATTAGTTTTGTCTATTTTTAATGTAATGCTCATAGAATCATACAGTATGTAGTCTTTGTTTTTGTTTTTCACTTAATATATTTTAATGAGATTTATCCATATTGTTGCATCTACTAGTAGTCTATTTTTACATTTCTGTGTGGTATTCTACTGTATAAATTTAACATTTATCCCATGTACTGCTACTGGAATTTTGAGTTGCTTTCAGTTTGGGGCTATTATGACTAATACAATGAGAACATTTTTGAACCTATTTTTTGACATACATACTCATTTATCTTGGGAAATATATCTAGGAGTGTAATTACTTGCACCATAGGGTAGACATATGGGTAATTTCAATATTTTATGCCAAATGGTCTTCCAAAGCAGTTGAAATAATTTTTACCTATGCCAGCAATATATAAAAGTTATAGTTGCTACACCTTCATGCTGACACTTGTTACTGTCAGTGTTTTTAGTATTATTCATTCTTATGATCACGTAGTTATAACTCATTGGTAGGTTTAATTTTCATTTACCTGATAAGCATTCATATTGAGCACCTTTTCATATGTCCTATGGGTCATTTGGATATCCTTTCTTTCTTTCTTTCTTTTTGAGAAGTGCCTGTTTAAGTATTTTGCCCTTTTAAAAAAATCAAGTTTATTGAATTATAAGATACATGAAATAAAATGTATTAATTTAAAGGGTACAGTTTGATAAGTTTAGATAACTATATTCACCTGATTAACCAATACAATCAAACTATGGGACATTTCCATCTCTCCCTGACACTCAAATTACCTTGTACTCTAATGTAGTCAGTTCCTTCACCCCTAACTCCAGGCAATCACTGATATGCACTCTTTCACTATAGTTTGCTTTTCTTAAATTGTATGTAAATGAAATTATACAGTACACATTTCTCTGTTTCTTGCTTCTTCACTTAGCAAAATGTTTCTGAGATTCATCTATCTTGTTGCATGTTTCAGTAGTATGTTTCTTTTTTTTAAATTTATTTCTTTTCAGTGTAACAGAATTCATTGTTTATGCACCACACCCAGTGCTCCATGCAATATCAGTAGTATGTTTCTTTTAATTGCTGAGTATTTCATTGCATGGATATAAACACGTGTGTTTATTCATCTACCTGTTGATGGGCATTTGGGTTGCTTCCAATTTTTTTGTTATTATGAATAAAGGTGCTACACATATTTATGTACAAGTCTTTGTGTGTGCATACACTTTCATGTCTTTTAGGTAAATACTTTGGAGTTTAATTGAAGAACTGTAGGGATAAGTGTATGTTCAACTTTGTAAAATGCTCTCAAGCTCTTCTACAGTGGTTGTACCACTTAACGTTCCCTCTAGCAATTTATGAGGTTGCCTGTTTCTCCGTATCCTTGCTACCATTTCTTATTAACAGTCCGAATTTTGGCTATTTTGGAGAGTGTTGAACATCTTTCCACATGTTTATTTGCCATTCCTGTATTATCTCCTTTATGAAGTACCTTTTAAAAGTTTGCCTGTTTTATTGTTAAAAGTTTGCCTGTTTTACTGTTATAAAATATCTTTATGTGTTTTATATAGAACTTTTTTGTCAGATATTTGTTTTGTATATGCTTTCTCCTAATCTGTGGTTTGACATTTAATATTCTTTTTGGTGTCTTTCAGAGAGAAAATATTTTAATTTTGATAGAGTTCAGTTTGCTGTACTAAGAGCAACTATATGTTTATTGTTCCAAGTACATATCTGTACATTTCTCACAGAGATTATCATCTTAAATCCGAAAGCCAACTCATCCTGATAAAATCAACCTTCTTTATTCTAAAAAAGGGGGAAAGAGATTAAAAGTGTTAAGTGACTTGCCTGAGGTTGCCCCACTAATAAGCACCAGAGCTGGGATTCAAACTCCATCCAACTGTCCTGAGAGCCAGAGCTTCCTGGAACATCTCTATCCTTTGGTCATCAACTGTATGACACCTGTAACAAGAAGGCAGAGCCTTGTGTTGCTGGAAACATGTACTGTGGGCAACTCAGTTTTTTTTAACTTTACACATGTTAGATAAAGTAGACATCAGAGCAAAAACCTTACCAGAGAACGATATTATATAATGATAAAATGGTCAATCCACCAAGAAGATGAAGCCACCCTAAGTGTGCATGGACCAAGCAATGAAACTGCAAAATACATGAAGTAAAAAATACTAGAACTGAAAGGGGAAGCAAACAAATCCACAATTATAGTTGCAGATTTCAACATCCCTGTTTCAATAATATGATTTTTCAATAAGAAAATCTACAAGGATGTAGAAGAACTCAACAGTACTATCAACCAACAGGATCCAATCAACATTTATAGAATGCTACATCCAACAGTAGAATACATGTTCTTTTCAGGTGTCCATGGAACATATACCAACATAGACAATATTCTGTGCCATAAAATAAATTTCAACACATTTTAAAAGAGTTGAAATCATACAGGTGTGTCTTCCAACTACGATGGAAAAGAACACAGAAATAAATAAAGATTGATAATAGGAAAATCTCTAAACACTTGGAAAGTAATCAACAAACTTAAATAATCTGTGAGCCAAAGAGGAAGTTTCAAGGAAAATTAAAAAAAGAAAAACATACCAAAACCTACTTTCCCATAGATTCATTACACAGGAAATCTGAAATGTCAAATAGATAAATAAAATAGATGAACTAATGGGTTCCTCAGGAAACTGAAATCTTATTGTTTGGTGAAAAACACACTTTCATTTACTGAAAACCTAAAGCATCTTTGTAGAAGTTGCTTTATAGTTTGAGAAGTATCACTTGGAAACCACAATATACTTTAGGAGCATCATCTTACAGATGAGAAACTGAGCAGTAGAGTCAGTTAATGAGTTTCTTCAGTCTACATTGGTATCTGATTGCATAGTCTCAGTTTGACTCCTTGCTTCCTAGGATTTATTTTACACTACATGGTATCTCTCTAGAGCCACTACACTTCAGGCAGGACTGCTCCTTATCTTCAGAATTGCTTGTGTTGTGTTATAAATTTGCATCTCTGAATACAATTATTAACTTGAAAAAAATAAAAATATGAAATAAAAAATACATTGAACTGAATAAAAATGAAAATATGCCATATGAAGATTTGTGGGACACAGCTAAAACAGGGCTGAAAGTGAAATATATAGCACTAAATGCTTACATTAGAAAAGAGGAAATATCTCAAATCAATAATCTAAATTTCCACCTCAAGAAAATAGAAAAAGAAGAGGAAAATATTTCCAAAGCAAGCAGAAAGAAGGAAATGCAAAAATAAAAGTAGAAATCAATGATACTGAAACAGAAAAGTAATAGAATCAATAAAATGAAGAACTGTTCTTTTAAAATATCAGTGAAAGTGACAAACTTGTAGCAATACTGACAAAAACAAAGAGAAAAGACACAAATTACCAATATCAGGAGTGAAACGAGGGATAGCATTTTATACCCTGCAGGCATAAAAAGTATAAAAGGGAATGGTATGAAAAAATCTACACACATACATCTGAAAATTTAGAAAAAATGGACTGGTTCATCAGAGAGCACAAACAACCACAACTCACAAAATGCAAAATAGATAGTTGAATAGCTCTATAACAATTATGGAAATTGGATCATAATTTTTAAATGTTCAATAAAGGAAAATCTCCAAGCCCTAACGTTTTCAGTGGAGAATTCTACCAAATGTTTAAAGAAAAAAATAGCAATAATTCTATACAATCTATTCCAGAAAATATTCCACTTCTTTTCATAAAGCTAGCAGTATTCTGAAACCAAAACCAGACAAAGACATACAAAAAATAAAACCACAGACAAATATCCTTCATGAATATAGACACAAAAATTCTCAAAATATTATAGCAAATGGAATTCATCAGCACATTAAGAGATTATACACCATGACCAAGTGGAATTTAATACCGGGCTGAAAGGCCAGTTCAATATTTGAAAAGTAACCAATGTAATCAACCTAAAAGCTAAAGAAGAAAAATCATATGATTATATTAATCAATGCATAAAAAGCATATGACAAATTTAAACTCTCATTCATAGTAAAAACTCTCAGAAAAATAAGAAATAGAGGGTAATTTCCTCAACTTGATTGATAAAAAGCTTCTATGAAAAACCTACAGCTAACATTATACATGAAAAAATATTCAACTTCATTAGCCATTTGTATAGTGAACATTAAACCACAAAGAGATATCACTACCTACATATTGGAAGGCAGCTATGCTCACCACTATACCACCAACACTGCACACTACCTACATATTGGAACAGCTAAAATAAAACGTAATAACAATACCAAATTCTGTCAAGAATGCAGGGAAAATGAATCTCTCATACTGCTGGTGGGAATGTACAGCCACTCTGGGAAACAGCTTGATGTTCTAGTTAAAAACTAGACATATGGTTGCTATATATCCAGCAATCATACTCCTGAACATTTATTCCAGAAAAATAAAAACTTATGTCCACACAAAGATGTATACACAAATGTTTATAGCAACTTTATTTGTGATAGCCCAAAACTGAAAACAACCCAGAAATCCTTCAATGAGTGAGTCATTAAACTGTTGTACCTGCATACAATAAAAAGGAACAAACTATGATATAACAACCTGCATGAACATCCAGAAAATTATGCTGTGCAAAAAAGAGCCAATCCCAAAAGTTACATGTTTTCCATTTATATAACATTCTTAGAATGACAAAATTATAAAAACTGCGAACAGATTAGTGGTTGCCAAGGGTCAAGAAGTAAGTAGCAGTAGGAGGGGAGTGGATGTGAATATAAAAGGACAAGGTGAGTGATCATTGTGGTGTTGGGGATGTTTTGTATCTTGACTGTACCTATATCAGTATCCTGGTTGTGATGATTTTCTATGCTTTTTCAAGACATTACCATTGGGAGAAACTGGATAAAGGTACACAGGAGCTCTGTATCATTTCTTACAAAAACATATGAATCTACAATTACCTCAAAATAAAATTTTAATTAAAAAGAAGTTCCTTGGACCACAGAAAGTAGACACAGGAAGTTACCTCTTCCGGGGAGAAGGGAAAAACTGGAAAAGGAGTACCCCATAGAAACTTGGTGATGAAGGGAAGGAGACGGAGAAGTTAGAAATCCTGCAGAAACAACAAAAAATGGCAGAATAAGAAAACATGCCACAGTCGTCATCACCATCTTTATCAATACCACCACCCAAACCAAAAATTAAAAATATCCCATATCTTCGCACCACAGAAAAGGGCACTCTAGAATCAAAACACGAATTAGACTCTATGTTCTAATGCAACCATTATTGCTTTCCAGAGAAATACATTGTTTAAAAATGTATTAAAAATGAACAGAAAATTGCTGTGATAGTCATACAAAGCGACTGTGAACAAAAATCAGAAAATTAAAATGAAAATATTTCAGTGATACGAAAATTTCTCCCCAAATTAAGCATTAGAAAAAAGAAAATTATAATACATCACAAAATAGTAAAAAACAAAACAAAACAAAACAAAACTTTAGGTAGGGGGCCAAGATGGCAGAGGAGTAGCAGACTGAAATGACATCAGGTTCCAGAAGTTCAGCTAGATAGTTATCAAACCATTCTGAACACCTATAAACTCAACAGGAGATAGAAGAGAAGAAGAGCAGCAATTCTAGGAACAGAAAATCGACCACTTTCTGAAAGGCAGGATGTGTGGAGAAGTGAATCCGAAGTGATGGGAAGATAGACTATAGCGGGAGGGGCCAGCTTCCAGTAGGTGGTGGGAACAGTGGAGCACAAAATCAGAACTTTAGAAGTCTGCTCCATTGAGGGACATCACTCCAGAGGATAAGCGGGGGTGGAGCCCTTGCAGGGACAGTGTGGTCTCAGGTCCCACAGGGTCACTGAAAGATCGGGAGTGTCTGAATGTTTCAGAGTTCCCAGGTATCAGAGAGAGGAAGCTGACTACAGAGACAAAACCGAGGTGTGAGCTCTCAGCTTGGGGTTACCTTAGACCATGATCCAAGGCACAGTCAGACCACTGCTCTTTGAGCAGGGACCCCACAAGTAGCAGATCCGGAGAGATCCCCTCCTTCCTCCTCTAGGAGGAGTGGTACAGGAACAGGCAGCAGGAATCTGCAGGGTTTGGAGACACCAAATGGGCCATGTGCCAGAGCTAGAAATGCTCGGTCACAGGCCAGGTGAGCACAGAGCACAGCTGGAGACCAGGGAGATGGGAGGGATTAACTGCTTTTCTCTAAGGGCACACTGAGAAGTAGAGCCCTCAGCTCTCGGCTCCTCCGGGAGATTGGGAGGCTGCCATTTTCTTTTTTTCTTTTTTTTTTTCAAAGATTTTATTTATTTATTTGACAGATAGAGATCACAAGTAGGCAGAGAGACAGGCAGAGAGAGAGAGAGGAGGAAGCAGGCTCCCTGCCGAGCAGAGAGCCTGACGCGAGGCTCGATCCCAGGACCCTGGGACCATGACCGGAGCTGAAGGCAGAGGCTTTAACCCACTGAGCCACCCAGGTGCCCCGGGAGGCTGCCATTTTCATTCCCGTCCTCCAGAGCTCTATGGAAAGTGTTCAGGGAACAAAAGCTACCGAGAGTGAACCCAAACAGATTACATAGCTTGACCCCTGGCAAGGGTGGTGCAATTCTGCCTTGGGCAAAGACATTTGATACTCACTGCAACAGGCCCCTTCCCCAGAAGATCAGCAAGAACATCCAGCCAAGACCAAGCTCACCAATCAAGGAGAACAGCGGAACTCCAGAGCTAGGGGAAAGCAATGAATGGAATTGTGGCTTTTCCCCCATGATCCTTTAGTCTTGCAAATTTAAATTTTTTTAATTTTGTTTTTTCTTATTCTATTTTTTAACTTTTCCTCTTTCCTTTTTTAATGTTTTTTAAACTAGTTTATCTTAACAACACCTTTCTAAAAAAACAATCCTTTTGAACCTTCATTGTTATTGTCATATTTTATCCCTTCATTGTATTTAACCTTATTTTTTGTATACATATAGGTTTTTTTTTTCTTTAAAATTTTGGGATATAATTTCTTTTAATAGATCAAAATATACCCTAAATCTATGACTTGGCTTTGTTCTAGTCTCCAGCCTGAGTACATTCTTTCCTCTTTTTTTTTCTTTTTCCAACCAACTTATCTTATCAATTCCTTTTTCAGAATTTTTTTAAGTTTTCATCTTTACAGTCATATTCCATCTCATCATCATGTTTACTCTTATTTTTGTATATGTCTAAGTTTTTCTTTCCTAAAAATTTTGGGAGGTAGTTTCTTCTAAGAGACCAGAATACACCCAAAATCAAGTGGCTGGCTCTGTTCTATTCACCAGTCTAATATATATATTTCATTGTTTATTTTTATTTCTTTTTCCCCCTTTCATCTCCCCCCACTTTTGGGTCTTTTCTGATTTGGTTAACATACATTTTTCTGGGATCTTTGCCACTCTTTTATTATTTTATTCTTTCATTCATATATTCTTATCTGGATAAAATGCCAAGGCAGAAAAACTCACAAAAAAAAAAAAAAAAAAAAAAAAGAAAGAAAGAAAGAGAAAGAGGCAGTACCAATGGTTAGGGACCTGATCAATACAGACATTCATAATATGTCAGAATGAGAGTTCAGAATGACTATTCTCAAGGTGATAGCTGGGCTCAAAAAAAGCATGGACGATATTAGAGAAACTCTTTCTGGAGAAATAAAATAACTAAAATTTAACCAAGTAAAAAACAAAAAGCTATTAATGAGGTGCAATAAGAAATGGAGGCTCTTGGGCACCTGGGTGGCTCAGTAGGTTAAAGCCTCTGCCAATTAATAACAAAATCAAAGAAACACATTGACAATAATACAATAATAGTAGAGGACTTTAACAGCCCCCTCACTGAAATGGACAGATCATCCAAGCAAAAGATTAATAAGGAAATAAAGGCTTTAAATGACACACTGGACGAGATGGACATCACAGATATATTCATATCATTCCATCCCACAGCATTCTTCAAAGAAGAATGCACATTCTTCTCTAGTGCACATGGAACATTCTCCAGAATAGATCACATCCTCGGTCACAAATCAGGTCTCAACTGGTACCAAAAGATTGGGATCATTCCCTGCATATTTTCAGACCACAATGCTCTGAAGCTAGAACTCAATCACAAGAGGAAGGATGGAAAGAACTCAAATACAAGGAGGCTAAAGAGCATACTCCTAAAGAATGAATGGGTCAACCAGGAAATTAAAGAAGAATTGAAAAAGTTCATGGAAACAAATGAAAATGAAAACACAACTGTTCAAAATGACACAGCAAAGGTGGTCCTGAGAGGAAAATATATAGTGATACAAGCCTTTCTCAAGAAGCAAGAAAGGTCTCAAATACACAGCCTAACCCTACACCTAAAGGAGCTCTAGAAAGAGCAGCAAAGAAAGCCTAAACCCTGCAGGAGAAGAGAAATAATAAAGATCAGAGAGGAAATAAAAGGAACAGAAACCAAAAGAGCAGTAGAACAAATCAATGAAACTAGGAGCTGGTTGTTGGAAGGAATTAATAAGATTGATAAAAACCTAGCTAGACTTATCAAAAAGAAAAGAGAAAGGACCCAAATAAATAAAATCATGAATGAAAGAGGAGAGAACACAACCAACACCAAAGAAATACAAACAATTATAAGAACATATTATGAGCAACTATATGCCAGCAAATTTGACAATCTGGAAGAAATAGATGCATTCTTAGAGACATATAAACTACCAAAACTGAACCAGGAAGAATTAGAAAACCTGAACAGACACATAACCAGAAAGGAGATTAAAGCAGTCTTCAAAAATCTCCCAAACAACGGGAGCCAAGGGTCAGATGGCTTCCCAGGGGAAATCTACTAAACATTTAAAGAAGAATTAATACCTGTTCTCCTGAAATTGTTACAAAAAATAGAAATGGAAGGAAAACTTCTGAACTCATTTTATGAGGCCAGCATTACCTTGACCCAAAATCAGACAAAGACCCCATCAAAAAGGAGAGTTATAGATCAATATCCTTGATGAACACAGATGCAAAAATTCTCACCAAAATACTAGCCAATAGGATCCAACAGTCCATTAAAAGGATTATTCATCACAACCAAGTGGGATTTATTCCAGGGCTGCAAGGTTGGTTCAACATCCACAAATCAATCAATGTGATACAATACATTAATAAAAGAAAGAACAAGAACCATATGATATTCTCAATAGATGCTGAAAAAGCATTTGACAAAGTACAGCATCCCTTCCTGATCAAAACTCTTCACAGTGTAGGGATAGAGGGTATGTACCTCAATATCATCAAAGTCATCTATGAAAAACCCACAGCAAATATCATTCTCAATGGGGAAAAACTGAGAGCTTTTCCCCTAAGGTCAGGAATATGGCAGGGATGTCCACTATCACCACTGCTAGTCAACATAGTATTAGAAGTCTAAGTACTAGTACATAAGTACTAGAAGTACAGAGAAGTCCTAGC
>NW_019154137.1:13524623-13556848 GCF_002288905.1 Enhydra lutris kenyoni
AACCCCACAGCAAATATCATTCTCAATGGGGAAAAACTGAGAGCTTTTCCCCTAAGGTCAGGAATATGGCAGGGATGTCCACTATCACCACTGCTAGTCAACATAGTATTAGAAGTCTAAGTACTAGTACATAAGTACTAGAAGTACAGAGAAGTCCTAGCCTCAGCAATCAGACAACAAAAAGAAATAGAAGGCATCCAAATTGGCAAAGAAGAAGTCAAATTCTCACACTTTGCAGATGATATGATACTTTATGTGGAAAACCCAAAAGACTCCACTCCAAAACTGCTAGGACTCATACAGGAATTCAGTAAAGTATCAGGATATAAAATCAATGCACAGAAAATCAGTTGCATTTCTATAAACCAACAGCAAGAGAGAAGAAAGAGAAATTAAGGAGTTGATCCCATTTACAATTGCACCCAAAACCATAAGATACCTAGGAATAAACCTAACCAAAGAGGCAAAGAATCTATACTCAGAAAACTATAAAGTACTCATGAAAGAAATTGAGGAAGACACAAAGAAATGGAAAAGTGTTCCATGCACATGGATTGGAAAAACAAATATTGTGAAAATGTCTATGCTACCTAAAGCAATCTACACATTTAATGCAATCCCTATCAAAATACCATCAATTTCTTTCAAAGAAAAGGAACAAATAATCCTAAAATTTATATGGAACCAGAAAAGACCCCGAATAGCCAAATGAATGTTGAAAAAGAAAGCCAGAGTTGGTGGCATCACAATTCCAGACTTCAAGCTCTATTACAAAGCTGTCATCATCAAGACTCTATGGTACTGGCACAAAAACAGACACATAGATCAATGGAACAAAATAGGGAGCCCAGAAATGGACCCTCAACTTTGTGGTCAACTAATCTTTGACAAAGCACTAAAGAATGTCCAGTGGAAAAAAGACCATCTCTTCAACAAATGGTGTTGGGAAAATTGGACAGCCACACACAGAAGAATGAAACTGGACCATTTCCTTACACCACACAAGAAAATAGACTCAAAATGGATGAAGGACCTCAATGTAAGAAAAAAATACATCAAAATCCTTGAGGAGAACACAGGCAGCAACCTCTTTGACGTTAGCTGCAGCAACTTCTTCCTAGCGACATTGCCAAAGGCAAGGGAAGCAAGGGCAAAAATGAACTATTGGGACTTTATCAAGCTAAAAAACTTTTGCACAGCAAAGAATAGTTAACAAAACCAAAAGACAACTGACAGAATGGGAGAAGATATTCACTAATGACATATCAGATAAAGGGCTAGTATCCAAAATCTATAAAGAACTTATCAAACTCAACACCCAAAGAATAAATAATCCAATCAAGAAATGGGCAGAGGACATGAACAGACATTTCTGCAAAGAAGACATCCAGATAGCCAACAGACACATGAAAAAGTGCTCCGTATCACTCAGCATCAGGGAAATACAAACCAAAACCACAATGAGATACCACCTCACACCTGTCAGAATGGTTAAAATTAACAAGTCAGGAAATGACAGATGTTGGTAAGGATGTGGAGAAAGGGGAACCCTCCTACACTGTTAGTTGGAATGAAAGCTGGTGTAGACGCTCTGGAAAACAGCATGGAGTTTCCTCAAAAAGTTAAAAATAGAGCTACCCTACGACCCAGCAATCGCACTACTGGGTATTTACCCTAAAGATAAAAACGTAGTGATCTGAAGGGGCACGTGCACCCGAATGTTTATAGCAGCAAGCAATGTCCACAAAAGCCAAACCATGGAAAGAAACTAGATGTCCATCAACAGATAAAGAAGATGTCATACACACACACACACACACACACACACACACACACACACACACACACAATGGAATACTATGCAGTCATCAAAAGAAATGAAATCTTGCCATTTACAACAATGTGGATGGAAATAGAGGGTATTATGCTCAGCAAAATAAGTCAATCAGAGAAAGACAATTATCATATGATCTCCCTGATAGGAGGAATTTGAGAGACAGGGTGGGAGGTTTGGGGGGTAGGGAAGGAAAAAAATGAAACAAGATGGGATTGGGAGGGAGACAAACCATAAGAGGCTCTTAATTTCACAAAACAAACTGAGGGTTGTTGGGGCTGGGGTGGGTATGGAGAGGGTGGTTGGGTTATGGACATTGTGGAGGGTATGTGATATGGTGAGTGCTGTGAAATGTGTATTCCTATGCAACATGGGGGGTTAAGGGGGTAGGAGAAGAGTAAATGAAACAAGATGGGATTGGGAGGGAGACAAACCATAAGTGACTCTTAATCTCACAAAACAAACTGAGGGTTAATGGGGGGAGGGGGGGTGGGATTATGGACATTGGGGATGGTATGTGCTATGGTGAGTGCTGTGAAGTGTGTAAACCTGGCGATTCACAGACCTGTACCCCTGGGGATAAAAATATATTATATGTTTATAAAAAAAAATGTGTATTCCTGACGATTCACAGACCTGTACCCCTGGGGCAAATAATACGTTATATGTTAATAAAAATAATTAAGAAAAAAATTTAAAAACCCTTTAAATTAGAAAATTAGGAGAAGGGAGTTGAGGGAAATTGGGGAGGGGGGAGATGAACCATGAAAGACTATGGACTCTGAAAAACAGTCTGAGGGTTTTGAAGGGGCAGGGGGTGGGAAGTTGGGTAAGCCTGGTGTGGGTATTATGGAGGGCACGTATTGCATGGAGCACTGGGTGTGGTGCATAAACAATGAATTCTGGTACACTGAAAAGAAATTAAAAAATAAAAAATTAAAAAAAAGAAATTCATTATTTTTAATTTTTAACAGCTTTATCAGGTGTAATTATTATACAAAAATTTGCACATATTAAGTGGTCATAAAAACAGACAGATGTGAAACAAGAGTTGACTGAATTCAGGGAAGTAATTGAAGATAAGATCATCATAGAAATGATGGTTATGTTGTAATTGGCCATTGAAGGACAGCTTGGCTAGATGTAAAATCTTTGGCTCACACTGTATTTCCTTGAGTTTCTTGAAAATGCTGCTCTGCTGTTTGCTTGCTTTTCATGTTGTTGTTGTTGGGAAGTCTGATGCTAAGGTGATTTACATTCATATGAAGATGCTTCATTTTTTGCCCTTAGCATTATTTCTTTACCTTTAAATTCTAATAGTTGCACTGGGATATTTTTCAGTGTTAACTATGCCGGGTCAGTTTTCCCAGGTACATGGTGACCCATATCACTGAGAAGATCCAGATCTACTTTTATTTCTGGAGCTTTTTTTCCTTAGAATTTATTTATTTATTTATTTTGAGAGAGAGAGAGAAAGAGAGAGAGAGAGCAAGCAGGGGGAAGGGCAGAGTGAGAGAGAGAGAGAGAAACTCAGACTCCCTGTTGAGCATGGGGCCCAACATGGGGCTCAATCTCATGAACCTGAGATCATGACCTCAGCTGAAATCAAGAGTTGGATGTTTAACCAACTGAGCCATCCAGGTTCCCCTGGAGTTTTTCTTTTGATTATACTTTTAAATATTCTATTTTATTGTTGCACTGGGAATGTGTGGGTATAAAAAGACAACAAATAAAGATTAAATCAGATAAATAAGATAGTAAAAGGAGAATAAAGGTATTATAAAAGGTTGGTAATATCAAGGTAAGCACTGGAACAAGCTACAAACTTGCCCAAATATGAAGAGGGAAAAAAAAGGAAACCACATAGAAAAACATGGTAAATATATTCATAGCATGATGGTTCTTGTGATATGTCCATTTAGCTAGGTTACAGCCTCCAGTTAGTTACTCAATCAAACACTAATCTAGGTATTGCTATAGTAAGATCTTGCAGATGAAATTAAAGCCTTTAATCCATTGACTTTAAGTAAGGAAGATAATCCTGATAATCTAAATGGGCCTAATTAAATCAATTGAAAAGTCTTAAAAGCAAGGTTAAGGTTTCTCTAAAAGGCAGATGAAATTCTGCCTGTGGACAACAACTTTGGTCTGTGTCTGTGGAGTTTGAGCCTGCTCATGATCTTCTCTTCATGACTGCCTACCCTATGGATTGTGCAATTTGTAAGTTTATGTTGTTATTCATGTATCATAATTAACCTTATTATTTTATACATAATAAGCTATCTTAAGGAAAAATATTGATTTTTAACAATAAATAATAAAAAGCACAAAGATTGAGAAGAAAGTTGAACTGTTGCTGTTTGGTTGAGTTGTTTTTTTTTTTTTACAATCAATACAATTGTTAACATATAAATCCTATGGAATCTTCAAAAAACAACAAGGTTACAAGATAAAAGGCCAATATTTAAACATCAATTGTACTTTTGTAACAAATAATTGGAATATGAAAAATAAGAAAATATTTACAAAAGCATCAAAACTATCTGATGTATAGGCATATATTTAATGAAAAATATGTAGGTCTTGTACAGTGAACACTCAAAACATTGAAGACCTAAACATACTGAAGGATATAACACATCCACAACTTGGATTATTTCATATTTTTAACATTTGAATTCTCCACAAATTGATCTCCATTCTCAATGAAATTCTGATTAAAATTTCAGCTGGCTTTTTTATACACGTAAGTAGGCCATTTGTATAATTTATATAGACATGCATCTTGGCTAGAATAGCCAAAATGTCTTGAAAAAGGACTAAAGTAGGAAAACTTATACTATCTGATTTTACTATGTAAAATAAAACTTCAGTATTTAACAGTGTGGTACTTACATAAGAAAAATAGATCAATGGAACAAAATGGCATCAGGAAGTAGACCAACTTACATATCACCAAATGATTTTAAAAAATACTCTTTATTTAAATTTAATTTAGTTAACATATGGTGTATTATTAGTTTTGGGGGTATAATTTAGTGAATCATCAGTTGCATATAACACCCAGTGCTCCTTACATCAAGTGCCCTCCTTAATGCCCATCAACCAATTATCCCCATCCCCCCATCAACCTCCCCTATAGCAACCCTCAGTTTGTTTCCTAGAGTTCAATATCTCTTATGGTTTCATCAACTGATTTTTGACAAAGACACTAAGGTGTTGGAACAGCTAGGTATTGATACTGAAAAAAACACAAGACTTTATTCATCACCATATATAAAAATTAATTCAAAATGTGTCTTAAACTTATATATAAAATTAAAAATATAAAACTCTTCTAACAAATCATAGAAAATTATCTTTGTGAACTGGAAGGTAGGCAATGAGTCCTTAAATGCATAAAGCACCAATGAAAAAGGGAAATAAATGATGACTGTATTTCATAAAAATTTAAAATGTCTGGACATCAAAAGACATCATTAGAAACCCAAAGCAAACCAAACCAAACCAAAGGCATCATAAAGAACATGAAAAGACAAGCTACAGTACTGAAAAGTATATGTGCGAAATATATTACTGACAAATGGCTCATATTCAGAACCTTTAAAGAACTCTTACAAATCAATAATAAACATAAGAAACTCAATAAAAGATGGACATTTCAAAGAATAGTATTTACCAATAATTAATAATGATGCTCAACAACATTAAACATTAGGTTAAAACCACAATGATGTATTACTACATGCAAACTAAAATGGATAAAATTAAGAAGACTGTCAATATCAAATGTTGCAGAGGTTGCAGAAAAACTGGATATACATATACACACAGAGAAAGAGATTTATTATAAGGAATTGGTTCATGTGATTAAGGAAGCTGAGATTATACAAGTGTATTCATTTGTTAAAACTCATGAAACTGTATGTTTAAGATCTATTCTTTTAAATAATTGTAACTATACCTAAATGCACAATAAAATTTTTGAGATATACTTAAAGTAGTGCTTATAATAGGGAAATGTATGGTTAAACACACACACACACACACACACACACACACACACACATGAAAGATAAAGAATCAACAATCTAGGTATCTAACACAAGAAGTTAGAAAAATATCAGAAAACTTCACTCAAAGAAAATAGAAAATGACAACAATAAATAATAGCAGAAAGCCACCAGACACATGAAAAGATGCTCATCATCACTCATTATCAGGGAAATGTCAGTCAAAACTACAATGAGATATCATGTCACACTTGTCAGAATGGCTAAAATAAAAAACACAAGAAACAACAGGCATTGGTGAGGATGTTGAGAAAGGGGGGGACACTCTTGTACTGTTGGTGAGAATGCAAACTGATGCAGCCACTCTGGGAAACAGTATGGAGATTTCTCAAAAAGTTAAAAATAGAACTACCCTACAATCCAGCAATCACACTGGAGTTATATATATATATATATATATAGAGAGAGAGAGAGAGAGAGAATTCAGCCATAAAAAAGAATGAAATCTTGCCATTTCCAATGACATGGATGGAGCTAGAGAGTATAATTCTAAGTGAAATAAGTCAAAGAAAGAATACCATATGATCTCACTCATATGTAGAATTTAAGAAACAAACAAAAAATTAGCAAAGGAAAAAAAAAGAGCGACAAACCAAGAAACAGACTCTTAACTATGGAGAACAAACTGATGGTTATCATAAGGGAAAGGGGTGGGAGGATGGGGGAAATAAGCGATGGGGATTAAGGAGTGCACTTATCTTGATGAGCACCAGGTGATATATGGAAGTGTTGACTCACTATATTGTACATCTGAAACTAGTATTATACTCTATGTTAACTAACTACAAGTAAAAACAAACAAACAAACAAAACAAACAAACAAACAAAAAAAACAAAAATAGGGGCGCCTGGGTGGCTCAGTTGGTTAAGTGTCTGCTTTGGGCTCAGGTCATGATCCCAGGGTCCTGGGATCAAGCCCCACTTTGCATCAGGCTCCCTGCTCTGCGGGGATGGTGGTGTGCTTCTTCCTCTTCCTCTGCCTCCTGCTCCCCCTGCTTGTGCTCTCCTTCTCTATGTCAAATAAATAAACAAAATCTTTAAAAAATACTTAAAAATATATAAATGTAATAGACAAAATCAACAAAGGTAAAAGTTGGTTTTTTGAAAACATTAAGAAAAATAATATGACCCCCTAGCAAGACTGATCAAGAAAAAGTGGATACAAAAATTTAACAGTTCCACAAATAATAAAGGAAATACTCACTATACATCCTATAGATATTAAATAAGTTATTATGAAGGACTTTATGCCAATAACTTTGAAAATATACATGAAATGGACAAATTCACATAAAAACATACTTTACCAAAAACAACACTGAAAATGTGAAACCTCCTATAGTTGTTAAAGAATTATAGGAACACCTGGATTGCTCAGTTGGTTAAGCCTCTGCCTTTGGCTCAGGTCACGATCCAAGGTTCCTAGGATCAAGTCCCACATTGGGGTCCTTGCTTAGCTGGGAGCTTGCTTCTCCCTCTGCCTGCTGCTCCCCATGCTTGTGTGCTCTCTCTGTGTCAAATAAGTAAATAAAACTTTAAAAAAAAGAAATAAAAAATAATTAAAAACCTTGGCCCAGGAAAAAATATACCAGGACAGATGACGACACTGGCGAATTTTTAATACTTGGGGAAGAAATCTAACACAACTTTTTCCTGAGGAAGGAAAAACAAGTTATACTTGGAAACTTGTTTTATAAGGCCAACATAATTTTTTATCAAAACCTGGCAAGAACATTATAAAGAAAGGACACTTATGCACCAATATCTGTCATCAGCATAAATACAAAAATCCTAAAATTTTTATTAAATAAAATCTAGCAATATATAGACTACTATGCTGTCATATACTATAAATATATAATACAATTTATTATACTAGAAGTTATGTTTCAGTAGCCACAAATTCATTGCTCAAGCAGCTTTATAAACCATAACTATAGTGAATAATGAGTCAATTGTAAGTATATATAATCACAGTCGATAGGTCTCATTATTTTATCAGTTCAAGTGCAGTGTAAAAACTTAACCTCCCTTTATATCCTTAAGTACCCCCTACACTTATAACTATCTTAAATATTTATTTCACGTATATTTCGAATGATATAAGGCAATGTTATAATTTTTGTTCTACACATCATACTCCATTTAAAAACTTAAAAAAAGAAGGAAAATCTCTTGTATTTACCCGTATTTGGGCCTTTTGTATTCTTTCTTCCCTTCTGATGCTCCAAGATTCTTTTTGTTACCTCCTTTCTGGCTAGAGAACCTCTTTCAATTATTCTTTTAGGGTTGATACACCTTGGTTCATTAGGGGAAAATCTTTGCTCTGGCAGAAAGATTGCTAATTGGGAAACTGTCAAATTAGAATGAAGCATACGGGTGTAATATAACTACCTTAGAATCTTTAATTCCACATAATGCTGTAGGAATTAATAACAAAATATGTTCTTTTAATTCAGAAGATGTTTTTCTACCTACCTATGAACAACAACAAAAATAACTGTTATCAGCAATTTGATGCTGACCTGACATTGGTTGTTCTTTTACTGTGTTTCCCAGTAATAATCTTATTTCATCTTCATATTACCTTCACAGGTGTGCATGACAGGTGTTATTTCCCTATGTGAGAGATGAGAATGTTCAGAAGTGGGAAATGACTTATCTAAGATCACTCATGTATCCAGTGAAAATACTTCTATTCTTAGCCCAGTGCTCTTCCATGAAGCAAGAAATAGTATAATAATCAAATAAAGCCTTTCCAGGCCCTCCAGTGAAGTTTTGAAGTATACCCACCACATAAAATGCTTATGCTCTCTCTAAACTCAGTAGTCCACTAAAAGGTTTAGGGACAGAGCAGAGAAGGTAAACCAACAAGATAATTTAATAGCTTCATTAGTTAACTATTGTTGCATAACAAATTATTTTAAAATGTAGTGACTTAAAACAAGAGATATTATTTCATACAGTTTCTGAGGATCAGGAATCCAGGAATGACTTAGCTGGATAGTTCTGTCTCAGGATCTTTCATGAGGTCGCAGTTAAGCTGTCAGCGAGGGACTGAGATCTGCTACTAAGCTGAGTACAAACTACATGAGTTTGTAGGAAGGCCTCAGTTCCCCTCCAACTGTTGGCCAAAGGCCTCTGTTTTGACATGCCACATTGACTTCTCCTTAGGTCTATTTAACATGACAGCTAGTTTCCTTCTCCCAGAGCAAGTGATCCAAGAATGATAGCAAGCAGAAGAGAGTGAGAGTGTCCAAGATGAAAGATGAAATTCCTTATAAGCTAATCTTAGAAGTGACATACTATCACTGCTGCCTTATCACACAGAACAACCCTGGTGTTAATACCAGATGGTGGTGGTCATTGGAGGGGCACCTTGGAAGATGGCTACCATAAGAACTAACTTGGACAGAGAGTCTTACCAGACACTGTGCTGAACACTTTACCTGTATTAACTCATTTAGTCTTCACAACACTGTGAAGCAGATACTATTACTTTTCTTATTTTATAGATGAAGAAACTGAGGTTCAGAATACTTAAATAATTCATCCAAATTCATAGGGCTAGGAAGTGGTAGATCAAGATCCAAATCCAGGCAATTTATTACTATAACATTAAACTATGTTGTTTCTATTGTAAGTGTCGTGAAGGAAATAAAATAAAATAGTGCAATAGAGTGATTGGAGTGGGAAGCAGCCAGGGATTTTTTTGTTTTGTTTTGCTTTGTTTTGGTTTAGATTGAATTGTCAGGGTAGTCCATTCTCCAGAAGTGATATTTAAGCTGTGGTTTTAGAAGTTAAGCAGGGGGCAGCTTATCTAGATATCTCAGGAACCCTGTGAAGTAAGCATCAATAGCCCCATTTTTTAAAGATGAGGACAAGATCAGGAAATTGAGAGGTTAAGCCTCTTGTTCAAGGTCATAAAGTTGGTAGGGGGTCAAGCGAAGATTTGGTCTCACTTTGTTGCCTCCCTTGTCTCTTTCTTGCAACTTAGAGGGGTTTTCCCCCCTGATGTGTGTCCTATCTCCATCATCTATCTGGGGGAAACTCTAAGGAGTTTTTCCTTAGTCCTGGCTAGGACTAGGTCCAAATTTATACTCGCTAGCTCTAGGAAGAGTGAGAGGGTGAACCCAAAGGAAGCATCATACATCCAGAAGGCAAGTGCTATACAAATTCAACAGATTATGAGTCTGTTGCTGGCTGTACAAAGAGAACCATTTTTGACATCCTATGAGGATGAATTAGTTCTAAACTCAGTTCAAGTGTGGCTATAGCATATATATTTTGCATGTGTCATAGCTGCATTTTCTTCTTGCCTGCTTCTGTATTGAGCCACACTACTAATGATGGTGATTTTATTTTCCCACCCAGCTACTAATACTACCCTTGGTTCTGGTTGTCAATCACCTGCAGCCATGATCTTGATCTCAGGCTTACAGAAAAAGTTCACACAATCCCTTCTCTGGTGTGAGGAGCTTACAAAATCCTCTCCTTCAGAGTGACATCTATTAAAGTGGTCAAAATTATCTAAGAAAAACTTTTAACATCTCTGGAGATGGCACAATGGGCTTACATGAAATTGGAAGGTTTTGCTCAACAAATTTGACTGAAGCCTATAAGAACAGTGGCAGGCCTTAGCACAAGAGCCGCATCTATCTCTCCCCCAGCTCCCTGTGTGGAAAAGCTATGTTAGACACACACTGGGTGGACTCAGCAGATGCAGCCTGGAAAGTAGTTTGTATCATCTCTAGTCCCCTGGTGTGCAAGATCTACACTGGAAAGGTGGTAGAAGCTCATTAATATCACATCTCTCCCACTTCCATGCTGCAAAAATCTACACTGGGTGGGTGACAGCAGCCAGTTGGTAGTACCTGTTTCCTCAATCCACAACACCCACACCACAGGAAGCATCTGGATGGAGAAGTCAGTGTCCCCAATTCTTCCCATGACTTGGCACTGAGGTTCTGCCCGGGAAGAGGTGTGGGGCAAGCTGCAGAGACTGGAAGATCTGGTTAAGACAAAGAGTAGACTTTATTTGGATCAGAGAATGGAGGAATTCTTGCCCCCCAGGAGGTTCCTAAATGCTATGAAAACAGCAATGTCCACAATAGCCAAACTATGGAAAGAGCCCAGATGTCCATCAACAGATGAATGGATAAAGAAGATGTGTTATATATGTATGTATACATATACATATATATATATATATATATATATACACATGTATATATATAGATAGATAGATAGATGTGTTATATCTATATGTATATATACATACAGATATAACACACCTATTTATATATATATATATAAATGATGGACTATTACTCAGCCATCAGAAAGGATGAATACTTACCATTTGCAACTACGTGGATGGAAGTAGAGGCTATTATGCTAAGCAAATAAGTTAGAGAAAGACAAATATATGATTTCACTCATATGTGGAATTTAAGAAACAAAACAAATGAACTTAGAGGAAGGGAAGGAAACATAAAATAAGATAAAAACAGAGAGGGAGGCAAACCAAAGGAAACAAACTGAGGATTGCTGAAGGGGAGGTGAGGGGGTAGACATTAAGGAGGGCACATGATGTAATGAGCACTGTGTGTTCTATGCAACTGATAAATCACTAAATTCTACCCCTGAAACTAATAATACATCCTATGTTAACTAAATTGAATTTAACTTAAAATTTAAAGAATATCACAGTGGCTAAAATCAGAGGAGGATAACAGCTTGGTGATATCAATAGAGTTAAATCAGCCATAAGCTTAAAAGGTACATCAGGGAAGGAGACAGTCTAAAGAGAGTCCTGATAAAATTACAATCATTTCCTATGATTTGGAACACTTCTGTGTTCAAGGCTGCACTTTCTTAGGGATGACCAGAAAAAGTACTTCCAAAATACAATTCCCTGACTGAACAGTTTTCTCCTGAACTATGAAAGCAATTTCCAAGCCACACCAGATCTGGGTATTTATGCACAACTTCTGGCCAACCAGTGACTAACCATTAAGCTATGCTGACCTAGGTGCAAACCCTAGGAAGCCAGACTTAAAAATAAAAACAAAGGGGAAAAAGAATCTCGGTAGGGACACCAGAGGCTACACACTACAGCTGAAATAGATTTCACAGAATTCGTCCAAGTATGCCACCAAATGAAAAAGCAAATGAAAAAAACAAACAACAAGCCTCAGAGGGACATTAGAATTCGGAGTTGCTACAATATTATTTAGAATGTCAATTTTCAACAAAAAATTATGAGATATACAAAGAAACAAGAAAGTGTGGGCTATACACAAGCAAAAAAAAAAAAAACAAAAAACCAGTCAATAGAAACTGGGCAATAGAAAGTGCCCAGATACTGACCTTAGCAGAAAAAGACTTTAACTATTATAAACATGTTCAAAGGAGTAAAGGAAACCACATTTAAATAATTTTTAAAAAGAATTAAAATAAGGTATATTGACAATTTCTCATCAAATAGAGAATATCGATAAAGACATAGACATTATAAAAAAACACAGTGGGAAATCCTAGAGTTGAAAGGTATAAACACTGAAATGAAAAATTCAGTAGAAGGGCTCAATAACAGATTTGAGCTGGCGGAAGAAATAATTAGTGAAGCTGAAGGAACAGAAAGAAAAAAGAATGAAAAAATTGAAGAGTCTCAGATACCTGTGAGACACCATCAAATATGCCACCATAAGCATAATGGGAGTCCCAGAAGGGAAGGAGAGAGAGCAAGGGGTGGAAAGAATATTTGAAAAGGTAATGACTAAACACTTCTCAAACTGGACAAAGGGTATTGATCTACACATTCAAGAAGCTCCGTAAGAGAGTCTGGTTCCCTTCTCTAGCGGCTGGGTGTCCGTCAGTGAAGAGCTCCCTCCCTCCTCACCTCCCTGAGATTGGGCAACCTCTGAGTCTAGAGACAAGACATAGTATTGGGTAGGGTGGACAGAGGTCTGCTGTATATATCTGAGCAGATTAGACCCCATACAAAATTGTAAGGCCAAAGGAGTTTAAGGAGGCTGTAATCCAGCCCTTTCTTCACTTCCTAAACTATACACCGATTCAGGGTTGTGTCGATCAAGAGAGAGCATCATCCTTTTCTAATTTGCCCAAAGTTTTGAACTACTCTCTAAGCCCTGTGCCCATTGGGCTACATGTCTTAGAAGGGACACCTTTTTCTAATTCTCTCAGAGAATTCTCACAGAGGCGATTTGTTAATTAGAATGGGTCCTGGTGTGGAGACAGGAGGGAAATAATGAGACTCAAGGCAGGTAGAAAAGCCACTTCAAAGAGGCATACACTGGGTGTTATACGCAGCTAATGAATCATTGAACATTATGTATTTATTTATTTAATTTATTTATGTATTTATTTAATTTATTTAATCTATAGTACACATAATGTACTATATGTTGGCCAACATTATTTAATTTATGTATTTATTAATTTATTTAATCTATAGTACACATGATGTACTATATGTTGGCCAACTGAACATAATAAAAAAAAAAAGAATTGTTTAGACTGAAAAAAATTAGCAACAGCAACAAAGAAGCATACAATCACCCCCTACAATAATCCGTGTTGGACCTGAGAGTTACTAAAACCCAGGCCATCCCCAAACCACATTATGCTCCCTGCTCGGCCCTCTGCCTCTGTCTCTCATGAATAAATAAAATCTTATGGAATGACAGTTATCATAAGGTTTTGGTTATATGTGGAACATAAGGAATAGCATGGAGGACATTAGGAAAAGGAAGGGAAAAATGAATGGGGGAAATTAGAGGGGGAGGCAAAGCATGAGAGACTATGGGCTCCAAGAAACAAACTGAGGGTTTTAGAGGGGAGGGTTTGGGAGGATGGGTTAACCTGGTGATGGGTATTACAGAGGGCATGTATCACATGGAGCACTGGGTGTTATACACAAACAGTGAATCATGGAACACTACATCAGAAACTAATTATATACTGTACGGTGACTAACACAACATAATAAAATAAACAAACAAACAAACAAATAAATAAATAAAATCTTTTTTAAACAGAGCTATGTGACCTTGGGCAAATTTCATTTCCTTTTCTGAGTCTTAGCTTTTACGCCTATAAAAAATGGGCAATAATAATATCTATCTCAGAAGGCTGTCATAAGGAAGTAAAAAGAGCTCAGTCAGTTAAGTGTCTGATTTGATTTTGGCTCAGGTCATGATCTCAGGACTATGAGATCAAGCCCCTTGTTGGGATCCTCACTGGGCATAGAGACTGCTTAAGATTCTCTCTCTCTCTCTCTCTTTGCCCCTCCACCCTCTACCTCCCTCTCTAAAAAAATAAATAAAAATAAGGAAGAAAAAAGTATGTAAAAGTATTTGAACATATAAACTTTCAATCTATCTGAGCTATAATAAATGCGTAAAGTGTAGCCACCAAGGGCAGGAGTGATTTGTGACTCTTGACATGGTGTTCCTACAACAGTACCATCCCTCACAAGGAGAGCTGGAGCCTCCTGAAAGTTAGTCTTTTCTTTGGAGACAATTGTCTCCTTTTCCTTGGCTCTACAAAGCAACTTTTTCCTTGACCTATTTCTCTTCTAGACTACATTCGCTAGAACTGGGACTAGAGACTACAGTTCTAGCTTCTTGGAAGGGGTCTTAAAGGGCCATTCACTCAGAGATTTCCAAAGACTACTGTGTGGATAAGACAATAAAAATAAATTAAATAAATAAATAGCCAAAAAGAAAGAAAGAAAGAAAGAAAGAAAGGAAGGAAGGAAGAAAGGAAGGAAGGAAGAAAGAAAAAAAGAAAGATTGATTCAGATCAGCATCATCTGGAGGATCCTGTTAAAATTCAGATTTCCCAGATCCCTCCTATAAAGAATCCTTTTCAGGAGGCCTGAAAGGGTGGGACTTGAGAGTCTGTGCTTTTAACCAGTGCCCCCAAATTCTGGTCATCTGTCTCCTCTCCCTTATGTCTACAATGATGGGATGTCCTAGAAGGTACCAGCCACCTACACCGGGGATGATGTGGAGGCAAGTTGATAGGCAGGCAGGCTCTGGCTATAGAAAGGTTTGTCCCCACCTAAACCTATTCCCTCTGCCTTTCATACTTTGCTGACATTAGGTCTGAGCTTTGAAGTCATAATGCAGAAACCAGGTTTTTCACTCATTTCCATGTCACCAACAGTGACAACCATGTTCCTCAAAGCTGAAAGCTTCCATCTCCTCTCCAACCCTCTCCATGCTTCACTTCTCCAGACTGAGCAACCTTACCACCCTCTATGTAACTAATTGGCTTAGAGATATTGTTGTCCCACTAGGAGTCTAGGTAAATAAGCAATTGTCTTTAGTTTTCATTGCTTTTCCAGGCATGGTGGAACAGCAGTAGGTGGCAGCTGTATCCCAAAGTGTCCCCATTCTCTCTTCTTTCCTCCCTCCTTTCTATTTTCCCACTGGTCCTGTCCAGGAATGACAGGCATTATGGGAATGCTGTCTGTTTGTTGCTTTGAGCCCCCCCAAATCAACATGTTGAACATTGCTGTATACATTTCATATGGGGGCATGTTAGTTTTGCTTGGTGAGCATGCCCTAATTGGGTTCTCAGAGGGAAATTCTAATACCAGTACAGAGAATTAAGAACCAACCAACAGATGGGTTGAGAAGCATGACAGAGAGGGTGGCAGCCAGAGCTGCACATCTCCTGGAGCCTGTATCAACCATGAGACTGACAGGTTGGATCTGGGGGAAGCAGCCAAGCTCTCAGTGGAAAGACTGGATCAGGTGGCAGAATGAAGTAATTCTTTACAATATTTACACAGTAAGTCTCCCCTCACTTGGGGATGGTTTTGCAGAATATGAAAGCAGCCACTTTGAGCCTGCTGGGTTTTGTTTTGTGTTGTCTGAGTTTTTTTTTCTTTCAGTGGGGGGAGGTACTTTTCTTGGGTGGCAAAAGAATTCAAGTCATGAGACCCCATGTCCCCTTTTAAAATGTCCTAGTTCAATAATCTCCACCCTGTGGGCTACACACTCATTATTGCAAATAGCCTGTGAATCCATACACTTGAATATTCTGTGCTTTCATAATTGGATAACCTAAACTTTTTTAAGATACATTTTTCCTCTATTTTATTTTATTTTGATCCCAGTATAGTTAACTACAGGGTTATATTAGTTTCAGGTGTACAATATAGTGATTCAACAATTCCATGTATTACTCAGAGTTCATCAGGGTAAGTCTCCATCACCCATTTCATCCATTCCCCCATCCACTTCCCCTCTGGTAACCATCTGCTTGTTATCTGAGTTGAGAGTCTGTTTTTTGGTTCTTCTCATTTTTCCCCTTTGTTTATTTGTTTTGTTTCTTAAATTTCACATATGAATGTAATCATATGGCATTTGTCTTTCTCTGACTGACTTATTTCACTTACAATTATACTCTCTAGATCCACCCATGTTGTTGCAAATGGAACAATTCATTCTTTTTTATGGCTGGATAATATTCCTTGTATATACATGCCACCTCCTTCTTTATCCATTCATCTATTGATGGACACTTGGGCTGCTTCCATAGTTTGGCTATTGTAAATAATGCTGCAATAAGCACAGGGGTGCATATATCCTTTCAAGTTAACATTCCCATATTCTTTGGGTGAATACCCAGTAGTGTTGATTACTAGATCATAGGGTAGTTCTATTTTTTATTTTCTGAGGAACCTCTACACTGTTTTCCACAGTGGCTGCACCAGTTTGCATTTCCATCAACAGTGTGAGAGGGTTCCTTTTTCTCCTCATCCTCAACAACATCTGTTGTTTCCTGTGTTTTTCATTTTAGCCATTCTGACAAGTGTGAGGTGATATTTCACTGTAGTTATGATTTACATTTTCCTGATGAAGAAGTGATGTTGACCATCTTTTTATATATCTATTGGCCATTTGGATACCTTCTTTGAAAAAATGTCTGTTCACGTCTTCTGCCAATTTTTAAATTGGATTATTTGGTTTTTTGGATGTTGAGTTTGATTTTTTTTTATATATTTTGGATACTAACCCTTTATCAGATATGTGATTTGCAATATCTTCTCCCATTCGTAGGTTGTCTTTTAGTTTTGTTGATTTTTTCCTTTGCTGTGTAGAATCTTTTTATTTTGATGTAGCCCCAATAGCTTATTTTTGCTTTTGTTTCTCTTGCCTCAGGAACCATCTCTAGAACAATGTTTTTATGACTGATGTCAGAAATTACTGTCTGTACTCTCTTCTAGGATTTTTATGGTTTCAAGTCTCACATTTAGGTTCTTAATCCTTTTGAGTTTATTTTTGTGAATGGTGTAAGAAAATGGTCCAATTTCATTCTTTTGCATATTGCTGTCCAGTGTTCTTAGCACCATTTATTGAAGATACAGTGTTTTCCTCATTGCATATTCTTGCCTCCTTTATTGAAGACTAATCGACTATATATTTGTGCATTTATTTGTGCATTCTATTCTGTTCCATTGATCTATTTGTTTTTGTGCCCTTCTCTGAGAACATTCTTTGAAGTCTCAGTTCTTAGGTTTTTTTCCCCTTTTCTCCACCTACAGTTATTCCCTTGATGATACCCAATCCCCAAATTTTACTATCTTAATCCCTTCCCTTACCATTATACTGCCAAACCTTCTCCACCTACATCTTAAAACCTTGAGGCCATCCTTGACACTTCTCTTTCTCTTACATCTTACATGCATCTGTAGGAAAATTCTGTTGGTTTCACCTACAAAACACTATACCTTCCGAATCCATCTACTTCTCTTTATTGCTTTTACCTTACTAGTATAATCCTAATTGAAGCTACCTTCTATTTTTCTCCTGCATTTCTGTAAAAGTTTTCTAACTATTGTCCCTTCTGTCACTCTTTCCCTTTGACGTCTGTTTTTAACAGCCAAATGATGCTTTAACTGATAATTTTATTGAGATAATTGTAGGTTCACATGCAGCCATAAGAAATAATTGCTGATACTTTGCCCAATTCCTTAAATGGTAATATTTTTAAAACTATAGTGCAATATTGCAACCAGGATATTGGTATATAATTCCCTGGTTTTATTCTAATTTCCCCGGTTTTACTTGTACTCATCTGTGTGCATGTGCACACGTGTATGTGTGTATTACATTCTGTACAATTTTAACACTTATATAGGTTTATGTACCCACCACCAGTCAGGATACAGAGCGTTTCCACATGAATCCTTTGTGTTGCCCTTTTTTTTAGCCATATCCATCCCCTTCCTTTCCCATCCCTTTGCCCTGTCCCTAAATAATGGCAACAATGAAACAGCCCTCCAATTCTAAAAGTTTGCCATTTCAAAATGATATAAAAATGAGATTATACAGTATGTAACCATTTGGATTTGACTTTTTCCCTCAGTGTAATTCTCTAAGTTGTTGAGTTTTAACAATAGTTCATTCATTTTACTGCCAAGTAATAGTCCATGCTATATTAGTTTGCTAGGGCTGCTGTAAGAAAGTACCATAAACTGTGTGGCTTAAAACAACAGGAACCCATTTTCTCATAGTTCTGGAGGCTAGAAGTCCAAAATCAAGGTGTTGGCAGGGTCATGATCCCTATAAGATTTTGTCTTTGTGGAACCTTTCATTGTTTCTTCCTAGCTTCTGGTGCTGTCTGGGAATCCTTGGTTTGTAGCTGCATCAGTCCTATTTTACCTACATTACCACATGGCCATTTTACATCATCTTCCCTCTGTGCATGTCTGTCTATGTGTCCAAATTGTCCCCTTTTTCATTTTATTAAAGTGAGGACGGCAAGGGAACTGCAGAGGGGGAGGAGGATTGGACAGGGAGCTTACATGCTTAGGTGATGTCACTCAGCAGTATGGTGGGGGAGTCTCTGGGTCACAGGACTCTAAAGGACAACAGTGGCTTGGGGGCTTTATAGTCCTGGAGTTTACCTTATCTATTGTTAGCAAATGTTGGGCACAGTTTTGTGGGGTATGCCAAGAAGGTAAGTTCTAAATGGCTGAAAACCTGTTTGTTTGAGCTATATTTAAAACAAAAGGATGTATAAAAATTAAAGCTTGCCACTGGTGGGCTTTTGAGCAAATGGGTCCTGGTCTGCTTTGAAGAAATAAACAACATAGGATCAATATACTGAGGCCGTCTTTGGCTCATCCATGTAACACAGGGTCGTGTGGGAACTTGATATTTAATATGTTGAGAAACTACCAAACTGTTTTCCAGAGTATACCATTTTACATTCCCATGAGTAGTTACTCTGTATTCTTGTCAGCATTTGGTGGTGTCATTGTTTTTCATTTTAGCCGTTCTGGATAGGTGTGTGGTGATAGTTCATTGTTGTTTGTCTTGCATTTCCCTAATGGCTAATGATACTGAATATATTTTCACGTATTTATTTGCCATCTATATACCCTCCTCCCTGTAATCTCTTCATATATTTCACCCATTTTTCTAATTGGATTTTTTCAAATGTTATGTTTTGGAAAATTATTATATATACAAAATACTTGTCCTTTGTCAGATACATCATTTGCAAATATTTTCTCCCAATATGTAGCTTGTTGAGTCATCCTCTTAACAGAGTCCTATGCAAAACAAAACCTTTTTATTTTGATGAAGTCTAAGTTATCAATTTTTCCTTTCATGGATCATGTTTTTGGTGTCAAGTCTAATAATGTTTGCCTAACACAACACCTTGAAGATTTTCTTTTACTGTTAAAAAAATAGTTTTATATTTTACATTTAAGTGCATTGTTGGGAAAGCAGCCATTATATGACCTGTTGCCTTTTCCCAGACTTGCCCATCAGAGCCTTGGACCTGAAATTTCTATCAAGAGATAAGGGGCCCTCACAGCCTGCGCCATGCTTATCATCTCATGTGAGAATATCTTTGTCGGCTTCAGACTCAATGTGTCTCTTTTTTATGCTTACGTGTGTACATCATATGGCACCTAACCAACCCCACAGCTATATCTGTCCACAGCAGGGATGTGAGTGGTATAGGCAGGCCAGTTGCCCTGCTGTGTTTGCCAGGAGGGACCTATACCCACTACTGAAGCCCATCTTGCCTTCTCTCTATGTAGGTAAAACACTGTACTATTCAGTGCTTAACTGTGTTGTGTTTTCCTTGACAATCCCAACACTAAGATGCAGAGCGACTCATGGTGGTTGACACAGTTATGATCTTTGTTGTCATTTGTGAAGTTGGAGTCCTCCCTGACATTGGTAACTGGTATTTCTGCTTGACATTCATGATCCACTTTGAATGTTTTTTTTTAATAAGATGTAAGGTTATTTTTTTAAATGTTGTTTTGTCATTGTTGTAGTTGTTGTTTGTCCATGGATGTCTAATGGCTCCAGTATCATTTGTTGAAAAGTTTATTCTTCCCCCATTGAGACATTTTGGCAATTTTATAAAAAAAAATCAGTTTGGCGGGTGGCCTGGGTTCCTGAGTCTGTTAAACATCTGCCTTCAGCTCAGGTCATGATCCCAGGGTCCTGGAATTAAGCCTTGCATCGGGCTACCTGCTCAGCAAGGAATCTGCTTCTCCCTCTCCCTCTGCCCCTTTCCTGCTTGTATGCTCTCTCTCAAATAAATAAATAAAATATTTGATTTTTTATTATGTTATGTTAGTTACCATACAGTACATCATTAGTTTTTGATGTAGTGCTCCATGATTCATTGTTTGCATATTACACCCAGTGCTCCATGCAGCAGATGCCCTCCTTAATACCCATCACTGGGTTAACCCGTCCTCCCAACCCCTCCCCTCTAAAACCCTCAGTTTGTTTCCTGATGTCCATAGTCCCTCATGGTCTCTCCCCCTCTGATTCCACCCCCCTTCATTTTTCCTTTCCTTCTCCTAAAGTCCTCCATGCTATTCCTTATGTTTCACAAATAAGTGAAACCATATGATAACTGACTTTCTCTGCTTGACATATTTCATTCAGCATAATCTTCTCCAGTCCCATCCATGCTGATACAGAAGTTGGGTATTTATCCTTTCTGATGGCTGAGTAATATTCCATTGTGTATATGGACTACATCTTCCTTATCCATTCGTCTATTGAAGGGCATCTCGGCTGTTTCCATAGTTTGGCTATTGTGGACATTGCTGCTATGAACACTGGGGTGCATATGGCCCTTCTTTTCACGATATCTGTATCTTTGGGGTAAATACCCAGTACTGCAAACGCTGGGTCATAAGATAGCTCTATTTTTAACTTTATGAGGAACTTCCACACTGTATAGAGTCCTTTGTAGTATTCCCTTATTCTCTGTTGACATTTGCAGGTGCTGAATGTTATCCCTTGTTTTATTCCTGATATTGGTAATTTGCATTTTCTCTTTTTTTCTTTGTCAGTCTTCCTAATGGTTTGTCAATTTTTTTAAAAGATTTTATTTATTTATTTGACAGAGAGAGATCACAAGCAGGCAGAGAGGCAGGCAGAGAGACAGGAGGAAGCAGGCTCCCTGCTGAGCAGAGAGCCCGATGCGAGACTTGATCCCAGACTCCGAGATCATGACCTGAGCCGAAGGCAGCGGCTTAACCCACTGAGCCACCCAGGCACCCCTGGTTTGTCAATTTTATTGGTCTTTTCAAAGAACCAGCTTTCTGTTTCATTGATTTTTTTTCTATTGTTTTCTTGTTTTCAATTTCATTTATTTCTGTTCTTGTCTTTATTAATTACTTCCTTCTCCTTGCTTTGGATTTGTTTTGTTCTTCTAGTTTCTTGAGGTAGGAATTTAGATTATTGACTTGAGACATTTTTTTCTTTCTTTTTTAAAAAAGATATTATTTATTTATTTGAGAGAAAGAGAGAGAGAGAGCAGGAGGGAGACAGAGAGAGAATCTGAAGCAAACTGTGCACTGAGTGCAGAGCCCAACATGGGGGCTCGATCCCACAACCCCCGAGATCATGACCTGAGCCAAAATCAAGAATCAGACACTTAACTGACTGAGCTATCTGGGCGTCATGGGACATTTCCTTACTTCTACTTTGAGCAGTTAGTATTATAAATTTTTTGTTGGCACTACTTTAGATATTTAACACAAATTTTTATTTTCATTTTCATTCAGTCAAGGTATTTCTTAATTTCCCTTTAGACTTTCTCTTTGACCCATGGATTATTCAAGTCTTGTTCAGTTTCCAAGTGTTTGGGTATTTCTTTGTATCTTTCTGTTCTAGATTTCTGGTTTAATTCCATTTGGTCAGTGAAAATACTCTGTATGATTTCAATTATTTTAAATTTACTGAAGCTTGTTTCATATAGCAGAATATGGTCTATCTTAGGGAATGTTCCACAGACCCCCCTCCCCCTTTTTAAAGTAAGGAGTTGTTTCTGGGCTGAGAACATTTTTTTAAAAAAAGATTTTATTTATTTAACAGAGAGAGATCACAAGTAGGCAGAGAAGCAGGCAGAGAAAGAGAGAGGAGGAGGAAGCAGGCTCCCCGCTGAGCAGAGAGCCCGATGTGGGGCTCCATCCCAGGAACCTGAGATCATGACCTGAGCCGAAGGCAGAGGCTTAACCCACTGAGCCACCCAGCTGCCCATGTTCCATAGACTCTTAAAAAGAATGTGTATTTTGCTCTTTTTGGGTTAAGTGTTCTGTACATATCAACCAGAACCCATTGGTTAATTGAATTTTCAGATATTTTATATCCTTAGTGATTGAATATTAATTGTACCAATCATCGAGAGGAGAGTGTTGAAGTTATTCAGCTATAATTAAGGATTTGTCTGTTCCTCTTTTCACCTCTGCCTATTTTTGTTTCATTTATTTTGAGGTTCTGTATTTTGGTGCATACAAGGAGATGTTTTTAAAATCTTAAATTAGATTATGCTTTTCCTGTGTTGCAGACCTCACAATGACTCCCTATTTCATTCAGAACTAAAGATAAAGTCCTTATAGTAGTCTACAGGGTTCTGTAAGATCTGACTCTTGTTTACCTCTCTAACTTCATTTCCCACTCTTCTCCGCCTCACTTATTCTGCTCCAGCCACAGTTGCCTCCTTGATGTTTCTTGAGCAGAACAGGCCACTGTCTTGTTATAGCTTTCACTCTAACTCTTCACATTGCTAGGAATGCTCCATCAACTTGGAATGGGAGTTTGGAGTGCAGTTGTTGCAAGAATTGTTAGCTTTACATAACAGGGAGGCCAAGGCCTGGGGAGGGTAAATGCCAATAGCAATGAGCATATTATTAGCAGAGCTAGGGTGTTATGGAAAATGTAAACTTGAAGAGCAGTGAGAGAAGGTGAATGAAGAAGGATAAATAGCAACAGCTCTAGGAAATGAGTTGGGAAGGATTTTACATGTAGGAAGAACTGACACCCCAAATTCCCTCATTTCAAAATTTCTCCCCATGCAGTCTAGCACTAAATCTGAAATTCTAGTAGTGTACTTCTTTAGGATGAGCGAGTGAAGGCTCTGAGGAATCTGACAGTATACAACTTTATATAACAGATTTAATCCAGAGCTTTAAAAAGATTATTTGACAGCAACACGTTTTCCTCCCTCTATGTCTATCTTACAAAATCCACTTTGGGAAACACTGAGTCAAAGCTTCGTGTTTCCAGAAAACTTTTGCTAAAAGATTAATTTTACTGGAAAGACCTAGTTACTTATCAGTCTTTCTTATTCTGCAATGATTGTTTTATTCAACTAGCCCAGGTGTTGGCAAACCATGGCAAAGCCCTGAGCTCTCCACCTGATTTCATAAATAAAAATTTGTTAGAACATAACCATGTCTATTTGTCTGTGGCTTCTTTCTCATTACAATGTACAATTGAATAGTTGTGACATAGATGAATGGTCAGCAAAGCCAAAAATATTTGCTACCTGACCTTTTATAGAAAAATTTGCCAAGCCCTGGATTTACACAATAGCAAAGGCCTGAGATTTGTTTATTGTTGCCTAGCAAATGACAACAAAAGTTAGTGGCTGGCACCAACAATTTATTATTATCTCTCATGGTTCGGTGGATTGAGCGAACTCATCTAGGAAGTTCTCATCTGGTATCTCTCATGTAGTTACAATTATATGGCAGTTGGAGATACAGTCATCTGAAGGTTCAGCTGGGCTGAACATCCAGGATGGCTCACTCTCGTGGTTGACAGCTGATGCTGGATTTCAGCTGGGAGCTGAACAGGAGCTGTTGACTAGTGCATCTATATATGGCCTTTTCCTTTAGGTTGGATTTCTCACAATACAGCATCATTTCAAGAGTAAGAAGTAGATACTGCCAGTTCTTTTAAAGTCTAGGCTTGGCACTGGAGTAATGGCACTTCCACCTTATTCAGTTGGTCAAAGCAGCCCCAGACCAGCCCAGATTCAAGGGGGCTTGAGGAATAAACTCTATCTGTGCACAGGGGAAGGACAATAGTGTGCACAGAAGTATAGAATTAATGCTGATTATGTTGAAGGCAAACTACCACCATGAAGAAGTAATATGAGGTGTTTGGGGAGCAGGATGTAGAAAGTTTTCTTTGGAAAGAACTTTTAGAGTGACTGAAGCCAACTCTGCTTTCACCTGTACCTATTTCATAGATAACCATATTGAAGCTCAGAACATTAGGAGATGCTGCTGAAGGTCATTGTCTGCCTTATAGTGTTGACAAGGACCTTAGCTGACTTGCTGGATGTATGTAGCTAACCCCAAAAAAGACAGTGGTCTAGGGCCAAGAGGCTGGTATGAGGGGGCTATTGGAGCCTGAGTCTCTAAATAAAGCTCTCCCCTTTCCCTAATATTTCCTTACTCCTTAGGGCTTACTAGGGTACCTCAGCTATTATGTAAACATCTAGATTTTATGGACACACCAGATCCCTGCCACTACGACTTGTGGGTTTCTGAAGTCTTTCTCAAATCTGGACTGTGCACTACAAATAAACTAAGAATACCTTAAGGACAGGGACCACATCTTAAATTTCCTTCACTTCCTCTGACCCTGAAATACCTCATACTAATGCTATGTATATAGAAGACAATAGAAATTGTAGGTCTATTCAAATCCCAACTCATTTCCTTGCACAGTCTATACTAGTGGAATTCTGTGGTTTGGTCCCTGCACACTATGCCAGCCTTATCTTTGACCTTCACTGAATTTCAATGATGATATATCAGGCATGCATTTTCTCTCTCTCTTTCTGTCTCTATCTATGTCTTTCTCTCTGTTTCTCTATTTCTGTCTCTCTGTCTCTCTCCCCACCTGGCTGTATGCAGTTGTTCTCAGTGTTTGGAACATTCTTCCTTCGCACTCACCTTCACTCACTAGTCTACCTCTTTGGTATCCTTCACAGCATGGGTGTTACTTTTCCAAAGAGATCCTCCTTGATACCAGGTACCCTTTTTGTGTTCCCATAGCACCTTGTATTTTCCCCTTAATAGTGATTTCCCCACTGCCCTCTAATGTAATTACTTACTTTTCTGTCTCCTTGACTTGACTACAGTGCTTGAGGGCACAGTCCATTTCTGTCTTCAACTTTGTCTCCCCATGGATTTGCAAGAGTTCTCACACAATGAATGGATGCACTCTCCCTTCAGTGATATCTACTTTCTTCCTGCTGTCCTGTATAAGTGTGCTGGAACCAGTTGTACAGTGGGCAGGAGCTGGCATGATGGATAAGGAACATGTGTTCAGAATGTCATGTGAGTCACTTGCAGCATCTCTGAACAACTCTTTAGAGCTCTTGCCTGTCTTGTCCTGGAACATTTTTGCAAAAACCAAAAGGCTCCTTTGTAAGACTCTACATATATGTTACTCCATTTTTGCAGCCTCCCACCACCAACTCAGTGAGCACTACATGTTGAGCACTTTTCCTTGCTTCAATTCCTCAAACACAGCAGAACCATAGCCTAGGACTAGGGAATGTATGCCAACTCCTCAGCTTAGGAAGTCTGATCTAGGCTTTGTGAGAAAAAGGTGGGCAATTTGGTAGCTCTGGGGTGCCACTCAACTATAAGTGGACAGCTAATGTGCTTGGGAGATAACCAGCCCCCTAAGACCATTTGTCAAGCATGCTGATTATGATTAAATATAACTTGCTAAACTATAAGTGACCCTCAGACAACAGAAAGAATCTAGCAGAACATTAAACATCATGAAGCAACCCCAGGGTAGAGGACGTCAGCAGTCTTGCTCAACTAATCCTTGGAAAGACAGTCAGAATTAATGGGAAACCTGTTGAAAGTTGATCGACACCTTTTGAAAGGTGAAATCCTTTTCCGTTACCATTTAGTGTTGTTAAGGCCATTAGCAGAAATTGGAATAGAGAAATATGACCTTTCATGTGGTAGATTCAGAGGCTGAGAAGATGGACGAGATGGAAATGTACTGGCAGCTTATAATAAGCACCTGGGTGGTAAGTGATAACTAAAGATTGAAAATTGACAAATGGGTCAGACTGGGAAAGACCAAGACAGAGAGGAATGGAGTGCAGTTTGCATGCAGAGGTGATGAGGGAAAGGAGTGGGAGCATCAATAATTCAGCAGGGTCACCCACACTGTAAGCCAGATATGGATTACTCGGAAAGTGGTTAAAATTTGCTAGGTGGAGAAGTAGGAGAGATTTTGTTACAAGATGAAGAGACCACTTTCCAGCTGTTAAGAGGAGTAAATGATTTAGTCTTCCCTGAGGAATTAGGGTACCAAAGAGAAATTCTCCAAACTAGAAGTCAGGAGGTCTGAGACATCTGTTTATTCAGCTTCAAAGTGGCTAAATTACTCCAAACCTCCTCACCCTGCAGATGATTGCATCCTTCCAAGTGACTAATATGTTATTTCTTTGAAAGCTATCAGACTTACAAATGTAAGGAATTATAATCATGGTCATCCAACTGAATCAAGTGCAAAAGAATATTGCTCTAAGGGACTGTGTGAGATTTTAATTATTTCCTCTGATGGAGGTGAACATGTTTGCAGATAATCTTGAGTGGCAACAGTGCCCGAATGATTTATCTTGGGATTTAGAGACACGTACATCCCTTGGTATTTTGATTGAGGAAAGCTCATGGATGTAGGCTGTGCATCAGAATGGAAGATACAACTTTCAATTTACTCTGCCATTTTGGTTTAGCATAATCATGATGCCCTGACAGTGGGAAGAAGTGGAACAGCAGGAGGTGGTGATCAAATGGCTAGGGGCACTGTCAAGAGTAGTATTTGAGTGTTGACAGGTTTTCACCTACTGAGCAGAGTTGGCATCATTTATATGAAGGTTTTTTCATAAGATCTGCCAGAGGATGAAGTTTTGGGTCATAGTTGTTATTATTATTATTATTATTATTATCATCATCATTATTAGAATGTTGGTTATGTGCCAGGTATTGTGCTAAGCGTTGTACTGTACCATCTCTTTTAATCCTCACAAGCACTCTATGGAGTTAGATACTGTTATTATCTTCATTTTACAGATAACAAAACTTAGACTAAGGTGTATGAGTAACTTCTCCAAGGTCACAATGCTAGTAAAAGAAGACAAAGCCTGGTAGTAAACCCAGGCACTAGCTCCAGAACCTGTGTATAGAACCATTATGTAATATTGCCATATACATATATGAATGAACCTGAGGCTCTGGAAAGGAAAGAAATGCGACCTTCCCAAAGTCACCCAAATAGGTAGTGGGACTACTTACCATTTATTCCAGGAGTGAATCCAGTATGTTCACAGCAAGTGAGGAATACAACAAAATCTCATTTTATAGATGTGGCTCAGGTCTTATAGTAATGATGGTGATAATGACAGTAATGACAATGGCAGCAGTAGCTGATAATTATTGAACATCAGTTATATGCTAAGCACTGTAATAGCTATTGTATATGTACACTCATTTATTCAATGAACAAATGTTTATTGAAAGCTTACTGTACATAAGACAGTGTTATAGAGACTAGGGATATGGTGATAAACAAGACAAGCTTGACGTCTGCTTTTATTTATTTATTTATTTATTATTATTTTTTTTTATCATGCAAGTGGAGCTGTATTAGAATGTACATACTTTACACTGTTAAGTCTTCAAAAAGCTGTTTTACATGTCATTGATTTTGCTTTTATTTTTTTAATTTTTGAAAGCCAAAAGCCATTTATTAACAATAAAATACATTTTTAAACTCATAAAAACATGAAAGGCAAAAATATGATAAGTTGGGGCACCTGGGTGGCCCAGTGGGTTAAGCCTCTGCCTTTGGCCCAGGTCATGATCTTAGGGTCTTGGGATCGAGCCCCACATCAGGCTCCCTACACAGCAGGGAGCCTGCTCCACACCTCCCCCACCTGCCTCTCTGCCTACTTGTGATCTCTGTCTGTCTAATAAATAAATAAAATCTTTTAAAAATATGGTAAGTTATGTGGGAAAAAAAGGTAGATTGGGGGAAATGGATATATATATATATATATATATACACACACACACACATCAGGTACATGGATATATCAGTCATATACAACATATGGATCTTTCAAATTGAAAACAAAGTTGAACGAGAAAATCAGTAAACATTGTATTCATAGAGGAACTCAACAAAATGGCAAACACTTATTTGAAAAGGACTTTCCTATCAGTGGAGAATTGCAAGTTGAAATTAGGATAAAATGATGAAACAGACCTTACTTACACCTATCAGACTGATACAAAATAAAGGAGAGTGAAAACCCATATTCCAAGTGGTGTGCAGTTAAGTATACCATCCTACATTGAAGGTGCAAATGTAAAAGGGAAAACAATCTGGAAATACAAATTAATACTTAAAATATAGAAAAACATGTACTCAGCCATCACACTTCTAGAAATCTATTCCATAGTAGTCATAGGTAGGAGTACTACAAGGATATTTGTCCAACACTGGCCACTGAGAGACCCAAGAATGGGGAGGGAGGGAGGGTGGGAGAGGAAAGAGGAGAAGTGGGGAGATAGAGGGAGAGAATTCATTTAGGTTGATACCTGCTTTTAGATTGAGTCTTACAGGTCTTAAATGGAGAATACCAACTGCAAACATGAAAACAAATTAGATATCTGATAATATGTATGCAAATGACACTACAGACAAAGAGCTGATATCTAAAATCTATAAAGAACTCCTCAAACTCAACACTCAAAAAACAGGTAATCACATCAAAAAATGGGCAGAAGACATGAACAGACACTTCTCCAAAAAAGACATACAAATGGCTAACAGACACATGAAAAAATGTTCATCATCATTAGCCATCAGGGAGATTCAAATCAAAACCACATTGAGATACCACCTTATACCAGTTAGAATGACCAAAATTAACAAGACAGTAAACAACAATTGTTGGAGAGTATATAGGGAAAGGGGAACCCTCTTACACTGTTGGTGGGAATGCAAGTTGGTGCAGCCACTTTGGAGAACAGTGTGGAGATTCCTTAAGAAATTAAATATAGAGCTTCCCTATGACCCTGCAATTGCACTACTGGGTATTTACCCCAAAGATACAGATGTAGTGAAAAGAAGGGTCATCTGTACCCCAATGTTTATAGCAGCAATGGTCACGGTCGCCAAACTGTGGAAAGAACCAAGATGCCCTTCAATGGATGAATGGATAAGGAAGATGTGGTCCATATACACTATGGAGTATTATGCCTCCATCAGAAAGGATGAATACCCAACTTTTGTATCAACATGGACAGGACTGGAGGAGATTATGCTGAGTGAAATAAGTCAAGCAGAGAGAGTCAATTATATGGTTTCACTTACTTGCAGACCATAAGGAATAACATGGAGAACATTAGGAGAAGGAAAGGAAAAGTGAATTGGGGGAAATTGGAGGGGGAGAAGAAGCATGAGAGACTGAGACTGGACTCTGAGAAACAAACTGAGGGTTTTGGAGGGAAGGGGAGTGAAAGGTTAGGTGAGCCTGGTGGAGGGTATTAAGGAGGGCACATATTGCATGGAGCACTGGGTGTGGTGCATAAACAAAGAATCTTGGAACACTGAAAAATAAAACTAAAAAAATAAATTTTTATCCACCCTCCCCAAAATATATATATGCAACTGACGAATCACTAAACTGTACCTCTGAAACTAATAATACACTATGTTAGTTACTTAAATTTAAATTTAAAACATTTAAAAAAGAAGAAAAATCTAAGAAAGGATATCTGATAATAATTCTGTTGTAAAATAAATAAAACAGTAATATAAGGGAAAATGGGTGGCAGCTACATTGGATGTGGTGGTCAGGGAAGCTCTCTTATCATCTCATTAAATGCTCTCAACAGCCCTGTGAAGTGTGTAGACACTGGTCAGCAGAGATGTAAGTAATGCGGGAATCAATTCCACCACTTTGCTGGTATCTATAGAGCCAGAGGCCTACGGCTTGATCAATGCAGAGCAGGGAAATAGGGAGGTTGTTTACATTGTCACCCCCAAGGCAATACCTGATCAATTAAGGAGCACAGAAAGTGTTGGATGGAATTTTGTAGTCAAGAAAAGACAGTTTCATAGAAAGTGGGAATTAAAGGGACCAGCCCAGGAAATATTCTACATGTTCAGAAGAGTGCTCTTCATGACCTTAAATCTTTGTGACCTTGGATTAGGCAATGGTTTCTTAGATATGACACCTAAGGTACAAATAAAAGAAAAAATAGACAAACTGAGCTTAATCAAAGTTAAAAACTTTTATGGTTCAAATGACATGTTCAAAAAAGTCTAAAGACAACACATAGAAGGGTGAAAGTGTTGAAAATTACATACCTGATAAGAAACTTGAAGAATATTTACAACTCAAAAAATAAAAATAATCCAACTAAAAATTGATAAAATACACATTACTCCAAAGAGAATATACAAATGTCCAATAAGTTCATGAAATACATTCAACATCATTCACCATCAGGGAAATGCAGATCAAAAACCACAATGAGATACCACTTCACATCTACTAGGATGGCTATAATCAAAAAGGCAGACAACAAGTGACAACAAAATATGGAGAAACCAGAACCCTCATACATTGCTGATTGACATGTAAAATGGTGATGTTTCTTTGGAAAAGTTTGGAAGCTCCTCAAAATGTTAAATGTAGTGTTATTATATAACCCAACAATTTCACAGGTATATACCCAAGAGAATTGAAAATATATGTTCCACCAAAACTTGTACACAAATGTTGATAGCAGCTTTCTCATAATAGCCAAGAAGTGGAAACAACTCAAAGGTCCACCAACTGATGAAGAAGCAAAATCTGATAAGTGCAAACAGTGGAATATTATTCAGCCATAAAAGGGTCAAATACTGATACACAGTATAACATGAATGGACACTGAAAATATGCTAAGTGAAAGAAGCCAGACACAAAAGACCACATATTGTATGATTCAATTTATATGAAATGTCCAGAATAGGCAAATCTATAGAAATAGCAAATAGAGGGGCGCCTGGGTGGCTCAGTGGGTTAAAGCCTCTGCCTTCGGCTCGGGTCATGATCTCAGGGTCCTGGGATCGAGCCCCGCATCGGGCTCTCTGCTCCGCGGGGAGCCTGCTTCCTCCTCTCTCTCTGTCTGCCTCTCTGCCTACTTGTGATTTCTCTCTGTCAAATAAATAAAATCTTTAAAAAAAAAAAGAAATAGCAAATAGATTAGGTTAATGGTTGCTAAGACCTGGTGGGAGGGGGCAATAGGAGTGTTTGCTAGTGGGTATGGAGTTTCTTCTCAGGGTGATGAAAATGTTCTAAAATTGATGGTTGGTGATTGCTGTGCAACTCTATGAACATACTAAGAACTATTGAATTTTATATTTTAATAAGTGAATTGTATAGTGTGTAAACTATGCCTCATTAAAGCTGTTAAAAAAAAGAGCCAGCCCAAATAGCATCTCCTTTGTGAAGCATTCTTTGTCTCTCAAACAGGGTAGCTTCTTCCTCTGAGTTCTCTCAGCACATTATACACACCTCTGCCATAGCACTTTTTAAAAAAATTTTTTATAAACATATAATATATTTTTATCCTGAGGGATACAGGTCTGTCAATCGCCAGGTTTACACACTTCACAGCACTCACCATAGCACATACCCTCCCCAATGTCCATAACCCCACCCCCTTCAACCCCCCTCCCCCCATCAACCCTCAGTTTGTTTTGTGAGATTAAGAGTCACTTATGGTTTGTCTCCCTCCCAATCCCATCTTGTTTCATTTACTCTTCTCCTACTCCCTTAACTCCCCATGTTGCATCTCTGCTCCCTCATATCAGGGAGATCATATGATAGTTGTCTTTCTCCGATTGACTTATTTTGCTAAGCATGATACCCTCTAGTTCCATCCACGTCGTCGCAAATGG
>NW_019154137.1:13556948-13593541 GCF_002288905.1 Enhydra lutris kenyoni
TCTTCTCCTACCCCCTTAACCCCCCATGTTGCATCTCCTCTCCCTCATATCAGGGAGATCATATGATAGTTGTCTTTCTCCAATTGACTTATTTCGCTAAGCATGATACCCTCTAGTTCCATCCACGTCGTCGCAAATGGCAAGATTTCATTTCTTTTGATGGCTGCATAGTATTCCATTGTGTATATATACCACATCTTCTTTATCCATTCATCTGTTGATGGACATCTAGGTTCTTTCCATAGTTTGGCTATTGTAGACATTGCTGCTATAAACATTCGGGTGCACGTGCCCCTTCGGATCACTACGTTTGTATCTTTAGGGTAAATACCCAGTAGTGCAATTGCTAGGTCATAAGGTAGTTCTATTTTCAACATTTTGAGGAACCTCCATGCTGTTTTCCAGAGTGGTTGCACCAGCTTGCATTCCCACCAACAGTGTAGGAGGGTTCCCCTTTCTCTGCATCCTCGCCAGCATCTGTCATTTCCTGACTTGTTAATTTTAGCCATTCTGACTGGTGTGAGGTGATATCTCATTGTGGTTTTGATTTGTATTTCCCTGATGCCAAGTGATATGGAGCACTTTTTCATGTGTCTGTTGGCCATCTGGATGTCTTCTTTGCAGAAATGTCTGTTCATGTCTTCTGCCCATTTCTTGATTGGATTATTTGTTCTTTGGGTGTTGAGTTTGCTAAGTTCTTTATAGATTTTGGTGCCATAGCACTTTTATCTTGTATGGAATTGTCTGCTTGTCCCCAGTCTAGGAGGTCCCTAAGGTCAAGGAACATGTTTGATTTATTTCTTACCTCCTACAACATCTTTGCTCCTTTTCTTGCTCCTCCCCTATTTTCCTCCCTTCATCTTTCCTTTCTTCCCTCCTTCCTTCCTCACCCTAAGTTTTTATTGAGTATGTACTGTGTGCAAAGACACTCTACTGGGTATTTGGGGATGTAACAGTGACTAAAGCATGGCTTTGCCTTAGGTGCTCTTAGCCTACTAAGGAAGAAAGACATTAAGCATGTTGTTAACAGTATACAACAACTCTTTCTCCTTTTTGGTTGAATTTGTTCCTAGATATTTTATTATTTTAGATGCTATTGTAGGTGCGATTATTTTCTTAATTGCCTTTTTGAATTGTTCATTAATAGTGTGTAAAAATACAACTTAAATTTGTGTGTTGATTTCTTATTCTGAAACTTACTGAACTCATTTAATAGCTCTAACAGTTTTTGTGTGAGGTCTTTGGGATTTTCTATACTGAAGATCATGTCATCTGTGAATAAAGGTATTTTTATCTCTTCCCAAAAAATGAATGAAAAGTGTTAGGGAATAAAAGCATTTAACTGGTAGGTCTTACTTAATCTGATGGGTTGGGGAAGAAATTCCTCATGATGTGTTCTTTTATCTGAAACTTGAATGACTCAAAAATAAATTGTGGGAGTGGAAAAACAGCATGGTGAATGTTTTGAGACTGGAAAAATCTTGACATCTTGGAATAAGAGAAGAAAGAGCAGTCTGGTTGAAACATTAGAAGTGAAGGTGCCAGGGAGGTGGGATAGGTCATAGTTGAGATGAAACTTGAGAGATAAACACCTTGGTGGCCAGATTAAGGAATCTGTACTTTGTCCCATAGAGGGTTTTTGAGAGTGAGAGAGAGAGAGTGATGTGATGTGATATTTTAAAAAAAATTCATCACACCTGTTCACTGGAGAATGAATTGGAGGGACTGGGAGCAAGAGTATTACTGTTAGAGTCATTCAGACAAGTGATATGATCGTCCTAAAGTAGTTTCAGGGGGTATTGAGACATGTGGATGTATTTAAGGGGTATCTAGTAGGTAGAATTAATTACTTTAGTGTTTGATGAGATGTGGGGAGTGAACAAATCCCAAGAATGATTCCTAGGTTTCTAGCTTGGGTAACTGGGTGAACAACGGTGCCATTAATTTCAGTAAAGTACATAGGAGAGGCAGTTTAGGGAGGTGTGTGGAAGTGAGTTTTCTTTTTGATATAGTGACATGGAGGTACATGTTGGCATTTTGGGTGGAGAGGCTCAGCAAGAATAAATTGATATGTGTGCAGCTAAGGAGAGATGTCTGAGCTGGAGCTATAGATTTGAAAGTTGTTAGCATGTAAGTAGTAACTGAAGCCACAGAACTAGCTTGCTCGTCTTTATATCCTCCACAGCAGCTGGAGTGCTATTTGGCACAAAGTATCTGTTGAATGTTAAAAACAAGATTTCAATCATAACCCCTCCCAAAGGTGATATTTGAGACCAGTATGCTCAGGTTCTTCCTTCTCTCAAACCAAGGTACACACAATATTCCAGGGTGGTGTGCACAGTAGGTACAAATTAAAAGTGTATGCTATGCATCAGGAACTGTTCCAAGCTCTTTACATGTCTTAATTTTCTCAGTAACACTATGAGGTAAATATTATCACCCTCTCTACTGTACAAAAGGGAAACTGAAGCACAAAGAGGCTGCATGATGCATGGTGGAGGTAGGTTTTGAACCCGGATAGTCTAAGTGCACAGCCTGCTCTCTTTTCTTTTTTAAATATTTTATTTAAATTCAACTTAATTAACATACAGTATATTATCGCTCTCTTAACTACTTAGATATATTACCACTCTAACTAGTATTTGAAGCCCAAGTGATTGCTTGCTAATTTACCAGAACAGGCTAGTGTAAATGGTTGAAAATTCCTTTTCATGTGTTTCCCCTTCTCTCTGGTCAGCACCTTTATCTTATTCTCCTAACATTTCTGTGCTGCCTCCCAACCCAGCCTCCAGACACTCTTTAGTCTGTGGCTCAGTCCTCAGGGCCTTGCTTTTTGCTTTCGCTCACCACTCACAATTTAAATAACTGCATCCAACATGGTGGCATTAAGGTGGATGAAACACTACTATGGTGATCCTCTCAAGAAATATATGTGCACGATTTCAGGGGCTTCTTGGAGACTTAGGGCCTTAACCAAAGCATTGACTCTAATAGGGCTTTAAAGCTTTGTGATTGGTCATGAAAGCAAGAGTTTTTCTTTGACTGGGGAAGAGGAGAGGCAGGAGAGGAATTAAATATCCACATATCAAATTGTACAATAATAGACAATGCGACTAAGAACCAGCACTCCTAAACAATAAACTACACGGTCCCCTTTAGAGGCATGTTCTGCTCTGCCACCAACTGAGCTAACCTCACACCCAGCACATGGTACTGGGCAGCACCTACATTATTCTGTTTAATTCAGTGACATACTTCTATATTGTTGTGTGCATTGTGGGAATGAAGACACAGAGAGATATATGTAGCAGGATCCCTTCATGTATTCTTAGTTCCTTTTGGGTAATGGACCCCCCTCCCCCTTAAGAATCTGAAAGCTATGCACCCACACAGAGACATGAATTGACACGTGTGCTTTTTGCTTATGATTTTGGCTTTGGATAAGTGGTTCCAAAGGTTCTCAACAGGACAATATCATGCCCTAAGGAGTATTTTGTAATTACTGGGGGCTCTTACTGACACATAGCAGGTAGAATCCAGGAATATAATTGAAGGACAGTCTTCCCAATGAAAATTGCTCCTGTGTGTCACTAGACTTTCAGATGTCCTGCTGGACATTTATATAGGTGAAAGACTTGATTATAAATGATCAGAGCCTAGAATGGAAATTTCTTTTACACAACATAAAGTGTTTTGGTAGGCACCAAATTTTTCAGGAACACAACTGCAATGTAAATTGAGAGGGAATTGTACTTTTTATAGGAGCTGTAAGTTTTTCTCCACTTTGGAAATTCATGTTACCAACATCAATAACATTCAGATTATTAGAGTCACTGATAAAGTATACCTGTGTCAATCTGCATTTGTAATTGGTGTTTTATTGGTGGTTTCATACAGACCACTTCATCTTAAGTGTTCTACTGTAGTCAATTCCTGAGATTTACATGTTATATAAATATGTAAATAATCATAAATTATCTTCTTTTTGTTCTTTTTCACATCATAGAGCATTATGTTGGTATTTTTGAAATCATGTGTGTAGGTGTGTAGGTTTTATTAGCTGTGAATTTCATTTCAGGATAATAATGGAGATGTCACAAAGTATATTAAAAAAATAGAAAGAGAGAGAATGGGTCTTATTAAGACTGAGAGCCACTTACCTAGAATAAAAATTACAGTCTGAAGGAAATTCAATCAGTAGGAGAGGTAATAAGGGCTTCTATTTATTAAGTACCTACTGTGTGCCAGTTATAAGCTAAAGGTATTTTCCACGAGTTCATTTATTCCTCACAAGCCATGCCCCATTTCCTAAACTATAAGGCAGAAATGAGAAGCACCAGAAGAGACACAGGGAAGAGGCCACTGAACATGTAGTAACCCAGGATGGGGATGTGTTGTCCAGCTCTAGATCTGCCACCCCTTCACTGCTCTCTCAACTGCACTGTGAACTTTGACTGAGCCCACAGAGCACTCTCACTTCCAAAGGATGGGCTGTTTTTGCACCGTGTGTATGTGTGTGTGTGTGTGTGTGTGTGTGTGTGTGTGTTGATGGAGGTGAGAGTCAGAATGCTGGGGAAATCTCTGTGAGGCAATGAGACGTGATTACTGCACATGTATCTTTCTTCTTCTAGGGTTATGATGACTCTAGGAGTATATCAAAACATGTTTTCCAAGAATTAGTCATTCCTTCATAATTTTCGCCCACACCACTGGCCAAAAATCTCTGAGTCACAGTTCCAGAACTGAGTGCAGAGACAGTGGGTCACTTTTCTTAGAATGACACCTATGCTTTATGACCAGGGTGCTTAGCAGAGGCAGAGCTTTGGTCTCCTCTGCTTGCCTTTCCTAACGTCAGACCTCTGCCCTATGAGAAACCTGGGACAAGGGCAGCTGGGCCCCCAGTGTTCTTATCCAGCCATACCTGGGGTAAAGCCTCTGTTCTATCAGTGGGGACTGGGTGGAGGAAAGAATCCTTCACCATTCTTCTTGGTCACACATACTAGGAATTTAACCTTTGCTGCTCATAGTTAGGGAGGAGGAATTCTGGAGTCCTGTCCCTTTCAGGGAATTACTGAGCCCCTTGACTGGGGGCTGAAGAGAGAAGGATCCCTATCAAGCTCAGCTGGGGAAGAAGGAGGGAGGGAGGGAGTCATGGCTCAAGTGCCACGGGGTTGTCACTCTTCTGACCAAGATTTAGTAGATTTTCTTGAATAAATATTTCTTCACTTGACGTATTGCCTTAGGACAATTTGAGAGGTTTTAAGTGCTGTTTTTAAAAAATAATTTTACCAGTTAATGCTTGTTTTACTGGGAGGCAAGTATCTTCATTGCCATACACTTTTTGGTGCCTGCTTTTCTCTTTAACTTAAAGGGGATTCAGAATTCCAAAGCAAACAAACAAACCACCTTTCACAGGTGTCAATACTACATTGTGCTTGTAGGATATCATATCTGGAACATGTGTCCAAGTGGATAAAAAGTTTTTAGAGAAGAAGACTTTGTTTAATATAACCATGATACCTTGCATACTATATGGACCTAAAGAAATCATTCAAAGAAAGAAGGCACAAATAAATAGCTATATCTTCTGTTTGAAAATGGTCTCCAATATGGAGTACTACTTCTACTCCTTAAATCTGGGTTTGGCAGAGTGACTTCCTTTCAAAGAGTAAGAGTATGGAAAGCAAGAAAAAGAGTAACTTCACAGTGGAGAAACTTGACAAACAGTATCTCAAGCTAGTTGACTATGATTAACATAAATAATGGTAAGTTATATTAATAATGAATCCTCTTGATATGATGTGAGGAGAACAGCACTTGTCCTCTAACTTCTACCTGCCAAAAATGCATTACCACAGTCAATCATGAGAAAAACATCAGACAAATCCAAATTGAGGGACATTCTAGAAAATATTCAAGTTTTAAGGTCTTCAAAAACAAGGAAAGTCTGAGAAACAAACATCATGACAAAGAAGAACCTAAGAAGTTATTGGGAGTCAATGTAATATGGTATCTTAGAGGGGATCCCAGAACAGAAATGAGACATTAGAAAGAAAACATGCATAAAGCATGGACTTTAATTATAGTCTACCAATACTGGTTCACTAGTCGTAGCAAATGTAACATATTAATGTGTAGATATTAATAATAGGAGAAAGTGGGTGTTGAGTACAAGGGAACTTCCTGTACTATCTTCCCATTTTTTACCTACAACCTAAAATCATTCTAAAATAAAAAAAATTATTTACCCCCCTCCACACACCCGCCCCCCCCCCAACACATATAGTACAGAGAGACAGAACCTGAGGTGGGCAGAAAAAAACGCAGTCACAGGGAGACTCTTTTTCTTGGAGTCCCTTGTAAAGCGGGGTTCATGGAGACCCAGCAAAAAAGCTAGATGGGACAGAATTAGAACTATATAAACTATAGTTTCTTTTAGATGAATCTCTTCTAGAAAGAAAGCCAGATGAGTGTGCAAAGATGTCTATGCAAGTATGGTTATGACAGAATGATTTTTGAGTAAAGCACTGCAACTTTCTAAATGTCCACACTGGGGCGGTATCTCACTATGTTTTTTCCATAGAGCGTCAGTCCAATAACATGGACTTCTATAAAGGGGATCCATGAACAAACAGGAAATGCTACATACCACACTCCCTTAAAGAATCCAATACAGATTGATGTAATATGGCTCTGAGATCAGTCTTATCGAAAAGAAACTTGTGAATTTCTGTTTGAGTCAGAATTTGAAAAATCACCTGATCCCTCTTTTAATATTATTATTTTTAAATTAAAAGTTACTAATATCTTCACACTTGGGTAACTGCTGCACTAAGGGTTAGACTATATAAATTAAGGCATATATTTTATAAGACTATTCTATAGAAATTAGTGAGATCATGTTTCTTGAGGATATTTAATGAATTGGGACACTATTCATAATTTTAGATAGCAAAAACACATTTGTATATACAATGTAAAGAAGAAATTTAAAATCACCTGTAACTCCATAATCAGAGATAACCACTAGTAACGGTATAGTTTTTTTTTTTTTTAATTTATTTTCAGCGTAACAGTATTCATTGTTTTTGCACCACACCCAGTGCTCCATGCCATCTGTGCCCTCTCCAATACCCACCACCTGGTTCCCCCAACCTCCCACCCCCCGCCCCTTCAAAAGTTTTTGAAAATACCAGGAAGAAAATGACAGGGTGTCCCAGATGAGCTTAACTGAATTAGTAGAGCATTATGAAAGTAGTCTAAAAAAAAAAACTAGCAGTCCAGGCTGCTCTGCTGATGCTTTCTCTTTTGCTAAAGCCAGCCTCTGCAATATGAAATGACATTCTTTTACAAATAAGTGGGTTTTTTTAGTCATCTCAAGAAGGTAATAACATATACAGTCAATTCCCCATGTCAGACTGACCTCCTTAGGATAGATAGTTCATCTGTTTGCTTGCATGGAGGAGCAGGTTCTGCTTTCCTCCCACCAGACTCCTACATCCTACCTCCTAGTGTGGAAGTTCCTGCTCCTTCCCAGGAGACGGGAAGGAGAGGGGCGGGGTTGGCAGCTTCAGCGCCTCTCTGTGCAGAAACTCTGTGGCATTTATCCATCCTTGGTGTCTGGCATGGGGCTGAGCAAGTAGCATACGTTTAGAAGGACTGGTTGAATAGAGGACCTGAAACCCATTTTTAGGTCATTGATTTCATTTATTCAAATGATATTCAATGAATCTGCAATGGTATAATATGATATAACTTGTGCTAAGTATGATATGGCTGGGAATTGAATGCATGATACTGGGGAATAAGAGAAGTTTAGTATTTATCCCACACTTGCTACTCATTTTGTGTGTGTGTGTGTGTGTGTGTGTGTGTGTGTGTGTGTGATCTTGGACAGTCACTTCCCATTATTAACCAAATGTAAAACAAGTGGTTGGGCTATGAAACTGGTTTCATACTGCATTTAGAATAAAACTTGAACACTCTTACATGGACCCCAGGACCCTACTTGATCATATCTGTGTCTCCTTCTTTGCCTTCATCTCCTGCTCATCCCTCCCTTTTTCTATTCCAACCATACCTCAGGATTTTTGCACTATCTCTTCCCTCTGCCTGGAAGGCTGTCTCCTGGAGTCTAGCTCTGTTTTTGTACTTGGGTTCCGGTTTAAATGTCACCTTCTCATGAAGGCCTTCCCTGGTCACCTTATGGAACAGTGCCTGTGCCTTCTCCCTGTCACTCTCTTTTCTGTTATCTTGTTTCTCCTCCTTCCTGGAAACAATTATTTTACATTTGCCTTGTTTATTTTATCGTTGACTCATTGTATATCTTACCTCACTGGCCTCTGAGCTCCACAAAAGTGAAGAATCTTATTGATCTTGATAATTTCTGCATCCCTAGTGACTAGAATAATGCCTGGCACATGATAGGTAATTGACAGATATTTGTGGAATGAGTGAAGAAGAATCTGACATTGTCTTATTTAACAAACACCTATATAGCACTTAATCTGTACCAGTCTTTGCTTTAAAATTTTTAACATATTTAATTTTCATAATAGTCCTATGAAGTAGGCACTATTATTCTTCTCATTCTAAAGTAAAGGAAACTAACACAGAGAAAAGCTTAGTAATTTGACCAAGGATATGCTGTAGTTTATGTGGATTATTTCTTTTAATATTACCAATGACTTTACAAAGTAGACACTATTATTGCCCCATTTTATAGACAAGAAAACAAAGAATTAGGTTAGGCAACTCACACAGGGTCACACAGCTGGGTTAGTGGTAAAGAAGAACCTCAAATCCAAAGTGTCTGACTCTAGAACTGTCGTCCCTAATAGTCACAAAGGATAGCTATGGTTATTGCAGAAGTGCCCTACCTGTCCTTTCTGTACAAAGTCCAGAATGTTGGAGAGGGCAGGTCCTGGGTCCATAGAGGTCATGTCACAGACAAGGCTATATTGGGGTGAAAGGCTGGTTTGGGGAGAAGCTGTGGTTGAGGGAGGGAAAGCCCTTTTGCCCAAGCCACCTGGAGTATATGCTGGAGTGGGTCAAGTCTCCCTCTGTAGCTGGCTTATATCCCTGCTTCCCAATGGAGACAGTTCCCTTATGGGACCAGGGCAAAGGGACACTGCTAAGGTCAAAGGAGCCTGAGTCTTAGAAGGAATTGTTGAAGTATCCCAAATCTTTCCTTGCTCTAGTCTCACCCATGGCCATTCTTGGGCTATACATCAAGCTGGAGAAACAATCACTCAGGCCTAGCAAAGGTATAGAAGAAATCCAGAGGTTTTACCAATGGTTGGGATTGATGGGCAGATAGAACACTCCGGACACACTGACAAACTGGAAACATTAACCATTCTGGAGGGACTGATAGGTCCAGACATACCAGAGAGATAACTCCACACACCAGACAGAGCCATGGACTGGCTTGGACAGTCAGGCTACACTCTGACTAACTCAGACAAGCCATGCATTCTAGAAAATGTATCATTTGTCTGTTTATGTAGAATATCTTTCCTTTTCTTCTGTTGCTCTGCACAGGACTACCACACTGTACAACTCTAGAGGGAGCACATTTCATGGTATACGTAAATGGTGCCCCTAGAGTTGCTACTAATGTCTAAGGAGGCTCTAGTGTTGCAATTTCACCTGTGTGTCCTGCTATGGGTTCATTCAACACAGGAGTTCCCTGCCCACCCCATCCTCAAAACCAACATGCTGCTGTCATCACTGGGAGCTCCAGACTACTAACTGCCAGCGTTTCCTATCAAGGTGTGTTCTGTAATATTCAGTTACGTATGTAATATTCAGTTGGGTATTTCACAGATATCTTCAGCCAATATGTGCGCCAAGCATTCAGTGATCATGAGAAAACCAAGCCTTCCTATTTATAGACACTGATATTGACAGAATTCTGGGATGAGACTGTAGGCCTTTCTGACCATGTATTTTCTTACTGCTTTAAAAATGCATTAAGCAGGGCATGTGATATGATGAGCACTGGGTGTGACATACAACTGATACATTATTGAACACTACATCTGAAACTAATGGTGTACTTTGTGATCGCTAATTGAATTTAAATAAAAAAATGAATCACAGAGTTTCCTTATCATGTTTATTGTTAAATGTGTCTCACGTATTTGAAAATTAGTAAGTACATGAAAGTATTCATTAGAATTGGATGTGTTCCTGAGTCAAGGAGCAGACTTTTGACAGAAAGTGCTACACCTTTCCAACCCATCTTTGTCACAGATAGACGGCTCTTTCAGGAGTTTGATCACTCAGAAGTTTGGTCCTTAGGTTCACTAAGGTTTATATTGAATAGAATAAGATTGTCAATTGTGTTCAAAATGAAATGTATGAATAAATAAACACAATCCTTAAACATGTAATTAGGAACTAATAAGATCTTCTGGAATAAGATGTTATCTTTGGTACAGTCCATCATTAATAACAGCAGTGCATGTTATACATTAATTAATTAATTAATTAATATACATTCTCTCTTAATTTTCCCAATGCTACTGAAAGAAAGGGATGATCTCCATTTACAGATGAGGAATCCAAGGATCAGAGAAAGGAAGTGACTGCCCTAACATCCCATAGTTGGTAAGTGGTAGAGCTAGGAGTTCAGTATTTCAGGTGTACATTTACTTCATAACCTTAAAGACCATGTAAAACCAGACTAGAATGTTGTTCTAGAATAGACACTCAGCTATTTTTATTTTTTTTAAAGATTTTATTTATTTATTTGACAGATCAGAAACAGGCAGAGAGGCAGGCAGAGGGTGGGGGGGGCAGGCTTCCTGCTGAGCAGAGAGCCCGATGCAGGGCTCCATTCCAGGACCCTGGGATCACGACCTGACCTGAAGGCAGAGGCTTTAACCCACTGAGCCACCCAGGCGCCCCTACACTCAACTATTTTTAATTAAATTAATTTAAATTGAAATTTACTTTATTTTAAACAAAATTTGTATGATTTGGCCTTCCTAAAGTTTCTTGCTCTCCTGTCTTTTTTTAAAATCCTTTTTAAAATTTCTTTTCAGCATAACAGTATTCCTTGTTTTTGCACCACACCGAGTGCTCCATGCAATCCGTGCCCTCTCTAATACCCACCACCTGGTTCCCCCAACCTCCCACCCCCCAACCTGTCTTAGAGGCGCCAGAGTAGAAGTAGTACTACTCCAAGAGAGTAGTACTTAATGTTTTGAAACACGAGGGCATCAAGAACTTGATGCCAATGAGGCAGAGTGAGGGGGATGACATAGGGATAGGGTGCTGGGCCAGCATGCAAGCCTGAAAACATGACTGTCATCTTGATATTACTGTCAGCTCTTTACCAGCAGCTTGCAAGGGGGCCTGGGAACATCAGGGCTCAGAAGCCTGTGGCTTGTTGCTTTTCTTGAGCAGAACTTCCCTGAGCACTGACTTCTGTTCTTCCTTCAAATTTCCTTCTCGTACTCCTTACCATTTCAATATACAGCATTATGGCATAGTGGAAAGAATGTGAGCTCAGGAGAGACAGACCTGGGTCCAAGTCTTAGCTCTGACACACTTCTAGCTATGTGATCTCCAGAAAGTCACTTAACCACTCTGGTCTTTGCTGATCTGGATCAGTGTGAGGATTAAACTAGCATCAAATACACTAAACAATAATGATTATAATTCTTATTCCTACTCTGGTCCCACACTTCCACCCTGGACTCTCCAACATTTTTGTCGCACTCATTTTCTACTTGGAAATGAGCCTGGAGCCTTAAGGAATTTCTGTGCAACCACCAGGTGATACTAACTCCCTATTCCTATCGCCTTCAACATTCAGGGAGTCTATGTTGGTCCACACCTTGCTCCATTTTACCGGGCCTAGTCTTGCCTGTCCCTTTTTCTTGATCCTTCCATACATGCACATATAACCATTCCAAATTGGATCAAGTTGCCATTAGCACTGAAAAGGGTGAAAACCCCATCTTGACCAGATTAGAATTCTGATTCAGATTCACACAGACACAGCCCATAATTAGTAAAGGGAAAGAGCTCAACCTAAAGTCCAATCCCCAGTCAGAAATAGGCAAAAAGCTACTTTAGAGACCTTCTGCCCCACCCCATACCTGTCCTATGTGCCGCGCTGTTGGTATACCATCCTTATCACTGTTAGCACCATGGTTAAGAGCACCAGCTCTGGAATCAGACAAATCTTAATTCAAATCCTGGCTTGGTTGCTTACTATCTGTGTGAGTCTGGGCAAGTTATTTAACTTCTCTGAGTCTCAAATGGCTTACTCTACCTCATTCATTTATTCAACAATATTTATTAAGCACCTAAGGGCATGACCGTCACTGTAGTGGATACTGTGAATACAGTGATAGGAAGGCAGATAAGCACAAATAATCACAGCCATAAATGTAAAATTGTAACTTTGCAAAGCAGTGACAGAGGTACATGGTAACATGAGACAGAATGTGACCCAGACAGGGAGGTAAAATTGACGGGATTATGTGGTGATGGATCAAACATGGAAGATAAAGGAATGACCAAGGATGGCTGGCAGTAGGTGCCGTTCGCTGAGGCTGGCAGCAGTGGAAAAAGGTCAAGTTTGGGGAGTAGCTATGGCTGGTGGAGGCTACACATGCTTGTGTGTACACACACACATATTGACCAAATGCCCCTACTAGGTGTTGGAGATGTTTACACATTTTGTCTCACTTAATTAAATTGTGATGGCAGCTTTATTAGGAGAATTGTTATTCCCATTTTTCAGGAGCGGAAACAGACTCAGAGGTTGGGAGCCACTTGCCCTGGATCTCACAGTTCGTAAATGGCAGAGTCAGGATTAACTTTTATTCTGCAGCCCAAACACGTGCTTTTTCCACTACTTCACCCTGTGGCGCCCAGCAAAGACTGCAGGGGAAAGGAAGGCTGGCTGGCCAAGGGCAAGGGCTCCAAGAAGGCAGAAAAGGGAGTGAGTGGAAGAAGGACAAAGGGAGCAGAGAGAGAAAGCATTGTGGCCAGGGCAGAAAGGATTCTCTCCAGTGACTTGATTAAGATTTATTTTTTGAAGACAGGTTAAGCAGGCCAAACCGAGGTTCATATTTCATACCTCCCCTCTTCTACCAAATTCTGGCCCTGAACTCTGAGGAGGTGGTAGGAAGGGGAACAAATGAGGTGGCAGTTTATGAATTGGCCTGAGGCCCAGGGCTAAATTTGAAATTAGCATGGGGATTTCAGTCATAGGGGTCATGTTTCCAGGGCCAGGGCTAAGTCCAGCAGCTGGGGCCCCATGGAGGGATAGAAAGCTGACCTTTTCTGACTAACATTTTGGCCTCAACCTTCCTGTCACCTGCTTCATGCCCCTGGCATTCTAGGAAGCAATGAGAGTCACCTTCTTGGCTCCCGGTTTCTGGTACCATCAGGAGCAGTCTTCTATGCAACTATGTGGGGCGAGGACAAAAGGCTAGGGCATAGGTTTAGATAGCATGGGGCTGCCATCTGCCTTCTTCCCCCAAATAAGTGCTTTGCTCCCCCAGGCTTCCCATTTAGCCTTCTTCTAGCCTGAGATAGAAGCTCAGGATCAGGTGATCCCCGGTAGAGCTTTTTTTTTTTTTTTTTAAGTTGATTTTGCATTTGTCAAAACCCCTACAACTGAACACAAAGGGTGAACCCTAATGCAAATGATGGCCTTCGTTAATAATAATGTATCAATATTGCTTCATCAACTGTAACAAGTGTTCCACACTAAAGCAAGATATTAATAATAGGGGAAACTGGATAGTAGGTGGGTGTGGGGAGCCCCAGTAGAGCTTTAATAGTCTGTAACATCACCTGAGTGTTACATCCCTAGATCCTTTCTGGGTGATAACTGCTAAGTCAGAGTTCCTTCTGGGCTCTGAAAGTCTCTTTGGGTATGGAATATTCTTAAGGGTTACTAGAGTTCTCTGTGATAATTTCAAAATTATGTTTTTATTGCAATGAAAATCTAAACTGAATGATAGAAGCTTATTCTGTATCATCCTTCTGGATGGCCACCTTATAAAATTAAGGGCAGCCATAGGATTCCTGGACCCTCATTTACATCTGCTTCGGTGTGTTAAGATCAGATTAGACTGCATGTAACAGGAAAACAAATCCAAAATGATAGTGGTTTAAACAAGATAGAAGGTTAATTCTCTATCAAGTCAAAGAAGTCCAGAGATTGGGTGTGCAGGTAGCTCCATTGCAGTTGTTAAGGACAGCCAACTCCTCCCAGCTCTCTGCTTTGCTGTCCTTAAGGCATGCCCTTTGTCCTCGTGATCCAAGTTGATTGCTATAGCTCCAGCTAATACTTGCTCATTCTGAGCAATAATTTGGAGGAAAGGGCAAAGAAGGGCCAGTCCCCTCACCTTTTAAGAGATATCCAAGAAACGCCAAATAACACTTTTACTTATATCTCACTGGCACAGCTTTGTGGTATGGCCACACTAGCCACAAAGGAGGCTGTGGAATATAGCATTTTAGTTGTGCACATTAGGGAAGAAGGGGGTGGTTTGTGGGGTAGATAACTAGCATTCTCTGCCACATTTTGTGTAAAAGATCTCATTATCTTCACATTGTCCTACTTGCACTGTCAAGGACTAATGAGGGGAAAAAAAAACAGGAACACTTAGTATATAAATGAAGGCTTAGTCCCTGTGAAGGCCAAATGATGTCCCCGAGGGTGGTAGGAGTGACAGTTTAGCAGTAGATCTGATAGGAAAAAAGTAATACGAGAGCTGAGTCATTGCCTGGCACGAAGCAATATAGCACGACGCACTCAAAAGAACCTGTATCCCAGTTGGCACCGCAGTCACGATCTGAACAGAAATTTAATTTTAGAAAAACAACATCATCCACCTTGTTAAAATCATTGCAGTTCATGTGATTTTTATTGGTTTTTTACTTCTGTTTACACTTCATTTGGAAGTTTGTTTCAGCTTTATAATTGTGTATCAGCCATAAGCATCAAGAGCTTACAGCTTGTTTTCTCTTTGTACATAATTTAACACTGTAATGAAAGTGAGTCAATACTTGGGGGATATATATATATATATATTTTTTTTTTTTTTCCTTTTCAGGGGGGTTATTCAGCTAGGAGATGCTTCCTGAAACCGCTGAGCACCACTTTAGCAAATGGGAGGACTATAAGAGTTAGAACCCCAAACTAAGGCTTGTGGTTTCAGTTTTAGGGTTCTTTTCATACCACCACCTCAGGACTGCTGAATAGGCAGCAGAACTGTGTTATGAAACAGGTGTTGAACCTAAACATAGCATATGATCAGTGGAGTCTAACACTGGATGAACTCAAAAAGGTCACATGACATGCCTTCTGCCTGAAGCTTGAGCCTCTCTATAAGCCAAGTGCTTGGGTCAGGGGGTGAGGATGAGGTTGGCGGTTTAGGGTGACATAAAGAAGCATTTGGGGGGAAGGTTGACACAAACATTATGTCCCCAACACCAAGGATCCTTGAGATATTATCTAAGGATGTTCATGTGAACATTTGACAAGCAGAAAAGATCCTAGGCCAAATGTGTGAAAATCTATCCCCTCCCTTGTCCCTAGTGACATGATCATCTGCCACAGTCTTTCTTGGCCTGTGATGACTTACACCTTCCAGGCTCCTTTCACTGTATTGTAACCTGGATGGCAGCCTGTTCGTCATGGTGCAAAAGGACTGTGACAGATGGTAGGGCCACTTTTGTAGGTGGTTAGTTGCGGGGGGGTTGTCCCAGAGGACTTTTTTTCAGGCCATTTATAGATGGAGGGAGGAAAAGCTCCCTCTCTCCTTCTCTGGCTGTGGTAAATCTTCCTTAGTCCCAGCCACCGCCATCCTCTTTTAAGAGCTTTCTTGGATTCTCCATCAGTTGTAAGGAAATTCCACAGGGTTCAAGAAAGTGTGAGAAAGGCTCTTCCATCAGGGTGAAAGAAGAAGAATCAGTGGGGAGGGAGTGGGGAGGAGTGAGAGAGACTGTTATGGATAGCAAGACAGACTGAGACATAAAGATGTATGTACAGTATGTGTGTGTGTGTAGCGAAAGAGAGACAGAGACAGACACAGAGAGATGAAGAGACATATTGATTGAGATATTAACTTCTAGAGGACAAGAGAAATGGGGAAATACAGAAAAAGAACCAAAGAGGAAGGACAGGAGGAAGTGGGGAGGGAGAAAAGAGGAGAGAGGAAAAAGGTTTTCTGAGATGGAAGGCAATTTCTGGAACTGTGGGCGGTGAGCCCACTGCAGGGGGCCAACAGCTATACACAGTCACCATGTGGACATTAGCACTAAGACAGATCCCAGGGCTCCTCCAGCCTCTTGCTTACCTCCTCCCTGCTTACCCCCCACCCCACACTCAGTCATTGGCCAGTCTTCTCTCACGGAGAACACAGAGCATAGAAGCTATAAGTTGGTATGCTAGCTCCCCATCCCTCCTCCATTTGCATCTACCTCTCTTTTTATTACTCCCCCTTTTCCTCCAGGCTCTGTTCACTGCTGCTTATCCATTCTTCATCCTTTCTTGCATGCTAAATGATTCCAGAAACTAGAAGTGGGTAGTCTCCTAGAAGGGTGTATTAACACCTGCCACACCACTTCGTCCTCACAGTAATCATCTTCAGTGGGCATCCTGATATCTATTTTAAAGATAAAGAAACTGAGACCCAGAGAGTTTAGGCAACTGAGCTGAGATCACATAACAGGGCTGAGGTTCAAACTTAGAAATCCCTAGCTACTCAGCTCAATTTCCTTCCACTGGGCCAGACAGGATCCTAGGAATCATACTTGTTGAATGAAATTCTGCTCATTTGGGGCCCACCAGAGTCAGGGGTGATTAGACTACACAAAGCAGTTCTGAGGAAAGAGTCTTTGTAAAAACAAGACTGGAAGTGCCAGGTGGGTGTGCTCATTGGCTGAGCCATTGAGGGGGAGGAGAGAACAAGCAATAAAAATTAATGGTTCAAAGACAAGTTAATTAAGAAAATCCTGCACATGTAGAGGGAAAAATTGCATATTATGCTTCTGCCTCATAATTGTATAAGTGTTGAGCTTAGCAAGCAGGTGCCTAGGGGCCCTTCCAATCCCCATACCGTGCCCAGAGCATCTGCAGGGGCAGTTGAGAGACTGATGAAGTTCTTTTCTGATACCTGTTCACTTCTCTTCTGGGGCCCTCTTTCCTTGGTGACTACCCCAGTTCTGTTCCAGGCTACCAGCTGCCAGGGACCCAATCTCTACTCAGTGGGATTCCAGTGGAGGGTGTGGCCCCTCCTGGTGTATTTACCTTTAAGAAGAAGAATCTGGAGAACTTAACTGAGGGCATAAGGCTGTAATAATAGAATTTTAAGCACTATGGAGGACAGAACTTGGGGTAAAGAGTATTTGTTAGCCTCCCTCTTCCTCAATACCTCATCCACGAGATGAAGCTTACTGAGTCAGCTTTCTGAGTACCAGATATGGGACAGGATTTTCATATATGTGATCTCATTTCATCCTCAGTGCAATCCTGTGAGGTATATTATTATTACTATTTAATAAAGGATGAAACTGAGGCTCAGAAAAGTGAAGTGACTGGCCCAAGGTCACTGAGCAAGTATGTAGTACAGCTGGAATTTGAACCCAGGCAGTTTGATTTCAGAGACCATATTCACAGCAGCTACCTACAATGCCTCCTTGCAAACAAACAAAACATTAACTGCAACGAAACCAAATGAAAAAGCATGCTATTTCTGTCCTACCGCCAAAGAAGTATGAAAATCCCAGTTATATGGCCCATGAGACTGCAACCTAGAGCCACTTTCTCGCTAATGACAGCATATCTTATCTGCAAACTACCGCGGAACAAACATGTCACTTCTAGAAGTCTCTCTCTGGAATACAAAAGTGTGATTCAAAGCCAGGACGTCATGACCTCTAATCTTATTATTTAAGACCCCTAGCTTGGCTCAACTTTTCACACTGTGAGCCCTGTTATGACCCAACTGGGTAATCTGTGCAAAACTGGGCTGTGGTTGGACTTTTTGCACATTAGACAATATTTTATTTTGTGGACACCCTTCCATGATTTCTATACATGAACATTCTCAGGTTCTCTGCCATTCCTTCTGAGAACATTTCTATAACCTTGTACATTAGGTATAATGGCCAATAGGAATCAAGCACTTACTCTTTGCACTATGTTCACTGCTTTATATAAATGAACTCTTTTGCTCCTCCATAATCCCATGAGGTAGGTAGTCCTATTATTAACTACATTGGACAAATGAAGTGACAGAAACTTAGGGAATTTAAATGACCACCTCCAAGTTACACAGCTACAAAATAGCAAAGCTGGGATTTGACCCTTGGTCTGTGTGACTTTAGATTTGGGGTTGTGATCTGTTCCTCAGGGCAAGCGTTTTGGGGGTATATAAGCAAGGGTTTTAATAAGGAGATTTGTCTAGCAATTATCCTATGGTAAACATGGAAGAATTGATGCTGAGAAATCCTCAATGAATAGCTTCAATCACAGCCATGTGGGGAGTGAATCAGTGACTTGAAGCCTCCACAGTTCTTGTGTGCAGCCTTAAGATACTGTGATGTCTTTGAAGGCAGGGCTGTTTCTGATTCAATTATCTCATCAGGGTCTAGCATGTAGTAGGGATTCGGTTAATAAAATTTTAGTGATCAAATGAATGTTTCTGATGATTGTTTTAATCTGGTCTGGCTTTGGCCTCCTCTAAATGCCAGGTTGTATGTATCAGGTCAGCACCAACGTCCCTCTAACAAAAATGGAATATAGATGAGGATATGAGCCATCTGTGCTGTTCTGTTTGAGTTAAGGTCATCTGGGGCTTCACCAACCAGATTTCACTACAAGCATCTCATACATTCATTTCCTGCAGTTCTGCTTCCTACATAAGTAAACACATGGAGGGATGGTCACAATAATGAGGAAGCCAAGGCAACAGCTACCCAAAAAAAGCCACATTAATAAAAACTGCATTTACCAGTTATTGAGTGTTTTTTTATGTTCTAGGCATTGTTCTAAGACATATATATGTACTAATCCATTTATTTCTCAACACAATCCAATGAGCTAGACACCACTATTGTCTCTATTAAAGAGATGAAAACACAGACTTGGAGAGGGTTGGCTACATGCTAATTACGGTAGAATTAAGCTTTTAACCATGTTTGACTCCAAAGTGTCTGTTTTTACCAGTGATGCTAAACTTCTCACACTCATTACTACAGGACTTGCTGATGGATTAGCTATGTGGGCTGAGTGAGAGAAAGGGAGCAATCCTGACTCCTAGGATAGGACTTGTGTAGCTATGTGGCGATGGTGTGAGTCACAAAGACAATAGCACTAGAAGAAGACTAGTTTGGGATGTGTGGAGGGGTCATGAGTTTGACTTTTGGATATATCAAGTTGGAGGTGTTTTAGAGCTATCCAATTGGGGATGCCAAGAAGACAGGAATATGTGGTTTGGAGCTCAGAAGGGAAATTTGAGAGTCTTCAGCTAACATTTATTAGGCACTCACCACGTGCCAATACTCTCTTAGGAGAAATTGAATCTGATATCTTTATTTCTTCCCTCAACTGCTTTTTAGCATCTTTAGTTTTAAAGCATATTAGTTGTCCCAGACTTTTGTCTTCGGTTTGTTTCATTTGAGGACATTTCTCTTAGTACTTTCATGACAACTTTTGTCCTTTTCATCGGCCAGACCTCCTGGGACAGCAAGCACCCTAGGTCCCACCAAGCACCCTGGGTCCAATCACACACAAGAAATCTATAAAGAAAAAACGCCATCTTCAAAAAAATTCCTCATTTACTTGCTACCACCGTTCTACCCACAAGAGGGCGCTACCTCACATAGAGTCCTCACGTTTTTGCTGCAGCAATTAATTAAAAGCAGTAGCGGAACAACCACTAGTAAGCAGACCCCCCCCCCCCCCCCCCCGCCCAATTTGTCTGAAGACCAAACTCCCAACATTGGTCACAGCCCCAGCCTTGTACCCTGGCCTCGGGATGTGCCCTGTTCTGAGGGCGATGCAGCTAAATTGTTGAGAGCGTGGGCTTTGGAGTCAACCTGTGTAGGTTCTGGTTCTGGCTCTATCACTTCCCACCTGTGTGCCCTCTAAGAGTCAACTTTTTCACTAGGACAGAGGGATACCATTGATAACTAACTCAGAGAGATTCTGAGGAACAAATGACCAATGTTAGTGAAGAGTTTAACACAGTGCCTGGCATCTGGTACCTAGTCAAAACATGTTTGCTATTTCTGTGCCCTTATCTTGGCCATGAACTGAATTCCCAATCAGGTCACATAGTGAGCTCCAAATTCCAGCTATTGATTGTCTCTCAACTGGCCATCTCATACTGTATGGTTCTGGGAAGGATGGTGGGGGATAGCTCCATGAATCTGCATTCCCACTAAGAGTAACCCAATTCCAGTTTCACTGATGCCTCTATCTCATGCCCACCCTGGTCTGCTGCCTGTTACATTCACCTTTATGCATTCAGGCTAGAGCTTCAGTGTGCTGATTTTGGATCTCAGCTCTTCTGCTAACCTTGGAAGCTGGCTTAGATTACGCATTCCTGCCCTGGAGAGCAACCCCCCACCTCCAAATGAACAGGTACAGGAACACCTCATACACTCTTTCTCTCTTTCTCTCTCTTTTGCTCTCTCTCCCTAACACACACACACGTGTGCGTGCGCACACTGAAACACACATGCACTGAAACATACATGCACACATACAGAGGCATCTTCCGTTCAAACCTCAGGAGCAAATTCCTGCCCAGGGGGTGGGGAATGAAAGGTCACTGAGCCCTGCAGGACAGTTGCACAGCTGGCTTAGCGTCTGCCAGGCAATTTTCCTAGTAAGGGGATCATTTGGGTGACAATATCTGATTGAAGACACAGCCCATAGGGAGCTCCAGGACTGTTTTTCTTAGCCCCACTAGCAATTTCCCCAGAATCCTTTGGGGGATTGTACTCAGAGACTTGCTGGTACTCATTGACCCAGTCAGCGAGCAGCTGGAGCCTGCCTGCCTGCCTGCGTCCCCTCTCCTTCCCTCCCCTCACGCCCATAGCTGTAGCTGTATCCACAGAGATAAGTGATTCAAATATCCCTACTCTGTGGTTTCTCTTAGTGCTATGAGTGGCGTAAGAGTGTCCTTCAACAGTGTTTGTAAGCCTGCATCCTCAACAACCCTCATGACATTTCAGTTGTCTCCCCCAAGAGATTGGATGAATCCTAGCTTCTTCAGTTAGAGAATTGTGTGAGTCCTTCAAGTTCCCATTAGCCTGGGGAGATTGGCTTCCCTTGGGTGTGATTCCAAAACACCCATGGATTCATTTCAAAAATATTTAACGAGCTCCTATTATGTGCCAAATACTGTTTTCAGTCTGGGAGATACAAAGTTTTTTTAAAAAGAAAAGGAAAGGAAAATAAAAGGGAAAAAATGGACAGAACTTTCTAAGGACCTCAGGATTCACTGGGACTAAAATGCCAGTATTGTGCTTACTGTGTGCCAATCACAGTTCTGAGTGTTTTACCATCTATTCACTTATTTGATATTCAAAATCTTGAATAAGGAATATAAGGAGTATCACTATCTCCATTTTATAGATGAGGAGGCTGGGGCTCTGAGAATTTTTATGATTTTAGTGAGTTGCATAGTGTTCCCCAAAATTCATGTCTACTGTGAACTTCAGAATGTGACCTTGTTGGGATATAATAGTGTCTTTCCGGATGTCATTAGTTAAGGATCTTGAGATGAAATCATTCAGGATTTAGGGGAGGTCCTACATTCAATGATTGGTGTCCTTATAAAAGAGGAAAGGACACAGAAATAGAGAACTCCATGTAAAGATAGAGTTTATGTCTATAAGGCAAGGAACATGAAGGATGGCCGGCAATCACCAGAAGCAAGAAAAGAGGCATAGAATGGTTTCTCCAAAAGGAACCAATCCCATGAATGCCAGGATTTTGGACTTCTTGCCTCTTGCCCTGTGAGAGAATACATTTCTGTTGCTTTAAGCTGTCTAGTTTGTGGTAATTTTACACCAGCCCCGTTAAACAAATGGAATGACTAATATTTGAACCCAAGCAGCAGGTTCCTGAGTCTGTCCTCTTAACCCTGGAGCAGGAATTTGCTTGTGGAGTTTAGGTAGAAGATGTGTGAGTGAGCATGTGTGCATTTATGTGTGTCTGTGTGTGTTCTACTGCTAATAGCCAACAGTCTGTTTATTACCTGTCAGTGAGGCAAGGTGGTTGGGGGGGGCGGGAATCCTCTATTAGTGACCCCAAGTGAGCAATAGCCTGGTCCCATCTGAGCCCCAATTTTCTCATCTGAATAATCAGAAATTGATGCTAGATGGTCTTTAAGGCCCCTTCTGGTTGTGACATTTTATGAGCTTGTGATTCATGTTTAGGGGAGAGGTGGCCCAGTGACGGTAGTGAGAGCAGGTTGTGGATGAGAGGATAAAGGATACGCATTACATGCAATTGATTTTCAAAAGGCCTGTGGATAAAAACCCTATTATGGAAAATTTTTCATTATCTTTCCCTGTTCTCTTTATGTCTGTTTCTCTCAGACTTTTCCTCTCCCTCCCTCTCATGCACATGCATATGCATCCCCACGCCCACACATATACCCAGAGACTCTCCTTCAGTCTTGGAGAGTAAGTTCATATTTATGAATTTCAAACTGGTACAGAGGGAAAAGACCAAGGTATGAGTGTCCCAGCAGTTCCTGGCAAGGAGAAAGGCACTGTGGGAGGGGGGCAAGGGGAAGGCTTCAGAGACTCGGGGCTGGAAACAGTGTTATTAAGTATGTTCATTAATGAGCCCAAGAAGGAAATGACTAATAAATTGATGCAAGGAGGCTGATGGCACCAAACCACTTGGTTAATTAAAACCACAGAGGTCTTGGAGTGACTTCGAAAAGCCCCTGAGGATGGAAGTAGTCGATAGGAGGCAAATAAAGAATAAAGCTAAGAAAGACCATTCAGGGGGTAATCGTTGAAGGGATGCCTCTTGCATGGAGAGGTATCTAAGACTGGGAAAAAGACAAATGGACAAAATACCACAATTCCAAAAGTCTTTCCTGATATACTTCCCCTGGGTACTAAAAACTCCCAACACTTGCCTGCTTCTTTATAAACAGCGTGATGTCTGTGTGTTTGTGACCATAGTTATTTTTCTGGCAGCCACTGGGAATGAGTCTGGGCCTAGGTCCAGAGCAAATGAAAGGAGCTATGGCACCCCATGAAAGCTTCTAGGTACTGGTCAGGTAGAACAGCATCAGAGGGTCTTTTCTGTTGCCAACGCCCAAGTGGCACAGAGCCTCCCAGGCTGGGGTGTACCTTTTCCCAGATTAACCCCTAAAAATTGCTTCAAATGGAATGATAGGAAATGACTAGAAATTGGCACAGTGCCGATTTAGGGTCTGGGTGGCATTTGCAGAACAATGATAGGCCCATCTGTCACAGCTTTTATGCAGGGAACTTGTCCTTAAGGCTTTGTCTATCTCTCTTGGCAGAGGGGTAACATGTAAATACCAGAAGCCTGTAGTCAGACTAGACTTGGCATGTCTCTGCCCTCTTTGGGCCTTAGTTTCTTCACCAGTTAAAGGGAATAATTGTAGTGTCTACCTTATAGGGTTGTTTCTAATGTACAGCATGGTGACTATAATTAATAATACTATATTATATACTTAAAAGTGGGGACAGCAGATCTTAAATATTATCAACATAAAAATATGGCAATAATGTGAGAGAATGGAAGTGTTAACTAACCTTATTGTGGTAATCATTTAGCACTATATCTTATATCAAATCATCACATTGTACACCTAAACTTACATATGTTACATGTCAATAATATCTTAATAAAGCTGGGAAAATAAAACTATAGTGTCCAATAAGATAAACATGGGTAATACACCATGCAGGGCACACAAAAAATAAATAGCAGTCTTTGTCATGTCCATCTAGACATCTTTCTCATATCCCTCAAACTTGATGTAACTCATTACTCCCCCACCGTGTGTTCCTTATCTTGGTTAACAGTATCACCACTAATCCAGTGTTTTAAACTATAAACTTCAGAGTCACCCCCTCACCCCTGTTTTCTTTCAAATCTCACATTCCACTGATCACCAGGGTCTAGTTCTTCTTTATCCTTGTTGCCCCACATCACTTCTACCCTAGGACAGCCCTTCTTGTTTCTTACCCAGACTATTGCAACAGCTTCCCAACTGGTCCCCATGCCTCTGTCTCTCCTCCCTGCAGCCCATTCTCCACAGTGTAGCCAGGTAAGATTTCTAAAATACTAATCTGATCATATCATTGGGCCCCAGCTTAAAACTTTTCACACTCCCCATTTCTTTAAAGATCAAATCCACACTCTATTTTGTCCTACAAGGAAATTCACAATTCTTTTCCTGTCCAGCCTTCTTTCCATTCTTCACACATTCTGCACTTAACCCTCACTGAATCCCTTTCCCAAACATACCATGCTATTTTTACTTCTCCCTGCCTTTGCATGCACTATTTCTTTCTCTGACTCCTACTTGTTGAACTCATATTCATCCTTCAAAGCCCGGCTGAAATGGCCTTCTGGTCCCTCCAAAGCAGACATTTTGGTGTTCTACCTATACTCTCAAAGCACTTATTCATGCCTCATGTCTAACACTCTCTTGCTGTCTAAAGACCATCTATTTATTCCACTTGCCTGAGTGTTCCCCTGCAGTAGTCAGACTAAGCTGCCATAGTCCAAGGAATAGAATCAAGGCATCTGGCGGTGGCCAGTCTGTGTCCTGGACTCTGCTCTTCCTGTTTCTCCAAAACAAACCCTGTCATAGTCCCCCAGGGAACTTGAGAAACATAGAAAATCCAAGTGACAGGAAGTGATGTTGAACAAGCTGGTGCTACTGGATAAAATCTTCCCATAACAAGCCCTGATCAGCTTCCTTTCTTCAAGATAAATGACCCAAGGCTGATGGCTCTGCAATTACCAGCTCTTCTAATTGAATGTCAAGATCCTGCTTTTGGAAAACCAGTGGCTTAGGCCCTCCATGCCTAGCCCCTACCTAGATACATGTTCTCTTTGGTCTCTATTCAAATTCAAGGGACAGGTGTTGAATGCCTGCCATGTGCCAGGTATTTTGCAAGGCATTTTAGAAACATAACTTTATTTAATCATTGTAACAACACTATCTTGTGGATATTACCATCTCCATTTGGAATATGATATGGAACCTGATAGCTCCAGAGGTGGAAGGACTTATTCAAGATTACCCAGCTAATAAAAATATCAGATATCATTCAGTGATTTTGAACTATGTGCCTGGCATTGTGTAAAGTATTCCAGGGACATTGTTTTATCTGCACAATGACTCTGAAAAGTAGATAATATGAGCTCTATTTTAGAGTTGCAGAATATGGGACTCAAAGAGATGACATGATTTGACTAATATGATTAATAAATGACAGACCTGGGACTATGAATCCATGTCTTTCTGTCTTTAGTTTCAGTAATCTTTCTACCACACCACATAATCTCTTTTCTCATCACAGCAGTGTTCTTCAAGTAGGAGTGCTGTGTCTCTCATGTTGAGGAAAGCCATTGTTTACAGTACTGCTCAGTATGAGGCACAGATGAACTATGGAATGAGAGCCAGGCTGCTCCAATCCAAACTTTGGAGCCAGGTACAGGTGTGAATGTTGGTGAGTCAGACCATTTTGTAGCACATGGAACTGCCTCTTCAGGTCCCTGAAGTAAGCATCTTCAACTCTCAGGGTTCTGGAAGGAAGCTCCTTCTCTGGGAATGAAGTGAAGTAAGGAAACATATTTTCATTGCAAACCCATTGTTCTGAGACAACCTCTGCTGAGAAAAAGAGCAGAGATAGAGCTGAAACTGCAGCCACTCACTTATACAGATAGTCGTCTTTTGGGAGATACATGGATAATGTATCTAGAACATTTATTAAGTACCCTTCTAGGGAGCTACTAGCTTGCTGTGTGTTCCTGGACCTCAATTTCCCATGAATCCAAGGAGGGGATAGACCAGAAACTCTTTAAGGTCCTTCTAATTTGAATCTTCTATGCTCCTAGGTACCCAAGAAGCCAACATTGATTAGTTGCTGACCTGTTGAGTGCTGTGAATTCCTGGGCCTGCAGGGTCATGCACCCTAACAGTCAGCTATGAACACAGCACCCCATTTAGGTACTTCATCTTCTTCTTGACAGGCTCTTAAAGTAAGTGGACTGATGGAATGGACAGGAAAATGATGACTCTGGCAGACTTGGTGAGATCTCTTACTCCCTCCACCACCATCCAGAGCCACAGCCAAATGAAATGGCTCTTGGAACAGAATTGGCTCATCCCATTATGGAAATGAGAGTTCTATTAATTGGAAAGAAACTTTCAAAGGCAAAGAGGTCAGCAACCAGTGCTACCCAGCAGGTAGGAAAAATGGGGGTGGATTTTGAAGAGGGGGATTCTGAGGATGGAGACTGGAGAACAAGGAGGCAGCTGAGCTCAAATGGAGAGTATTAGCCTGGTAAATGTAATTAGCACCAGCTGGAACTACCCGCTTCCCTTCCTCACCCCTGCCACTTCTAATTCCCTCAGTCCCTCCATGTCCTGTTTCCACAACCCAGCCCATGCCCATTCTTTTCAGAATTTGTCCTCTTTGTTTATATAATAGCACTTATTACCTTTGGATGCTGGGGAATGTTTCAAGTACGACAGAAGGCTTTTTCACGCTCCTTCTCAGTCAATACTCTCCTAAGCAGTAACCACTAGTCCGGAATCATCTGGAGGTTTTATTAAAGCACAGATTACCAGGTCTCACCTTCAGAGATTCTGATTCAGTTAGATCTGGGTGGGGCCCAAGAATGTGCATTTATAACAAGTTCTCAAGTGCTTCTGGTGCTTTGAGAAGAATTGCACTAGTCAAACTTCTTTTGGCATCAATCAGTTTTGCGTGTTCTTCAATGTACTCTTTGTGTCTGCTTTCTTTTACTCAGTATCTCTTTAAAATCCACCCATGTTGTTGAGTATACTAGTAGGTCTTTTTCTTTTTTCTTTTCTTTTCTTTCTTTCTTTTTTTTTTTTTTTTTTTTGCTGTATTGGTAGTATTTTGTTGTATGAATACAGCACATTTTACTTATTTACTCTACTGTTGATGGATATTTGGGTTATTTACAGTTAGGGGCTATTACAAATAATGTTGCTGCTATGAACATTCCTATACATGTTTTTGGTAGACATATACACTCATTTGTCCATATGCCTATGTATAGGACAGCTGAATCATAAGGTAGATATATTTTTTTCACTTTGTTAGGTACTGTCAAAAATTTTCCAAACTGGTTATATATGTTTGTACTCCAAGCAGCAGAGTATGACAGTTCCAGTTGCTCCTTATCCTTGCCAACATTTGGTACCGATGTTCCTGTTTTAAATTTTAGCCATTCTGATGTGTGTGTGTGTGTGTGTGTGTGTGTGTGTGTGTGTATAGTGGTATCTCATTGTGGATTTAATTTGTATTTTGGGTGGCCACTTTAACTAGAGTGCATAGTATGAAACTGTTAGGAGAGATGGGACTGGCCAGCTCAAGTCTCTCAAAACAGTAACAGATGGTATGGGAAACACTGTATGAACCAATTTCAGTAGTATGTTAGAGCCCTAGATGGAGAAGCAGTGAGGGAAAGTTTAAGGGAAAATCTAAGCCACTTCACTGCTTTTTAGTTTATCTTCCTTCCTTGTACAGACAAGATAGCCTTCTTGGAACAGAGCAGGGACTTCAACGTTGGCCTTTGAGTTTGGCAATGCTGAGATAGTTAATGCCAGTCTCTGAGATGGGAATGATTTAGTGTATTGGGAATACAGAAAGAAATCCAACATGGTTGACATGTAAGAAGAAAGGAGAAGATATAGATAATAGAGAGATCAACAGGGACTGCCTTTTAGAGGATCTTATAGGCCATAGGAAAGAGCATGGAATTTATTCTAAGCATGACGATAATCCAGGAAAGGATTTTCAGCAAGAGAGTGGCAGCTATGGTTTGTGTTTTGAAAATACCACTTTGGATAATGTACAGAGCAGTGGTTCTCTTCCTTGGCTATAAGTTAGACTCATATATAGTGAGTTTAAAAAGATACTGATTCCTGAGTCTTACCTCCCAAGATTCTGATTCAATTGGCTTAAAATATAGCCTAGACATTGGGAGTAAAGATAGAGAAAAGTGTGCAGATTTGAGGCATGTTTTGGATGTAAAATATACTGGGTTTGGAGACTGACTACAGATTACAGGGAGAAGAATGAGCGAAAGATGTGGCCCAGTGTCTTATGTGGGACTTATGGTAGATGGTTGTGCCATTCACTGAAATGGGGAACACTGAGGGAGGAGGAGCATGTTAAGGGTGGGACAGTAAGTTCAGTTTCTGAAATGTTGAGTTTAAATTAAATGAATTATTCAAGGAGGTAGATAAGACTCTATAATGGATTGGATATAGTGAGGGGAAAGAGAGAATAAGAGCCATTGAGGGTTTCTTCCTTTAATGTCCTATATTTCAGCCCTTCCATGACTCTTGTCTTGGTCATTTCCACTTCTCTGGTTTGGATCCCATCACTGTGCTCTGGGTACTAAAAACTAATCAGGTAAACTTCTTCCTGCAAATGTGTTAGCTCACTCTACTCCATCTTCCCATTTGATACCTTTGCCCAATTAAAATACATATGTACCATAGGTCCTCAAAGAATGGTTCTTCTGCTAGATATTCCAAGCCTCTGTTACTGGCTGGTAGTGAAGTTGAAAGAAAATGTGCTAAATTTCACCCCCTGAATTTCAGTGAGAAGATGATGGTTTGATCAAGATAAAATGGGGCAGGATTTGACTCCCTTTGGGAAAATGCAGGCTCTGAGCTCAGAGTTTTAGATTATTTGTCTCACTGAATATCCTAAATTACTCTGGTTTTTATTATTTTTATTTTACAGTTAAAGAACCTAAAGCTCAGAAAGGTTAAGCGACTCATCCAGAGTCATACTACTAGTTAGAGGCAGAACCAAGAAGCATATTTCTGCCATGAGAGTTTAGAGAATTCATTTGTTTATAGCTCTCCTCCAAACCCTGTCCTGCTACATGCTCAGCTTTCTCAAACAAGTCACTACTTACCATAGTAATTCTGACCACCAGCTCTTTGGGCTTCCTTTGCTACAGTTTTATCATCAAGTATGCCTCTAGGAAAACAGAAGATCCTCCGTAGAGACCTTCTGAGAAGCATGAAGGGAGTAAAGAGTTCTCTTAGATAGAAACTGGATAGATTGGAGTACTGGAGTGGAGTCATAATTTGTGAGCAACGTCTCTTGAGTTCTGTCTTATAGTAATATGCTGCTACCCCTGCCTCTGAAACAGAGATCTCAGGAGCTGGAAAAGCCCTTCAAGACCAAAGAGTCTCATTCCAAAGGTAGGGAAACAGGGCAGAGAGAGGTAAGATAGTTTGCTCAAAGTCACGGAGCCAATTAGATGCAGAATCAGGGTAAGCCTCAGGTGTTCTGGGGCTCTATTATCCTGGAGTTCTGAGGATCTTTCCAGTAGCCCTTCAGTCCCAAATTGATCCTCACATCCTGGTGAGATATAGAGGAGGCAAGAAGGGTAATATATTCTCAGTGGGGGTTTCCCAAGAGAATATATCTCTGGGAGGAGGCTTTCTGAAGGAAGGGGTGGGAGTGGGAGGTGGGTGGGGAAGAACAGACAAAATCCTTGAGGCTATAGCAGAGAACTCTGCCCAGAACTGCTGGAGTCAAGTCCCACCCTGCCAGCCAACCCCACAGCCCTCAGCTTGGGTCTGGAAAAAGATATAGGACGGGACTCCTTAATGAGAACATTTGGGAACCCAGGAAAGGTTAATGATCTGTAGCCTCAACCATCCGTCAGCTGCCCAGGCAGAGACAGTAAACACCGTTACTCATCTAATTAGTCAGGAAAGGCTGGTCAGGGGCTGAAGACAGGGCCTCGGGGATTACAGTCGAAGTGTCCACCCGCTTAGGGCTGTTGAAATAGGCTTCCAGAAGGTAAAAGTCTATATTCCTAGAGGCAGCTGGGAGGGGTCTCACTCCTAGCTGGTCCCCCTGCAGCTCTGGCTACAGGTTGTGGTAAAGATGTGGAAGGGCATGGACATTTATTGAGGGCCTCCTTTGCGCCAGGCACTGTGCTAGTTAATTCTCTATGTGTCATGTGATTTTTGTCTTCCCAACAATACTGCAAGGTTCTTACGTTTATTGAACCCCTATTGTATGCCAGTCACTTTGCATGTATTATCATCTTTCACTCTCCTAAGAGTCCTAGAAAGGAGTTGGTATTTTGCTCATCTTATAGGAGAGAAAAATGGAGATTTACAGAGCATAATTGGCTTGTTTGCTGATTTATTCAACAAATGCATATTCACTCCCACTCTGTGCCAGGTGCTGTGCTAGGCACTGAGGATATAATGGTAAAAAGACAGACACAGACTTTGCCCTCATGGAACCCACTGTCTAATGAGGGAACCAAACATTAAACATGAGCTCATACAACAAGTAAGCAATGAGACAAAGACTGGGACCTGACTATAGGGGAAATCTGTAGGCAAGGTTGTAAGGGGAATGAGGTATTGTGGGAATCAGACCAAAATACCTGTGCCAATGGCTGGCCTACTCTGGCTCCAGGAGGCTAGGACTTGGGACAAATGATTTACCGCTACTGGGAGTTGGGGGAATTGAAGTCCTCTCAAGGCATATGTGCTCATTGTGCTCTGGGAAGCTCTTCTCCTTTCCAGTTGCCATGAATTATTTCAGCTCCAAAGAGAAGGTATTGAGGTTAAGAATAGACTTGTGATTTCTGAACAATCAATTGGAGGGGTTGGCTAAGGCAGGGGAATGAGTATTTTTGGGCACCTGTTGTATTCCCAACTCTATGCCAAGTCCTTGGAGGGGTGCTCAGGGGCAAAGACCCAGGTTTTTTTTTCCCCCAGGGAGGCCATTAATCTAGGTTGGAATTATGACTTATTTTTATAGAAAGATTAAGGAAGATAGCCAGTTGAGAGCTGAACAGGCCAATTCTGGCTGGTCAGCTTAGAAGCCTGAGATTCTTTGAGGGCTTTTTGCAATAGAGAGAAGAAGGGAAGGAGTGAAAGACAGAGCAGGTGTGCAAGTAATTAAGATAAAAAGAAGTGTGGTGAACAGAGAGAGAAAGAAAAAGAGAGAGAGAGATGGAGAGATACAGACAGAGATAGCAATGAAAGAAAGAGATAAGAAAGAAGAGAGAACAAGAGATAGAGGAGAGAAATAGATCAAGTGTGACAGACAAAAATGACAGACAGTAGGGGGAGTGAGAGAGAGAAAGGGAGAGACTGGGGCCTGCAGTTGAACAGGAAGAGGCTCAAATGATGAAGTCACCTCTCACCCACTTTGAGGCGCTACAGACCACTGTGGAGTCATATTTCAAATGGTTACTGCATCCTAAAAAGAACTTTTTGCACTAGTGATGGGCTCAGTTTTCTGGGCAACTGAAGAGTGGGAACGTATACCCGTGTATATACATATGTGTGTATATGAGGAACTGATAGAAATCACCACATAGGCATGGTTGTACCCCTTTCCCACACTCTCACATTTATAAGCCTAGCTTCTTGCAAAGTTGAGTGCACCCCAACTTGTAAAGGGAATCTGCTTTTTCCACTAAATGACATTCTCACTCCATTTAGGAAGGATCTCCCCTGGGAAGTGAGTTCCTGTTATTTGAACCATAAAAAAATGTTGTCCCCAAACTAAGAATATCAGAGTACCTAGGCTCACATCTAGGCAAAATCAGTATTTAGACATTTATTAGCTGTGTGATCTTGAGCTGTTTCATCAACTTCTCTGGGTCTCAGTTTTCTCCCCAACGACGAAGTGGTTGTATTTAGTCCTTGGACATTTTCCCATTTGAGCACGTGCAAGAAACAGGTGTAGCCTGGGCCCCCAAGGAAATCTATCCTGATGACCTTTAATTTGAAGGGTGAGGGGAGGGGAGAGGATCAACAGATCAGATCAGAAGGCAGTGTGGAATGAGGCAGGGGTATAAATAAAGTAATGCCTAAATAAGTAATCTGAAATGGAATGGGCTTCTGGAAACTCAGTCCTTGGTCAGGCTCTCTTGTCCCAGTTGGCTGGCTCAAGGGAGGGGCCTTCCTCCTCCTCTCACACCCCTCTTGGCTCCTATCTGCTTCCTGCTTGCCTACTGCCTCCCTTCTACTTTGCTGCTCAGTAGGGTTAATATAGCTTGCCTTGCAGTAGGAAAACACCTCCACACACCATTTTTATTTCCAGTAGATTTCAGTTCTGTGTAATGGAATATGACTGTGCTAGGACCTCGTAAAATATCAGGAAGAATTAATGGGGTCTCCGGATTGAGAAACCAGCATGCATTCTGGTGGGAAGAGAGAGAATAAAAGGCCTGATATGGGGTTCTTCAGGCCATATTAAGGGTGCCTTGGGGGAAAATGGGGTCTCCGGATTGAGAAACCAGCATGCATTCTGGTGGGAGGGGAGAGAGTAAAAGGCCTGATATGGGGTTCTTCAGGCCATATTAAGGGTGCCTTGGGGGAAAACGGCCATATCTTACTTGACTGGTCAGGGCCAATGTCAACCCCCTCCTCTCTAGCCCCAACCCCTCTGACCCAAATCAGCTCTTCTTCCTTTGTGACTGGATTGTTGCAATAGCCTTTTCCCAGTTTTCTTTACCTCCCAGCTTCCTGCCTCCTTTCTATTTACCACCCTTCACCTTTGTCTTTCTATACCCCAACATCAGTCACATTCCTCCTCTATTGACTGTGTTCTAAGTAAGAAAAGAAACTTAGTCATCTTGTTAATTGATTATTTCCCTTTGCCAAGCACCATGTTTTTCACAGAGCAGGTGCTCAACAGTGTTCAGCAGATGAATAAGTGAATGAATGAATACCATTCATGGGCCAGTCACTGTGCTAGTCATCACAGCAGAGTTCTCCCATGTGCTCCCACAGTCCACAGTGTTCATCCCCATTAAAGAATTTAGCCCAGAGTTTGTAACTGCTTATTTACTAGATTGGGAATTCTGTGAAGAGAGTGACCATATCTGTCAGGCTTACCTTCCCTGACATACCTTACACCCAGTACTTTGTACTGTTTTGGATGAATGCATGAATGAATTTTCCACTGGAAATATATTTCTCCCTATCTCTTATTGTATTGTTGTTTTTTTGTATTATTGTCTTATTGTATTATTCAGAAGTTATTCATTGGGTACCTATTTATGTGCAAGGCAGTGTTCTAGGTATTGGAAATTTAGCAGTGAGCAAAACAGACAAAAACTTTTGCTTTGATGGAGCTTATATTCTAGTGGGAAAGACAGTCAATAAATCAATGGCCATATTTATATAAGCAAATGTCAAGTAGTGATGAGCATTGTGAAGAAAAATGAAGCAAAGAAAAGGGGTAGAGAATGGTAGATTCCTATTTTAGCTGGGGACTTCAGGGAGGACCTCTCTGAGGAGGTGGCATACAAACAGGGACATGAATGAGGTGAAAAAACAGGCATTCCAAGTAATAGGAACTAAGAATGCAAAGACCCTGATGCAAGAATACACTTGGCAAATTTTAGGAAATGTAAGGAGGCCAGTATGACTAAAGTATGGTGAGCAAGGAAATGGGGAGGAGATAAGGTAAGAGAGCTAGGCAGTGGCCAGACCATAGAGGGTTATGGAGACCATAGTAAAGAGTTGAGATATTATTCTAAATAAAATCAAAAGCCAGCAAAAGATTTCTAAGTAGGCAAATGACAACAATTGATTGATGTGTTTAATAGATCTGTGAACCCTGGTGAAGAAATTCCTGGAGGCAAGAGTGGAAGGACAGAAACCAGTTAGAAAGCTAGTGCAATAGGCCAAGTGACAAATGATTATGGCTTTGTCCACAGTTTCAGCAGTGGAAGTGAAGAGAGAGTAGCTGGACAAGATGTATTTTGAATGCAGAGGCAAAATACTTCTTTGGTTGCAGTTTGGATGTAGGATAGGAGAGAAATAGAGAGGAATCAGGGATAAGTCTGTGGATTTTGTTTAGTTCAAGTCCAAGTTTTCATGGCTCAGTTCAAAGTAACTCACTCTGAGAAGGCTTCCCTGACACACCCTTTACTTTAAAACTGGCACCTCCCTCTCAATTCTCATAGCAGTTTGCAGTTGTATATTGTACCAGAATGAAATGCAGAGCATTTTACCTCATGACAGAGCAGAGCTTCCTCTGCCCATCTGCCTCCCCCACTTGACTTAGAGCTCCTCAGAGACTCTGTCATTGTCTTTGGAGTCCTCACTGGATCCAACAAATGGCTTTTGCAGAATATTTAACCAATAAGTACGGGTGAGACTGAAAAGATTAACTAAATTGAAACTGCTTATTATTGCTTCCAGTGTATGGTTGCAAAACTCTCCAATCTTCAGAAGGTAAGCAGAATAATTATTTCAACATCACCAGCTTTTAATTACTAAAGTCCATTTGATGGATGCTTCTGCTTGAATTATTGTCATCATGAGGATTAAAATATGGTCCCTTGATTAAAAGGAAGCTCATGTATTGAATGAGGGGTGTGGTGGGTGCTGGAGGGTGGGATATTGAGTGGATCCTGTTCTCACAGCTTGTGTTCATCTAGGGAAGCTGTGAGGAGAAGCAAAAACTGTCTAGAGGAAGATCAACCCCATACTTATAAAAATGGCTGAAGTGAGAGGAGGCAGGGATTTTGGAAGCATCAGAGTTGAAGCATATGGACCTGGATTCAAATTGCAGCTCTACCATTTACTAATCATGCTACTTTAAGGAAGTCATTTTTCAAAGTTATTGTTTGTTTTTAATTGAGGTACAACTTATATACAAAAAAGTGCATCGGTCTTACGTGTACAACCTGATGAATTTTTACAAATGCATACATACATGTAAACATCTCCCAGATTAAAATGTAGAAACTTTACAGCATTCCAGGAGACTCTCTCATGTCTCTTCACAGTACCCTCTAGAGAGGTAGCTACTCCTATCACTTCTATCACCATATAGTAGTTTTCCTGTTTTTAATCTTTATATAAAAGAAATTATACAGAATGTACTTTTTGTGTCTGGCTTTTTTTCTGAGTGAGTCACTTAAACTTTAAGCCTCAGTTTCCTTGTCTATATAACAGGAATACTAGTAGCATGTACATCATAGGGGTGTGGGGATTTAATGAGATAAAGCTTATAAAATGCTCAGGATAGCACCTGGGACATAGGGTATACCAAATAAATATTAGTCCTTTGCTTCTTTCTTTCCCTCCTAAATTTCTAGAGCTGTATTAGGCACTACTAGTGCATAAGAGAAGTATAAAAGGCAGTTTATACCCTTAAAGAGTGAATGATCTAGTTAGGGAGAAAAAGATGTAAAATGTTAGGTAAGCAGCAAAGGACAATATTAATATAAGATATTATTTAATATGATAAATAATTTCAATAAATGATCCCACTGCTGATTGGATAGGCAATATAATGAAATGGTTAAATGCATAGGTTTTGGAGTTTTGGGACTTCAGTTCTAGCTCCAGTTTCTTCACTTGCAAGCTGTGTGACCTTGGGGATGTCACATAAGTCTCTAAGCCTCGATTTCTTCATCTGTAGAATGGGATTAATATTATCGTATACCTCATGGGATTACTGAGAACATTGAATGCAACAACATATGTCAAGTGCCTGCCATAGGGCTTGGAACATAGTATACACATAGATAATGCTATTTGCTGAGTGTTTTTTCCTGCTTTGGGATATTAAGATTCATAATGATCCAGAAGTACCAGTCAACCAGGGTTGGCTAAGTAGCTTGCAAAATTTTACTTACTCTAGCTGAAGAGGTAGCAGATCCCCCAAAGTGACTGTTGAAGCCAAAGGGGCCATTTCTTCATTTACCCCTCTACCTTTCTTGAGACACTATCAGTGATCACTGGCTTATGGGTACTGCCTCTGTGTTCCCCAACACAGAGGCATGCATTGTTTTGTTCATAAGGCTTAACTCTTAGTGATCCTGATCCCCATCTGGGAGTCCCCCTCAAAAGGTTGACTTGGTACAGCCTTCTACCAAAAGTTATGGCAAGCTGGCTCCAGTCCAGCAGTGGGAGACTCATTTGTCACCAAGGAGTGCAATTTTCATGGCCATTTGAAGTTGACATTTGGAAATCAAAATTCTTTAAACACTGTTTAGCATCACAGTGTTTTGAGAAAACATTTTCAAAATGATTTCATGCATTCTGCTTCCCACTGTTAAAAATAAAATTAAAAAAAAACTTAAAAATCAACATGTCTTGAAGATATTTTTCATCCAAAACAAAAGTCTCAAAAGCTTTTGCAGATATGATGATTAGTGAGATGATTCAGCCCCAAATAACATTTTCTAGTGTCGTTCTGATGATTGTATTTTGCAGACTTGATTTAGCCAGATTATAATCTCAAAACCATATTTATTAGAAGAGAAATCATAAAGATCAGAGCAGAAATCAATGAAATAGAAACCAAAAAAA
>NW_019154137.1:13598541-13657399 GCF_002288905.1 Enhydra lutris kenyoni
TGACCTGAGCTGAAGGCAGTCGCTTAACCAACTGAGCCACCCAGGCACCCTTGCTCTGAATTTTTATGTTAATCTATTTCAAATCCATTTTGGAAGCAGATGGAGTTATTTCTGACAAATAAGACAAATATCTTTCAAAATCTCCAAATAAGAAAAAAATCTACTCAGTGGAAAGTGAGTGAAATATGTGAATTGACATTTCACAGAATAGGAAATCTGATGTTATGGGAACATACCTGATTGCAACAGTACTCTGATAAATGTAAATTTGAAAAACCATGAGAAATTGCTTAGCACACCTTTGAATGGCAAAATTAGAAAGTTAGATAATATTATGAGTAGGTGATGATGCAGTGAATTATTTTCTCATGGACTGCTGCTGGGAATATGAACTGGTATAGTCACTCTGGAGAATAATTTGGAGGTGCTTAATGAAATTAAATATGCATAAACTTTATGACCAAGTTTATAATTCTGGAACAGATCCATTAAGGGACATGTTCAAGGATGTTTATGGAATCATATTTTGTGATAGCAATGAAGGCAACCTAGATATCTACAACTAGGGGACTTAGATGAATAAAATGCGATACATGCATACAATGAGAATACCATGTAAGATCAGAACTAATACTCTAGATACATGTCTTAGCTCAAGCTGCCATAACAAAATACTGTAGGCTGGGTGGTTTAAACAACAGACATTTATTTTCTCATAGCTCTGGAGGTTTGAAGTCCAATATCAGGGTGATAGCATTGTTAGTTTTGGTGAGGTGAGAGCTCTCTTCCTGACTTAAATAAAGCAAGCTCTCTGGTGTTTCTTCTTCTAAGAGCACTAATCCCATCATGAAAGCCCCACCCTCATGACCTTATCTAACTCTAGTTACTTCTTAAAGCCCACCATCTCCAACTACCATCACACTGGGATTTAGGGGCTCAACATAGGAGTTTTGGCAGGGACACAAACATTCAGTCCAAAACAATATGCCTAAAGCAACATGAATAGATCTTAAACAAAAATGATGTTGAGTGAAGAAATAATAAAGGGAGTTTCAAGGTGCAATAAAATTTATGCAAAAAAATACTATAAATTTCAAGATCACACACGCATTTAAATAAATATGTGAATGATGGATTGAAAAGATGTTTATGAGTATATTAGAATAGATATCTATGGGGGCAGAAGGAAATCCAATAGGATTGGAGATTGGAAATGATGAAAAAATATAATTAATTAAACAAAAAAGAGAGTCTTTGTTATGAAGACTGTGTGCCATTAAACAAAGAATATGAGTGACTCAGGTCTGTGAGGCCTGTGTCTTGAGGCCAAGATAACCAGAAAAATATTTATAAATTTAAGGGGTCTATTACTGTGTTTCAGTATTCGTTCTTATAAATATACAGGAAAACTTTCCTGGCCGTTAAGATATGAACTTTTTTACTCTAGGAGACCTCTTTGCCTACCTCAGGATCGTATGAATGGTGTGCAGGGAGTCAAGATGATTTCTATTAAAATGAGGGATTTCATTCTAAAGTCAAGCCTTACTTTATTTTCATAATAAGAATGAGGTCTGAAGTGAGGGTATATTTTTTTCCAAAGACATTAATGGTGGAAGGTGTGTGTAGGCAAGGAAGTGATCTTTGAGGAAGAGCACCTCAAAATTTAAATTAAGAGCATCCAGACCCCTGAAAGTAGATAAATGATTGCACAGTGTGGATTCTATTCTCTGGCTTGGGGAATAGGGGTGGAAGGAAACCTTGAGGCAAAGTTGAAAAAGAGAAGTAATTTGGGGCAAGGAGAAAGTCCTTCCAAATGGTGAGCAGAATGCAGAAAAATAGTTGTGGCAAGAGTGAGAGTAGAAGTGTTGATCAGAGACTGAAGATTAGAGATTATGCTAGGTTGGAGGGTTAGAGGAAAGAGAGACTTTTCTAAATGGGAACTGAGAGCCCAACATTTAAGTGACTCTCAGTTTTCCATGTCTGGGTGCCCATCAGCTGGAGAGGAATGACCTTGATGATTCCAACCCCTGCATACACACTCCACTGTACCTGTTTCTATTCTCTTTCACATGTGACAATAGAATGTGGTTTCAAAGATGATGGGGATAGGGCATGCTGTCACTGTCAAATTTGGCTTGCCTCATCACTAGATTACATTCTGGTGGGAGAAAGATAATGAAAGACTGTTGACAAAATGCATTTGCTGTACCATGAAAGTTCCAGAATCATAATTGGAGTGGGTATGCCACTTAATTGACTTTAAGTATAAAACACAATCTTTGCCCACTGAATTTTACTAATAAAATAAGAGACATGTTTGTCCTAAGGGTATGACATGGAGTCAAGATTTATTTCATTTTATGGAACATTATTGAATATCCTCTGTAAGCCTATTGCTGAGTTTAAAAGATTTTTTAAAAAACCCCATGATCTCTAATTATAGAATTCATAGCCAATCAGTTTTCTAGATCCTCAAAATTGAACCTAGCATTGATATTTTGAAGTCAATTAATCATCATATAGTCATATCTGGGCCATCTTTTTAGTGATTGGGTCTATGAATAGTTGTCAGTGCAAAGATTTGTCATTTTCAGAGACAGAAGTGTGCCTTTCAGCATCAGAAGAAAAACCCTAGCCCACTAAAGGACCTTTTCAAAGGGATAACATTACTTAATGGGTAAAATAAATAAAAAATATAATAATATTAATAGTCACAGCTTCCATTTACTGATCACTTACTAGGTGCCAGGCTCTGTGCTGAACACTTTAAATCCATTATCTTAATTTGTTCTCTCAGAGATGCAATGAGCTAAGTTTTCAAACCAACTCTTCCAAAGACTGACATGAGAGAAAAACACAATTGGCTGCATTGAAAAACTTTGCCCCTACAATTTAATGAAATTAAGATGAATCTTTTTAGTAATAGTATACTTTCCCTCTAGATACGAGAACATTATGTTCCTTTATGGCATAGGGCAACCAACGTCTACCTCTTGTTGTGATTATCATTTCCTAAGCTCTTGGTCATTCCTCCCCATTTTCTGAGGACTCTCAGGCTTCCTTGATACCCCAGGTCCTGCCATCTTCCTATGTTACCCCAACAATATCCATGTAGAAGACTCATCCCACACACCCTGGCCTCATACCTCCCTGATCTTTAACCTCTTATTACCTTAACAATTACCAAACATTTGACATCACGAGACATGGCTTCACCCTTGAGACTCAACTACAATATTCCATTGTGACCAAAATCTCCTAGCAATACCTGGTTCCATGTTATTGGCTCTTTGGCCTCATTGAGACATCTAGTACCTCAAATCCCTCTTTTTCTCTTCATTTTTCCCTTATCTAGTCACTATCTTCAGGCACATTTACTTAGCACTGGCTGCATCTTCATCTGTTTGCCCTGCAGATACCATTCCTGTACTATTTAGTCTCAGCTTTGGGTCCCTCCAAACACCTTATTTCTCCAATCTCATAATACCCACTGTGGGATAAAGGAGCAGCACCCCAAACTCTGATGCCTTTAACAGTCAATTTTCAACCTCAGCTGGGCCCTCAGGACACTCAGCAAACTTTTCAAAAGCCCCAGGTCATCTCTTTTTACCTTTTTTTTTTCCATTTTTGTTTCCCAAGTTTCTTTATCACTCCCCTCAAGTAATAGCCCCATTCATTCTCCTCTCCCTTCATCCCCCAACAATTACTTAGACTCATACTTCCCAGAGGAAAATTGAAGTGACCCTTAAATCCTCATCTCCACAACTACAAATGTCTCTTTAGCTTTACCAGCCCTCACTTCATATTTCTCCTTCAGTCTCAGAAGAACTGGCCCTTGTGTTCTAGTTCCTCCACCCTTGTTCTATTATCTCCTCCTCTTCCCCACTTCCCTCATCTTCCCTAGAACCTTTCTTCCATTATTATTCATTATTATTTATTCTCTATCTCTATCTCTTCCCTAAACTTTCTTATGTTATTATTCATTGTCTAATCCTTATTACCTCCCTATATACTACTCTCCTTTTAAAAAAGATTTTATTTATCTATTTGAGAGAGAGAGAGAGAGAGCGTGAGTAGGGGGGAGGGGTAGAGGAAGAGAGAGAAACAGACTTCCCATTGAGCAGGGAGCCCGATGCAGGACTCTCTCCCAAGGCCCTGGGATCATGACTTGAGCCGAAGGCAGATTCTTAACTGACTGAGCCACCCAGGTGCCCCTCTACTGGTCTCCTTGGTTTAAGTTATTCAAATGGTTAACTATGTCTGTTCTTTAGAAATCTTGACACCCTTGTCCCCTTCATCTTCTATTAAAGCTCTCCCCAATCTTTTAAGTTCTCAAAATCAGTAGTCTATACTCTTGTCTCTACTTCTTTACTTCCTATCTTTCACCTGATCTTTCAATCATACCACTCCACTGACACTGAACTCACCATAGTTTCCTCATTCATTTTATGGCTGAGTAATCATCCGTTTTCTGTATTTACCACATCTTCTTTGTTCATTCATCTATGGATGGACATTTGAGATGCTTCCATATTTTGGCTATTGTTATGTAATGCTACAGTAAACATGGGGGTGCATATATCTCTTTAAGGTAGTGTTTTCTATTTCTTTTTTTTTTCTTTGAACATTGTTTTACAAGTTTTTTTAATCTTACATAACCAGGGATTTTTTGTTTGTTCGTTTTTTAATTATTATGTTCAGTTAGCCACCATATAGTATATCATTAGTTTTTGGTGTAGTGGTCAATGATTCATTAGTTGCATATAACATCCAGTGCTAGTGGAATTACTGGATTATATGGTAATTCTATTTTTTTTAAAGATTTTATTTATTTGACAGAGATCACAAGTAGGCAGAGAGGCAGGCAGAGAGAGAGAGAGAGAGGAGGAAGCAGGCTCCCTGCTGAGCAGAGAACCCGATGTGGGGCTCGATCCCAGGACCTTGGGATCATGACCTGAGCCGAAGGCAGAGGCTTTAACCCACTGAGCCACCCAGGTGCCCCATGGTAATTCTATTTTTAATACTTTGAGGAACCTCCATCCTGTGTTCTACAGTAGCTACACTAATTTGCATTCCCACCAACAGTGCATGAGTGTTCCTTTTTCTCTACGTCCTCATCAACACTTGTTATTTCTTGTCTTTTTGATTTTAACCATTCTGACAAGTGTTAAGGTGATATTTCTTTGTGGTTTTCGAATTGCACTTCCCTGATGATTAGTGATGTTGAACATCTTTCCATATATCTGTTGGCCACTTTTATGTTGTCTTTGGAAAAATGTCTATTCAGGTCCTCTGCCCATTTTTTTAATCAGCTTATTTGTTTTTTGATATTGCATTGTCAAATAAAAAAGAGACAAATAAAAAAGACCCCAGACTCTTAAATACAGAGAATAAACTGGTAATAACTGTAGATGGATAAACCAGAGAGGAGGTGGGTAAATGGATAGGTGAAACAGAGAAGATTAAGAGTGCACAAATTATGATGAACACTGAGTAATGTATAGTTTGTTGAATCATTTTATTGTACACCTGAAACAAATAAAACATTAGTTTTATTATATACTTCAATAAAAATAAAAAAAAACTTCTCTTTTTAAAAAAAATCAACTGACCCTATATGTGTTGTTCTGTTAATGAACTCTACTCTCTTCTACTGATAATATATATCTGCCTTTATGTCGATACTATTCTGTCTTGATTATTATACCTTTATAATAAATTTTAAAACTGGGTAGTTTATTTTTTGTTCTTTATAAAAGTTGTTTTTGGCACATGCAGACCCTTTGAATTCCCATGTAAATTTTAGAACAACTTGTCAATACCTACAAAGAAGGCTGCTGGGATTTTGACTGTGATTGTAATGATTCTATAGATCAATTTAGAGAGAACTGATATTGTCATAACATTGAGCCTTCTGATCCATTAAAGATGGTATGTATCTCCATTTATATGGGTCTTTTAAAATTTCTCTCAGCAATGTTGTATAAGTGTCTTCTAAATAATTTGTCAAATTTATTCCTAAATATTTTATATTATTTGATGCTATTGGAAATAATATTTAAGAAATTTTCAATGTCCTTTTGTTTGTTACTAGGATACAATAGATTTTTGTATATTGATTTTATATCCTGCAACCTAGCTAACCTCATTATTACTTCTATTATATATATTTTTTGTAGATCTCTTATGATTTTCTACAGAGATGATCATGTAGTCTGGGAATAAAATATCTGTTTCCAATCTGTATGTTTTTTTGTTTCTTTTTCACTCTTCATCATGTTGAGTATGACCTCCAGCATATTTTTTTTAAGATTTTATTTATTTATTTGACAAACAGAGATCACAAGTAAGCAGAAAGGCAGGCAGAGAGAGAGGAGGAAGCAGGCTCCCTGCTGAGCAAAGAGTCCGACGCAACACCGGGCTCAATCCCAGGACCCTGGGACCACGACCTGGGCTGAAGGCAGAGGCTTTAACCCACTGAGCCACCCAGGCGCCCCAGACCTCCAGCATAATTTGAATAGAAGTGTTTAAGGTGGATATCCTTGCCTTGTTCCCGATCTTAGTGGTGGCGGGGGGAAGCATCCAGTCTTTCAACATTTAGTATACTGTTACCTGTAGATTTTTTCATAAATGTCCTTTATCAATTTGAAGATATTCTCTATGGATTGTTTACATAGAGTTTTTTTTTTTAAACATCAAGAATGGATGTCAAATTTTAATGCATTTTCTGTTCTAAAATAATCATATGGTTTTTCTTCTTTCTTTTGTTTTTAATAAATTACATTGATTTTCAAGCGCTAATCCAATCTTGTGATACTTGAATAAATTGTATTTGGCCATGATATAATATCTGTTAAATATATTACTGGGTTTGTGGAGCATAAGGAACAACACGGAGGACACTGGGAGTTGGAGAGAAGTGAGATGGGGGATATGGGAAGGGGAGATAAACCATGAGAGACTGTGGAGTCTGAGAAACAAACTGAAGGATTTGGAGGGAAGGGGGGTGGGGTTTGGGTGAGCCTGGTGGTGGGTATTATGGAGGGCACGTATTGCATGGAGCACTGGGTGAGATGCATAAACAATGAACTCTGGAACACTGAAAAGAAATTTAAAATTTTTTAATTAAAAATATATTACTGGGTCTGACTTGTTAAAATTTATTAAGAATTTTGTAGGTATGTTTGTGGGGGATATTGGTCTATAGTTTTATTGTCATAATTTTGACTGGTTTTGGTATCAGGCTAATGCTGAAACATAAATGAAGTGAAGTATTCTCTCATTTTGACTTTTCTGGAAATGTTTTCGTAGAACTGGTGCTATTTCTTACTTCAGTGTTTGGTAGAATTTATCAGAAAAGCCAGCTAGACCTAGAGTTTTCTTTGTGGGAAGGTTTTAAACTACAAATTCTTTAATATCTTTAATAGATATTAGGCACTCTAAGTTACCTCTTCCTGAGTGAGCTTGGTAGTTTTTTTTTTTTTTAGATTTGTCAATTTCACATAAATTTTTGAAATTATTAGCTTAACATTATTTTGTTGATAATATTCTTTTTATCACTTCTTTTTTATAGAATCTGTAGTGGTGTTACCTTATTCCTAATATTGGTAAATTGTGTCTTCTTTATTTTTCTTTTAATTAGTCTGATAAGAGGTCTATCAATTTTATTGATCATCTAGAAGAACTAATTTTGGTCACATTGATTTTCTCTAACGTGTTTTTGCTTTATATTTCACTAATTTCTGATAACTTAGTGAGACACCTTTCTTTTTTTAAACTTAAAATTTTTAAAGTTTTATTTTAATTTTTAACTTTTTGTTACTATGTTCAATTAGCCAGCATATAGTACATCATTAGTTTTTGATGTAAATGTTCAATGATTCATCAGTTGCATATAACGCCCAGTGCTCATCACATCACGTGCCCTCTTTAATGCCCATCTTCTTTTTAAATATAGCCTTTTGTAGTATAAATTTCTCTCTAAACACTGCTTCAGCTGAAATCCACAGAATTTGACATCTTGCATTATCGTGTTCTTTCGACTCAAAATATTTTCACTTTTTCTTGTGACTTCTTATTTGACCTATGGGTTATTTAGAAGTGTATATTTTAGTTTTTAAATATTTAGAGTCTTCATATTATCTTTCTGTTATTTATTTCTAATTTAATTATATTTTGATCAGAGACCCTATTTGTATGATTTTAATTTTGGGGGGAGGGAATGTGAGACAGCCTGCTTTTATTTTTATTTATTTTATTCAATTTGGAGGGAATCCCCACAGGGGAATGGACTTTTTTAAAAAATCCTGTATAGTTAACATACAGTGTTATACTGGTTTTGGGTGTAAAATATAATAATTTGACAATTCTATGCTTTATTTAGTGCTTGTCAAGATAAGTGTACTCTTAATCCCCTTCACCTATTTCACCTATCGTTCCACCCACCTCCCCTCTGGTAGCCATCGCTTATTCTCTATGGTTAATAATTTTGTTTTTTGATTCATCTCTTTATTTTCCCTATGCTTATTTGTTTTGTTTCTTAAATTCCACATATAAGTGAAATCATATGGTATTTGTCTCTATAATTGACTTATTTCACTTAACATTATACCCTATAGGTCAATCCATGTTGTTGCACATAGCAAGATTTCATTCTTTTTAAGGCTGAGTAATCATTGTATATATGTACCACATATTCTTTATCCATTCATCTATTGATGGATGCTTGAGCTGCTTCAATAATTTGGCTATTGTAAATAATGTTGCAACAAACAGAGGGGTGAACATATCCCTTTAAATCAGTGCTTTTATATTCTTTGAATAAATACCCAGTAGTGCAATTACTGATTTTAATGTTTGAAAAATGTGTTTAGGATTGTTTAATGGGCCAGAATATGGTCTAACATGATAAATGTATATGTACTTGGAGAAATTATTTATTCTGATGCTCTTTGGTGGAGTATTCTATAAATGTCATTTAGATCAATTTCACAAGTTCCAGTCTTCTCTAACCTAACTGACTTTCTACTTGTTCTATCAACTATTGAGAGAAGGGTATTGAAATCTTCAAATATAATTGTAGGTGTGTCTATTTTTTCCTTTCATATCTATCCCTGTTACATTATATATTTTTGAATTTCTATTATTGTGTAATATCTAAGATTTTACGTATTTTTGATGAATGGACTCCTTTGACATTATGAAATGACCCTCTTTTGTCTGAAACCTAATTTGCATGTATTGATATGGCCACTTCAGCTTTTGTCTTTTATTAGCATGATTAAATCTTTCTCTTTCAAGTGCTTTTAAAGCTATTTTTTCTGATGCCTTCTGATTTGCATTATTTCCAATATGAAGTCTGCTGTCATTCCATTTGTTCCTCTGTATGTAATATGTGTTTTTCCACCCTCTGGTTCCTTTTAAGATTTCTCTTTATCCCTAATTTTAATCAATTAGATTATGATGTGTCTCATTGTGGTATTTTTTCATCCTTTTTATGCTTGGGATTTACTGAGATTCTTGAATTTGAAGAATTCTCATCTAATTCAGAAAGGGTTCAGCCATTATTTCTTCCAATAATTTTTCTTCCATTCTCTTCCTTTTCTGTCCTCCTAATGAACATTGTCCCACTACTCACTAACATTGTAACATTGTGTTAGTAATTCTTATCTATTTCAGAAAGTGTTCAGCCACTACTTTTTTAAAGATTTATTTATTTATTTATTTGAGAGAGAGAGAAAGAGAGACCGAGCGTGAGAGGGGGAGGGTCAGAAGAAGCAGACTCCCTGCTGAGCAGGGAGCTGGATGCATGGCTGGATCCCAGAACCCTGGGATCATGACTTGAGCCTAAGGCAGAAGCTTAATTGACTGAGCCACCCAGGTATCCCTAGCTGTTATTTCTTCCAATATTTTTTCTTCCTTTCTCCTCCTTCTCTGTCCTCCTAATGAATATTGTCTCACTACTCACTAACATTGTGTTATCTTTTTCATTTTATTTAATTTTTGATAGTTTCTAATGCTATGTTTTCATATCCAGTAACCATTTTTCTACAGGTTTCTCTTCTTCAATTTACCTCTTACACACTGATGTTCTTCCGGAGATCTTTCCTGGGCCACTTTTTCTTCTCACTCTGCACACTCATCCACTTCAGTTATCATTTCTATTCTGATCACTGCTAATACTATATCTTTGGTCCAGACCATTTAGTATTACAGTATTTCTGCCTGCCTCTTTGACATCTCCCTAAGCTTGACCCAAAGACACTTCAGCTCACAGAAACTGTTATCTCTTCCTTTGTGTTTTATTACAATGAATAGGAACACAAAACAACTGGTTACCAAAACCAGATATATGGGTTTCACTGAAGACCACTTTAGTCTCTAAACCCAACATCTATTTGATGATTACACTCTGTCAATTTTACCTCCTTAGCATGAGTAACTTGTTCCACTTTTTGCTATTTAAACCATCACTGCACTGGCTCAAGCTCCAGATCTTTCTCATTTATATTATTGCAACAGTTTTCCTGCCTTTGTAGTCTCTTCCAATCTTCACCCTGTTTACCGCAGAATGATTTTCTATTGTGCAAATTTGATCATGCCATTCTCTACGTTCCCATGGATAAGACAGCTCAAATTTCTTCACATAGGATATAAAGACTCCCATAATCCTTTACCTACTTTAGTAACAACTTTTTGTAAATCTTCTGTGCAGGTAATCCATGATGACTATTTGCAGTTCCTTAAAGAAACTATCTTGTTTCATAATTCTATGTCTTTGTTTAGGCTGCTCCCCCCTCTTAAAATGTCCTTTTCACCTTTCTGCATGGTAACCTCTTACTTAATCTTTCAGATCCAGCTCAAGAGATCATTTTTCTGTGAAGCATTTCCTGAGCCACCCAGGTAATAACTTTTTTATTTTTGAACCACCAAAGTACATGATACTACTACAATATCATTTATTACATTCTAGTACAAATATTTGTTTCTTTACTTTACTTTGAGCTACTTAAAGGTTTACACGTTGTTTTGTTTCTGTATCCCTAGGTTTCTAGTACAATGCTTAACATATAAAAAGTGTTCAATAAATGTTTATTGCTGATTAGAGTTATTTTTCTGTGGATATAAAATTGGTAAGGGGTATGGCAGGAGCTGAATCCAGATTTTCATAAATTCAAATCCCTGTTTCATCTACTACATAATCCTATCTTCAAGTTAAACACCTTAATTTCTTGAAATTTTCTGAAGCTTCTTCTATTCAGACTTATTTGATCTTATTTAATCATTTCAAACTCTAACTCTCCCTTTTCCTCTCTCTCTTCCTCACCCCTATCATTGTTCAGTTTTTCCACATGTACTTTAAAGCACAAGACTTAAGTCCAGAAATCTATAGAAGATATGGAAGTTTGTATTTTCCAAAGATACCTGCAACAATATCTCATATTCCATATGCTGTTCTGCAATGTCATTCCCCTATCAACAGGTTGAGTCTATTTTTCTACTTCTCTGAGTCTGCATGGGACCTGTGACTGCTTTGACCAATAAAATACAGTAAGAGTGGTGCTGTGACCATTCTTAGAATATCTATTAACCAATTTGGCAGTTTCCACTTCCTACCTCTTGAAAGTCAGCCAACATGTCACCACCCTGAGACAGCTAATGCTATGAGAAGCTCAAGGCATATGGAGAGGCCCTGGAGGATGAGATATCATGTTAAGAGACAGAGAGAGAGAGAGACAGAGAGAAAGAGACAGAGAGAGGGAGGGAGAAAGGCCAAGATGCCATAAATATAGGTAAAGAAGCTATATGGAAAGTGGAGTGTCCAGCCCTAGTGCTGCAGCAGACATCATATAAATCAGACAAAGTACCAGTTAAGGCCTGCTTAAATTCCTGATCTATGAAATTGTGAATAAAATAAAACTGTTGCTATAAGCCACTGAATTTGGGGTGGCTTGTTACGTAGAAATAGATAAACAGATTGGAGAAGAGGGGAATATGACTAACATGTCTATCATCATAGAAGGCTTACAGTAAAATCTCTTTCCCAAGCAGCAAAATACCAAGAGGAGTAAGTCAACCTAGAGGTTGAAAAGAAAGATAAGGACACACACCTTTAGCAAAAAATAAATTATGGCATTTCATACTCCTTGAAGTGGTAGAGACAGAGTATAAATGACTTTCAAACAGGCCAGAAAAAAAGGATTAATTTTCAGAAAAACAGATGACAAAGAGTAAGGAAAAGCAGCAATTTTAGAGGGCAGAAAGAGTATCCCCCAAGTCATGACAGGCTGGAATAATAACTAAATATAAAAGATAGAATTTAGTAAGTATTAATTAGAAGTGATGCAATCGAGTCCAACTGGCATATATATAAAAATAAAGAATTATCACAACCTGTGAGATAATAACTTAGGTGCCCGAAACTGCTCAGAGAGGTAATAACTTCTTAAACTATATTATTAGAAGTGGAAAATTACAAATGAATGAGTCTGATCATACTTTTATTCTCAGAAAACATCTGGAAAATTGTCCTTGGTTCTATGAGCATTCAGGAGAATGAGAGGACTCAAAGCTGTATCACCTGCAGGAACTGTTGACCTTTTAGGCCACTATCAACCCAGTCTGTCTCTGAATCCAGATTTAGATGCATTCTTAAAATTTCAAAGGTCTCATACAATTCCTCAATACTCGGTCCCAGCCTAGTTCACTATTAGGAGTGTTGTTTAAATCTAACTGCAAAATACCCTAACAAGATCTGGAAAGGCAGAGTCTGGAGGGAGAATTGCTTCTGGGCTTTCTCATGGTAAGATTTGATTAAAGTAGGCATTCCTATAAAACCTCTGAGGTAGACTGAGGTGGGTCTTGTTTGCATAGCCCTGCTATCTCACAAACAGGAAGGATTTCCAATTTCCCACTTAAAAAGAGCCAGCCAGCAGGCTTGGGTCAAGGTCAGTTGGACATTACTTCACCAGAGTTTTGCCCCTGTGTGCTTTGCTTTGTGATGTATGAGTCATCATAATTAAATTTTGAGCTAGATTAACTATAATTCCTGCACTTATTAAGCGATCAGGGTTTAAAGCCCTTGTAAAAGAGGATGAGCTGTTCATTCTGATAATACAATTAACTACCCAACAGAGCTAATATTTTATTTTAGGGAAGAGTAATTTTTGATTAATGATGCATTTTATTTCCCAAATCCTTGTAGCAGTGGGTCACATCTTCATGAGAAAGCCAAAGAAAAAGTACAAAATTAGAAAATTCAGAGTGTTTGAAGGTAAAGTTGGCTTCTCCCTTGGAGCCCTCTCACAAGACCCTGTTGCCTTAGGCACATATGTAATTCAGGATTCTCCACAATGTTATATGCCTAGAAACATTTCTGAAAGCACAGATCTCTCTGTCCCTCATTTCCTCTGGCAGAAATAGGGTATAATATCAGCACTTCTAAGGTTGTTTTGTAATATCTCCTTAGCAAGACGTAAGAGTTCTTGAAGAAAGGAGTGGATGGGAGGGACCAAGAGATGCTTCCTGGAAAAGGAGATATTTGACAAAAACATCCAATCAAAGCTCGCATGAGAATTGTGATACATAGTTTGGGGTCAAGGAAACCAGTTAGAAGGTTGTTTTAGAAATCGGGATGAGAGACCAGCAGTAGGGATGAAGAGAAGCAGATATATTCAACCAGTATTAAAGAAGTAGAAAGTTAAATGAATTGCTGATTGATTAGATGTTTGGGAAACAGTGAATGGGGACAGTCAAGGAAAATTTTCAGGTATTTAATTTGGATGACAGAGGATATGATGGTACATTAGGTAGTAAAGTATTTTTGTGTGGGAAGATTACTTCTGAAATGGTGGAAAATATTTTGAGTTAAAGTTAACTGTGCCACATTAGGGTAGAGATGTCTAATAGGCAGCTGGATGTGTGGTCCTAAGACTCAAAAGAGAATATGCAGATTTAGAGGTCATTGATATAGTAGTTGCAACCACAAATGTGGACCTGGGATAAGTAAGGTACTTAAGACTATGAGGAAAGCTTCAAAAACTTAACTCTGGGGAAGGTTAACCCTAAAATGATGGGCGAAGGAGGAGCCAGGAAAGGAACTGGGTAGACAGATGTCAGTGACTTTCACTATGGGAAACTGAGGGCCGCTGAGGCAAAGGTCAGGGAGGATATCTTGAAAAATAAATCCACTTTCTCAATGAGCAAAACTGGTGGGAGAGAGGCTGATGAAGACATAACAGTTTTAATATTTAGCAAGTAAAGGCCCAGAAGATGAACTGGGGAAAGTGCCAAGGCAAGAATTTTAGTGGACTAAGTTAAGCTTTTTCTCTGAAAGCAGTTTGCCATTATTACCCACTGTGCCAAGGAGCCTCAGTGTGACTTCTCCCCTTCTGGAGTCCATGTAGACATCATCTTTTTTTTGGCTTGGTTTCTGGCTCCCAAGGAGCAGCATCCATCTTTTGTTGCCTTCCCCAAATCCTTTCTTGGGCATTCACTGTGGTTGGCCTCTGAGAAAGATGGAATTTGAGGCTGGGCCCACAGTATTCAAAGCTACCACAAACTGGCTTAAATATATCTGCCCATCTTATCTTTCCTTTCTCATGTCCAATCCCAGCTCCATCAAAATACAATTATCCACTGATTTCCATCCAACCCATCTGGTTTCTTAAGTCTGTCTTAAATCATGCTGTTCTCTTTCTCTGGAAGCCCCTACTCCTACCCATTTATCATTTCTTCAAATTCTACTTATTTTTCATAAGTCAAGCTCATACACCAGGATGTCATCCCAGATCCCCCCTCCAGAATATCTGAATCTTCTCTGTAGACTACCAGAACATTTTTTCTCTCTCAAGGCATTAATCCTACTTTATTATGTGTTTGGAGTTAGTCATGTCTGTTTCCCGTTTCTCTCTCTAGACTTTGATGAATTCCTTGAGGGCCTGAGCTATGTCCTGCCTTTCTTTGTGTCTTATCCACTAGCACCAAGCACAGTGCATGGCACATACAAATGTTCAATAAATGATTAGTGAATGAATGAGTGAAGGAATGAAGGAGAGAATAAATGATTTGTGGAAGAACTCAGTGCTAGTCTCAGAGAGAAAATTTTCTCATGCCTGACCCCCAGATCCCAAATGGGGTCTTACTGCAAGTCATGGGTCTTGTCTTACTCCAATAAGAAAAAGGTTTTGGTATATATCATGCCAAATCTCTCAGTGCTCAGATTCACTGTGATTTGTTTTCTGTGTTTTCATTTCTCCACATCCAGTTGTGAGCTAATGCCATGATGTTGGGGTAAGAGGCTGGCATGGGCTCGAATTCTGATATTGTTTGTTATCCACTCTGTGAATCTAGAACAAGTCACTTGCTCTCTCTTTGCTCTGTAAACAAAAGTGTAATATCCCTGCTCTACTTTTCTCCCAGTGCTGCTGTGAGGCTCCAGAAAGATACGGAGCATACAGGGTTTTTTGTTTTGTTTTTTTTTTTTTCTTTCCAAAATTAGATACTGTACTCAGGTGAAGCATGGTCATTAACAGGGCAATTAATCTGGTTTGGAATAAGAAGATCCGGATCCTGTCCTGGTTGGACCAAGCTGCTTTTTTAATCAGTATGAAGACTGCTGCAGAGCCCTGGGACATGACTTTGAGTTATGTAGATGACACTTGTTAATGACAGAACAATGTATACGGGGATGAGCTCAGATATAGTAGAGATTCCAATGTAGCTAGACTGGCTAATAACAAGCAGAAAACAGACTTTACCTGAAGTTGGTAATGAAACTATCAAGGCAATATTGCAGGGAAATAGAAGAGAAAATTGAGCCAAAATGGGGATTTTTAAGAAGTTTGAAGAAGGTGTGTGTGTGTGTGTGTGTGTGTGTGTGTGTGTGTGCATGTGTGTATGTGTATGAAGAATCAGGAGTCATTAACAGCAATAATTCCTGTCACTTGCATAATAGCCATTGACGTACAAAGCATTTTCACAGCCACCATCTCTGAAATCAGAAAGCAGCATTTCCACTCCCCAAGATAAGCCAAACTACAACAGCTTATCAGTCTTAACCTTTCATTTCCTTTCCACTCCTCACATTATCTCTCAGCCAATGTCTTCACCAAAACCTAGGGCTCTTAGGAAGGTTGTGGAAACTGAGTCTCAGAGAGTGAAGAGATTTGTATGGGGGCAGAGCTGGAACTTGAACTTTTCAGTCTGATGCTGTATTTTTCTTTAATATTTCTCTTTCTCCTGTGCATAAAAGCCACAATGTCCATTGCAGCGCATTTGAAGAAAGGAGAGACCCAGACAAGTATAAAGAAGAAAATATAGTTCACTCATAATGTAAGCTTTCAGAAATAGCTGTCAATATCAGATGTATATTTCTTTCCAGCTTTGTTCTATGCAATTTGACATGCTTGAGATTCTGCTAAATATAAAATAGTGTGTTTCAGTATACTTTCTACTGCATCATGATCTGTAGTTCCCTTTTGTACCATTAACCCCCATGCATACCCTCTTCCCAGTACTTTTGAAACCCCATTTGTCAAATAGGGTCTGTAGTACTGCCCCAACAGCCTCTTAAAGCTGAAGTAAGGATCCTTTGAGATTCGAAAGGTAAAGGTATTTTGAAAATTTCAGCATGTGATATGTGGAGAGGGTCTCAAGGGCAGAGCTTGGGGTTAAACCAGCAATAGGTTACTCACGTCCCTTCTCTTGTAAGGCCCTTATCCATTCACTGGAGATGAACCTTTCCAGGAGCCTCCTTGCTAAACACTCATTCTGCTGTGCTCACCCCCTTCCACTTTTCCTCTTTAAGTCCTCCCTCTCTTTTCTTCCTCCAATCCAACCTCAGGTGATCCTTAAGCAATAACCTGCAAGGGCAAATGGAATTTAATGATATCAAATATAACTTGAGACCATGAACAGGTCATCTTTTACTTGTCCAAGTTTACTATTAAAAAAAAATCGTATTCTCTCATATTTGTTTTTTTTTTCCCCTCTGATTGGGTTAATTCTTGGTCTGTAGATATTTGTTCTTAATGTTTCTATAGATGACAGTAATGAAGAGAGAGGTCCCAGTAGTAAGAGTTCAGATCTATGTGGAATGAACTCCCTAGAAATATTCCCCTATTGTTAGCTTATACTTTCAGTGGTGGCCTCTTTCTTTCTTCCTTTCTCTTTTCTTTCTCCTTTTCTCCCTTCCTTCCCTCCTTCCCTCCTTCCTTCCTTCCTCCCTTCCTCCTTCCCTCCTTTCCTCCTTCTTTCTCTTTTCCTTTCCTTTCCTTTCCTTTCTCCCTCTCCCTCTCTTTTTCTTTCTCTTTTCTTTCTTTCTTTCCTTCTTTCCTTCCTTCCTTCCTTCTCCAATTTCTTTATTGATGGAGGTAGAGTGGTGTGATTGTTACTGGTGTCTTAGTCCCTTGGGAACTTATATCACAGAGAATCACAGAGAATCTTACATTAATGCTTCGTTGTGCTGTGGGTTTCTGGCATTGGAGCAGATAAGTTGCAGATGATTACATAGACTGGGAGGGAAGGAGAAAGAGTGCTCCCCTCCAACTACTCATGCCCTTGGTCTATCTAAAACTGTGCTTGTAATGAATTTTGGAACACTGAAAAGATAAAATAAAAAAATCCCTCCTCCAAAATAAAACTGTGGTTGTGTAGTCACTCATATTTATTCTCCACACTGAAGATTAACCTCATAGCATACAGCAGCATTTCTCAATGTGTGGTCTATGAACTACCTCCATCACAAGCACTTTAGTTGAGGCCTAGGAATCTGCATTGGAAAAGCAGCCCCAGTGATGCAGATGCACATCAAATGTTGAACCCCAATGCTCCAGTCCCCAAAATGCTCCATGAGGACAAGTGGATGTGATGTTTAAGGAAGTTTGGGAAACAGTGCCTACTGTGTCCCCATTTTAGGAGAGTCATAATGCACAGTAGCACAATTAAAGCTCTGAGAAGTCCTTCTGGAAGGTAACAATCTCATGCCCACTAATATAAGATTGAATAAATTCTGATGAAGATACAATAAACTCTTGGTTTGTATTTTTAAAAATGAAGTAGCCCTCAAAGTACTGAAGGCAGTGTGGTATAGATTTTAAGAGTACAAGCTCTGGAACTGGAGGGGCCAGAACTCAAATCCAACCTATGAAATTTAATCACCATGTGACCTTGAGAAAGTTTTCTAAACCTGTTTTCTTTTCTCTACAATGGGGGTAGTAATAATAGTACCCACCTCAGGAGGTTCTTTTGAGTTTTAAGTGAATTAAAACACGAAATGCTATTTAGAATGTACTTGGCACATGGAGAATGTTTAGTAATTATTAGCTCTTAATATCTGACATGGGAAAATGCCCATGACATATTGTTCAATAAAAAGCAAATCCAGGAACAGTATGTATAGCATGCTTTTGTTTGTGTTTAATGAATTGTATATAATAAATAATTTCATAGAAAAGTGTGGAAACATACTATTCTGTTAACAATAATTACTTTTGGGGTTAGATGTTGGGAGACAGTCATAATACCACTTTTTACCTTATATACTTAAGTAAGCTTTTTTTTTTTTTTTAAAGAAAACATACTTCTGGGAGATAAAAAGAATCTTGCCCAGAACTGAACCCCATTACGGCCTAGACAATGAGAAATACGCAAGTTGGAACATGGTTCTCTATTGTTTCTGGAGAGGCACACTGACTACATTTAGCTTCTTTTGTTTTTGTTATAACAGTTTTGCTTTGTTTTTGTTTTGTTTTGCCAGCTTTACCATTATTCTGACTCAAATGTGCCTGCTGACCCCCTCTGCTTTCTACACTCTGATGGCTGTTCTGTATATAAACCTGTCTTTGTACATGAGAATTTTGGATTATTAGTTCTGAACATTTCATTTCAGAGGGGTCGGTCAATGTTCCAGGCTACTGATTGTTGTTTTGTATCCTGAAACCTCACATCTGATCTGTCAGCTGGATCATCTAGCTCCCCACCATCCCCATTTTCATAAAAAATGCTTGGGGTGCCTCAGTGGCTCAGTGGGTTAAGCCTCCACCTTCAGCTCAGGTCATGATCTCAGGGTCCTGGGATCAAGCCACCCATCGAAGCTCTCTGCTCAGCGGGGAGCCTGCTTCCCCCTCTCTCTGCCTGCCTCTCTGTTTACTTGTGATCTCTCTCTCTCTCTGTCAAATAAATAAATAAAATCTTAGAAAAAAAGAAAATGCTGGCTTGATCTTCATGCAAGTCATGGATACGAGTGATTTGACTGGGGATGATATAGAGACCTGTGACCTATCACTGAAGACCCTGATCTACACATACCAGCACTCTCCTGCTGGCTCTGAAGTCTCACCTACTGCCTGTATTTCTTCACTTGATCTACAAAGGGCTTATAAGAGTCTAAGTCAAAAGCCTTGTTAAGATCCAGATACAGCCTGTCTACAACATTCTCCTGATCCACAAGCCTTGTAACCTTATCAGAAGAGTAAATTAAGTTAGTTCTGCCATGACTTGTTTTCCTAAAGGCCCTACTTAGTGTTATTACTAAAAGAGATTTGATTTGAGCCCAATTGCGGTTTCAATTTAGACATATTTACTGTATTTCCCTACCTTTTCAATGTCCCTCTCTGTCCCCCCAAAGCCTGCCTCATTGCTGGAAGTAATTGGGTATATAAATTCATGCAAAAGTACTAATGGAAAACACGGGTTTATATGTATTGTTTGCAGTGTATCAGCAAGAAACAATTACTCAAAAGTAGAAACATTGACATGTACCTGTGAATTTTAGATTGTAGTACTTGGCATTGCATTGTGATAGATGGAAGGCATATTTTAAGTAGAGGAGGATTTTGATGCTCTTCATACCTAAACAGGAAGATTCTTTATCACTTGACCTGTGACCTAAGCTTAGTAATGAAGGGCTATTTTCATATCCTATGGCTGCTATAACAAATTACCACAAACTGTCAGGCTTGACATAACCTAAATTTGCTACCTCACAATCTAGAGGCCAGAAGTCTGATATCAGTTTCACTGGGACAAGATCAAAGTGTTGACAGAGCCATGCTTCTTCCAGAGGCTCTATGGGAGATTATGTTCTTTCTTTCTTCCAGTTCATGGTGGCTGCTGGTATACCTTGGCTTTTGGCTGTGCCACATCCCTCCAATCTCTGCATCCCTAGTCATATTGCCTTCTCCTCTTCGTCTGTCTATAAACTTCCTCTGACTCTTATAAGAACACTTATGATTAGACTCAAGATATTCAAGATATCTAGCCAGATCACCCAAAATAATCTATCTCAAGATCCTTAACTTAGTCACATCTGCAAAATCCCATCTAAGGTAATATTCACAAGTTCTGGGGACTAGAATGTGGATGACTAGTGCTTTCCCCTGACCTACTTTTCTCAGTCCCTAAGTTTATCTAAATGTGAAGCAGGTTACAGGAATAGAGATAAGCAAAATCTTGAAGAAGATGTCGTTAGCCATCTTTCCCTCTTTTGACCCCTGGTGGTATGTCTACTTGTGGATATGTTCATGTACCTGCCCGGGTCCCAACCATATACACACTGTTGGGAAATAATGTAGTATAATCCACTCCCCAAATTCATCTTTGCCAGTTTTCACTCATTTAGGTGGCTTTCGACCTCCACAACATAATTGCTGACGCAGGTTCAAATTTGAACAGGGGAAAAGATTGATTGGCTCACCAATAACATCTGTCTTTTGGGCTGGCAGTGAGTGCAGAGGAGCCATTTACGCAATCTAATTATTACATCAATTGGAGGATAGAATAATGTTTCCCAGATGCCATTTGGCACCTGGAGAGCTGCAAATCAGCACTACTGTATAAGAAACATAAATAGAGACCACTGATTTGGATTCCTTGATCCTGCCCCCTTTGGCATATTATTTTGGTTTGAAGTAAAATGCAAAAGATTTGCTTTGCCTCTTCTAGCTGCCATGTTCAGACAGGGGACTGGATTGATTAGATGTCTTTTACAATAAAATATACTTAATAATGTGCATTTCTGAATCACTGTACTTTTTCCTGACATTGTGTCATTCAAAATATTCATGGCCAGTGAGAGTGAGATCTAGCCTCCAAAGGAACCTGAAATAAGAAGGAGGGAGAGTAATGGGCCAAAGATGCTGTGGTGATCCCTGCATCTTGGGTCTGTGGATCATGTACTCAGAGCTTCCCACCAAGCCCTCTAAGCTCACTGTTATAAGAGCCCCTTGGTATTAAAGCACTGTAAGCCCCAAAGAGAGCTTTATTTTATTATTTTTAATGATTCCTTTTATCAGCAACTATGGTTTGGGATTAGCCTCAGCAGAATGCAGGGTCCCACAGCCTGATGAAACAAGTTATTAGGATATTGGGGATGTTTATTATATCCCCTTTCCTCCTCATTTCCCTTTCCCAAACACTTCTCCCTTTTGTAGGCAGATCCCTGAAATTTCTTTACCAGTTGACAAAGCCTTTCATTCCATAATTGTAGGAAAAAAATAAGCTTGAAAATTTTAGCATAAGATTTCCTGGGCATAAAATCTATGCCCAGGAAGAAGGAACAGATACTTACATTTATAGCGAGGAGTAAATGACTACTATTATAGACTCCTAGAGGGTCTTTCAGATTTTCAAAGTGCTTCAGAGCCCCTACCCCAAATTTCTTATTTTGAAGATAGATTTGAAAACTGACTTGCCCAAGGCCTTACAGTAATTTTCATAGCAGATTCTTTCCTGAAAAAAAAAATTTTTTTTTTAATAGGGGAGCACCTGGCATTGAAGAGAGACATTTCTGATTGGTTTTACCAAGGGCCATTTCTGGAGCATTCCAAAACCAACTGTAATATCAGGTCAGTTACTAAAGGACATAAATTGTAGTCTGTAACCACTGCTCAAGACACATTCTTCCCTAGGACCTGCCCTGGTGGTATTCACCAAAAGCCTATGTGTCTTACTTTTCTTTGTCCTCTTAGCACCTAGCAGAGGGCTTGTCACATAAAAGGCACTCAGCAAGTGTTTGATGAATGACTGAACATCTTCAGAAATGGGGAAGGCTTTGCACTAAACTTTTTATACTGTCTCATTCTGCCTCCTGTGTACAAATTGCTTAAGTGGCTGCCCAGGTTTAGGGCTTTGCCCTTGGATGGCACTAATAATAGTGGCAGTGGTCAAGGAGCAAAATGATAGCTACCCAGACTAGTAAGAGCTTAATGCAAAACCTTAGACTTTCTTAAAACATATGAGGAATTAATAAGACTGCAGTCTGAGATGTAAGGAGCATAGATGATAGGATCCATGTGTCCTTGGAGTCCAGAGCCACCAAATCTATCTGTGGGCATTGTGGGCATCCTAAAGCAGGAAATACAGGTTCCAGTTGGGAACCAGAACACTTTCACCAACACATTTCTCTCATCCTTTTAGGAGGAACTCTTCCCTGGCTGTGGTTTGGGCTATAGGGCAAGAATAGAGAGGGCGCCATAGGATTGTGGACAAGCCACTTGGATACTAATGGCTTATGGGAAGGAAGAAATAAAGAGTTTTACCTGTCACTATCTGTCCTTAGCTCCATTCCTGCAGTGCCCACTCATACCAGTTCAACCTGTTTTTTCTCTCCCTGTGTTGGTTCACCTGCACTCACCTGAAGGGGCTGGGCCTGGGCATGGCTCTTGGCCCCCAGCATGCCTACCTTTAATCAGGCTGCCTCGATTAGGTCCCACTGTTCATGCCTTCTGTGCTTCATGGCAAAAGTTTTCAGTGAGGGATGACAGTGGAGAGACAGGGCAGCCCTTAAGACAGGGCTACCCATCAGCCTCAGAGGAAAACAGGATCCAGCAGCCGAGCCCAGTCTTGTTGGCTGATGGCTCAGCATTGGCTGAGAGTCCAGAGAGCCTTCAGTTGGCCTGAACCAATGAAAAGGAGCCAAAGATGCAGTCTCTCTGGCCATTAAAGAGATACTGCCATCTATGATTGGCCCCAGGATACTTCCCCTTAGGGTTCTCCCATTGGCTTGGAACGGCATGCTGGCAGCCAGGGCACCCTGTAGTGAGCAGGCACCTACGTAGGAACCCAGTCAGGCACAGCCTGCTGCTGGGCACTCAGGGGAGAGGCAGATAGAGGAGGAGGTATCAAGATCCTCCTGCTTAACTGGTGACATCTTGGCATACCCACTTCTTTCTGTGCCTACCCCTGCAGGCTGGGCCTGCTTGCTCTCCTGGTCCCATTCCCCAAGGACTTCGATCCCCAGGTGTGGTGGTGACTGGCAACACAAGGGTAAGAAGTAGTCTTTTCTCAGAGTTATTTGCATTGTCATAGGGGATTCCTGAAATCTGAAAGGCTGTGATGGTCCAAAGAAATCATAGACTCATTGAGTTTATGTGCCAAAAGGGAACTTTGGAATAATTCCCATTTTACAGATGAGGAAGAAAACTGAGGTGAACTTAAAAAGGTAATGGAATTATTTGGTCAAAGTCATACAACTAGTTAGTGGCAAGTCTCCTGACCATAGACAAGGGGACTTTCTGATGCATCACAAATTGATTTCAAACTGTGGTATTTCTGTAAGGGTAGCTTTCTATTGTTTTTCAAACCACAGGTTTCCTGTCCCTAAGAAACTTCTAGTCCCACTGGGGAGCTCTTCAGACCACAGATATGGCTTAATTAACTTTCTCAATGAGTTTTTCAGCTGTGTTTTCAGTGGATGGAGAAGGAGGCTTATGCCATAGGCATTTTCTTATTTCTCTCTTCTTGTGATTACCAACCCACATTAGTGAACTGACTGTTAGCAGGACTCTGGAGTCATGTAATCAGCTATCTACATAGGAAGTTGTCCAACTGGGGACTAACACCATAACTTTTGAACCATTACTATTCAAGACACAGCAAAGAAACAAGTCTATTATTAACCTGAAAAAGGTCTGAGCCTAAGCTACTTCCACATTAATATGAGAACTTCATTTTTTCATGCATTTATCCTCCACATCCCCTTTAGGTTAGAGACCTGGGTTTATTTGTTCATGTGTATAATGAGCCCCTGGGGTCTGGAAATCCTGGCGTGGGTAGCTCTGTATCATCATCATCAACAACAAAGCATAAAGGCATTTTTATTTCTCAGTCCATCCTCCCCCAATTCCTTCTGTTTCCATGATGCTTCTTTCTTCATTCTCCTTTTCTTATCCTTTAAAGGCCAGCTTAAGTCTTGCCTTCTCTGGGAACCTCCCCTTACTAGTGTCCATATCAATCTCTCCCTCTGGATTCGTACTGTCCTTACAGTCTGTCTCAAGAAATGACATTTAATTATATTTCTTTCTTGTTTTTCACTATTGGTTTCACGTATATAAGTCTCATCTTCTCAACCAGATTGTAAGTTCCATAAGGATAAGGCACACATTTTCTTCTTTTTAGCGTGCCTCACAATGTCCAGTGGACATGCAAATTAGACTAGAATCATAGCTTTTGTAATGACATAGAGATGCTCATGATACAGTTAAGCGTATTACTCAAAATACAAAATTCTATGATCACAATTTTACAAATAGATGGAAAATAAAAACAAGCAAGCAAAAGGAATATGATTCAGCCACCAGAAAGGATGAATACCCACCACTTGCACTGCCATGTATGGAACTAGAGAGGATTATGCTAAGTGAAGTAAGTCAAGCAGAGAAAGACAATTATCATATCGTTTCACTCATACATGGAACTTAGTAATAGCATGAAGGACTATAGGGAAAGGGAGGGAAATCTGAAGGGGGAGAAATCGGAGAGGGAGATGAACCATGAGAGACAATGGACCTTGGGAAAAGAACTGAGGGTTTCAGAGGGGAGAGGGGGAGGGAGTAGCAGGGTGATGGTACTAAGGAGGGCACATGTTGTGATGCTCACTGGGTGTTATACATAACTCATGAATCATTGAACACTACATCAAAAACTAATGTGCAATACAGTGGCTAAAAGAACATAATAAAATAAATAAATAAATAAAAAGAATAAAAAGAAAAATGGTGTCCCCAACTCCCAGCAAGGCAAAGGGATTTTTTTAGTACTTTACAAATCAAAGGCTTTTTTTAAATTAATTTTTTTATTTTTTATAAACATATAATGTACTTTTATCCCCAGGGGTACAGGTCTGTGAATCGCCAGGTTTACACACTTCACAGCACTCACCATAGCACATAACCTCCCCAATGTCCATAACCCACCCCCCTCCCCCTCCCCAAATCAAAGGCTTTTAAATCATGTTTAATAAAGGGAGATTTTAAGACTTTAAAAACAAAGGAATACATTCATATGTGTGAGAGGTGTAATGATAGGTGAATGTAAACTTTTATGTATTTACCTAATTTTCAGAACTTTCAACAAGGAGCATGTATTACTCTCACAAGAAACAATAAACATTTTTAGAAGAAAATCATAGATTCATGGGTGCTGAAAACTACAGCAGAGAGAGATCTTAGATCATGTAAATCCTACCCCCTTGTTTTAAGGTTGAAAATCTTGGGGGCATTTCTATGGGTGAATGTGACCTAGTCACTCATAGTCTCCACTTTTAGGAGCAAACAGCCCAGTGCCTTGGAGCTCTGAGGCTAAGCCTTCTAACCTCTCCTCAATCCCCCTTCTTCATTAGGTTTTCCCGATAGGCATTGGTCCCAGAAGTAGCTGTGTGATTTTTCTCCTGCTGGATTTTCCCATGATTCCTTGGTGTCTCCTGAGTATGGGAACCTGAAGGTTTGACTTTGACTCATACTCTAATTCCTTGCAAGCCTCTTCTAGAACTCCCTGCTTTGTTTCTGGAGCATCCTGTCACAACAGGATACAGTACCCCTACCCCCAGATGACTGGAAGTAAAAACAGCAAGCTCTAACTTTAAGTAGCAATATAAATTAACTGCACTCTTAATACTTGCTCAGAAAGGTGACTTCAAACTCACTGTTACTCAATAACTTTCAAAGCCTGGTTGGGAGTCATACTATTTAAGGAGGATCACCTCAAGATATACATAGCCATCCTTTCCTTTCATATCAGACCCAACAGAATAGCCCTGGGTACTTGTCATGCCCATTTTTCCTCTCTAGTTAGGATTACTTTGCCCATAGCCCCAAAGTCAGGAAAAAGGCTTGCAGTTTTATGCACGAGAGAGACCACTGGCTCAGGGATGGCCACCTGACTCAAGGCAGGCCATTCATGATGTGGTAGCAGGCCTAGGTGGTAGATTTTTCTAATAGTGTTCCTTTTGCCAGCAGTGGAAACTAAAATACCCCAAATTGGGTACTCTTGGTTCAAGTTATGAATACTATTGTTAAATGCACTTTTGTCACTTATTTGAAATGATAAACATATGTAGTGTATTGCATCCATCCATCCATGCTTCTATCCATCTACGAAATAAGCATTGGGTTCCTACTACAGAGCATCAATCCTTATTAGTACTTCCAAAAGGACAAAACTCTGAAAACTAAAACTTTCTCACAAGTTTAATGCTTAAAATTCATTTTAAACATACATTAACATATTCACAGTCTTTATTTGTCACACTTAGAATGAACATTGATGTATTTCATGACAGAATATTAATGTATTTGATCATGGGGAGCTATGCCACAACCTGCTAGAGGTATTATGTAATATAGGCAAACACATAGAATTACCTTGATAAATTTCCCAGATTCTGCATTCTGAAACTTATTTGGCCCCCATGATTTTGCATAAGGCACTTTGGCCCTGTAAGCTCTGGGGGCATAGTGGAGGTGGATACCCTACCTGAGTCAGCCAAGAGCAAAGGAAGATACACAGTGAAGCAGGTAGCTATTCAGGATTTGGAGAAGCAGGGCTTGCTGAAGTTCAGGCCAAGGAAATCCAGTTAAGTCATTCAGTCATTGGCCCAGAGGACATGAACAAGACTGGAAATAAAAGACAAAATAGAGACTCAGGAGAAAGAATTGCAATGGAACAAGAATAGTTTAAGAATAGGAGGAATGAGAAGGAGCCTAGAAAGCAACAGAGATAGTATCTCTGAAACTAGTCAATTGGCTGACAGCTGTTTAGGTGTAAGTGTGGGTCAGGCTGGCTTTAAAGATGGAGAGTTGTGGCAGATGGATACTGAGAAGAATGAGATACAATCTCCGCCATCTCCTGTCTAAAGTCTAGGATCCATTGCTGGAAGCAAGGTACTGAAAGGATAATAAAACTTAGGGTCACAGTCTGAGACAAGGATTTGTCTTTGGCTTTTTCCTACTTTTGTATTTTTAAAGCTTTTTCTTGCGTGGGTGAAGTATATCACACTTAAAGAAAAGTGCATAAATCCTAAGTGTACAGCTTAGTCAGTGAAACAACCATGTTAACTATCACCCAGTCAAAAAACAGAATATTATCAGCATCGCTGATGCCCAATTTGTGCCTATCCTATAATCACAACCCCTTTCTTCCCTCCTAAAGGTAACAACTACTCTGACTTTTATATAATCACTCTGCTTTTATTTATTCTTGTGCTTTTTAGCATGCATCTCTAAACACTATAGTTTTATGAGTTATTAATTTATATATATATGTATACACATGTACACACATACACACACATATATATGTACTCTTATGTCTGGCTTCCTTCATTCAATAATATGTTTGTGAGTTTCATCCATGTTGTTGCATGCAGCTTATTTTGTTTTTTCTGATTGCCTTATAATATTCCCTCTCATGAATACGCCACAACTTATAAGCTATTTTACTGTTAATGGGTATATGGACCATTTCCTGTTTGGAGCTATTGTGACTGATATTGCTGTGGATATTTTTTGTTTGACTTGGTGCACATGTGCATGCATTTCTGTTAGCAGTGGAATCGCTGAGTCATAGGGGCTGCATATATTCCACTTTGGTAGATGATCCTAAGTAGCTTTGCAAAGTGTTATACCAATTTACATTTTCCACTGCTCCAAATGATTACCAGCACTTAGTATTATTAACCTTTAAAAATGTAATCATTCTGGTGGGTGTGCAATGGTGTCTCATTGTGGTTTAATTTGCATTTCTCTGGTGACTAATAAGGTTGAGAACCTTTTCATATGTTTATTGGCCTTTTGGATATACACTTTCATACAATTTCTACTTAACTATGTTGTCTATTTTTTTCTGCCTTTTTCTTATTTGTAGGGGTTCTCTTTTTTTCATTTATAGGGGTTCTTTATACATTCTGGCTGCAGGCTTTTTGTCTCTTAAACGAGCTACAAATAAATTCTCCAATACCATGGATTCCCATTCAATACTTCTCAAATCTCATTTTTTTCTTTCTTTCTTCTTTTTTTCTTTTTCAATCTCATTTTTCCCCTCTAATTTCTGTCAGGTTCTTTAGGCCCAAATGACCCCCATTTTGCCAAGATCTTAGCAAGTTCACCCCAGCTGTGGGGGTCACCTCACTAATGCTGCAGAGCTGTTTCTTCATTTTCCCTACATTTCTTTCTCTCTCCCTCCCACTTATCTTCCCTATTTTTCTCTTCTTTCCCTCTGACTTTGCTCATTCTTAGGGGGCTGTTTGTAACTTACTATGTGGATAACAACAACCTTATGTCAGTCATAGTACGAAGACTGTCAGATTTGCCATGTGGTACTCATAGGCCAGAAAATCTTCACCCTAGAAAACACTTGGAGATCATGTAGCTTTTTCTTTAATGATGAGGAATTTAAAGCTCAGAGAATTTTGGAGACTTGCCCAAGGTGAGAAATGAAGTGATTTGTCCAAGGTCATACTGCAAGTTAGAACTAGAACCCAGGGGTGCTTGGGTGGCTCAGTGGGTTAAGCCTCTGTCTTTGGCTTAGGTCATGATCTCACTGCCCTGGGATTGAGCCCTGCATCCTGGGATTGAGCCCTGAGCCCTGCATCTCTGCTTAGGGGGCTCTCTGCTTAGCAGGGAGCCTGCTTCCCTCCCACCCCTACCTGCCTCTCTGCCTACTTGTGATCTCTCTTTCTCTGTCAAATAAATAAGTAAAATCTTAAAAAAAAATAAAGCATTAAAAAAAAGGAACTAGAACCCAGGCTTCTTACCTCCATGTTCCAGCTTTTTCCACTCTAATTGCTAAGAAAAACCAGGGCACACAGCTGCAAACTGACAAGAATGCTTTTCTTTTCTTCTGAAAATAAGTGCTGTCTATGTCTGTGTAACAACGTAATCAGTAGAGACTATGGCTCATGTCTGTCTGGACCCAGGTTGAGAGATCACATCACCTCTGCTACTTTCCCATCTCCTGGCTGTCAAAGCCTGAAGGACAACAAATGGCTTGAGTAATGAGATGAGTTAAGATAGTGTCTCCCACGCTGAATTATGTGCCAGTTCCAGGACTACAGGATTCTGCCACAATCCATTTACACAAGAAATTAAATTGAAGATCGCAATGTAATATTCATATATTAAATCCTGGCGGACAATCAAAGTAATTAAGGCCAAATGCTCTGAATCATCCTGAGGCATCACGAATATTCTATTGCTGGGTTTTTAGAAGGACTTATTTCTACAACCAATTATCTTGGAAATCATTAAGGCCCCTTTGGAATGTGAATAATCTGCAAGCCACCAGGATGCCCAGTACTCCTCAAACCCCTTTGTCACATGGGAGAAGAATTCTGCTAGAAAGGGTTGTAGGGTGGTCAAAGACAGCCTAATTTCAAGAAACTGGAGTTAGGGGATAGGAACCAGTCTCCAACCAATGCTTCATTGTATTGTTTTTTCAAAAGGAATGGATATATTTTACATTGAAGCAGTTCAACTGATGCAGGCTATTGGCATAACCCCTGCCGCCGGCTGATCTTGCTGTGTAGTTCTGTGGCTCTTACGAATACATGCTACTGACTATTTAAAAAGAAAAAAAAGAGCTTGGGGAACAAGAAGGGCTCCGTGCAACCTCACAGTGATAAATAGGGTTGAGTTTCAGACCTCTCCCTACCCACGGGTCACTTCATTTCTTAAAGCTTCTTCAACTACCTTCATCTCTTAATCCTTATTTTTCACAGCTTCCCTTTGTCCACACTTCTGCTATACAGCACTCATTATGAAGTGCCCAAGTTATTTGTTAGTTCCCCTCCTTAACTGTATGGCCCTCAAGGGCATTGGCTGTCTGAATCTCTTCAGTGATCCTACACCTGACCCAGTACAAGCTTCAAACAAAGCACTTGGTGTATGGTTGGAGTATGGATGAAGGACCAAATAAGCAAAGAAATGAATGACCAAAGGAACAAACTTATCCAAATGTATTTCTGTTTGGGAATGATAGGGTTATCATGGCAGCATCAAAGAGAGGGTTGAAATCTTCCCTTCCAGTAAATACCTCAGTTCTCTCCAAAAAACAATGTTCTCCACCATCACCAACAAATGAAACTCCATCACCAAGAATGTGTAACTAAAAGATTAACAAAAAAGTATTATGTTAACTTGTACTCTTTGGAGTTGTACTTAGAAAACAACCAAGTTATTTTACCTGAATTACAAGGCTTTTATGCAACTTAAATACTACATACAAAATAAGGTTTCTGATTCATCATTTTTGCCAGTGAGAATAATTAGAAGTGTGTATATACTCTAATATTCCTATCAAAGTATTTCTTCTCATAAATATTTATCCATAGTGTAAGTTTGTTGATGTGGAGCAGCATCAATATTTCTCAACTAGAGCTCACATACAGGCATGCCTCTGAGATACTGTGGGTTCGGTTCCAGTAATAAAGTGAGTATCACGTTAAAACAAATCAGTGGAGTTTGGGGCTTCCCAGTGCATATAAAAGTTTTGTTTACACTATACCATAGTCTATTAAACTGCAATAGCATTATGTCTAAAAACAATGTACATATCTTAATTTAAAAATACTTTATTGCTAAAAATTATTAGCCAAAATATTTACAACAGTAATATCAAACATCACTGATCACAGATCACCATAACAAATAAAATAATAATGAAAAAGTTTGAAATATTGTGAGAATTACCAAAATGGGACACAGAGACATGAAGTGAGCAAACACTGTTGTCTCCAACAGCAATGGTTTTGATGAACTTACTCAACACAGGGTTGCCACAAACCTTTAGTTTGTAAAAGAATACAATTATCTCTGAAGCACAATAAAGTGCAGTAAAATGGAGTATGTCTGTATTTGAGAGATATTTGACTGTATCTTGTTCATGACTGCATCCCTAGCTGTAGCACAGAGATTGGCAAGGAGAAAGCACTCACTGTAGAATGATTAGTAAGTGAGATAGAAGCTCTAAGGGATGTTCCCGTCATCAAAGTAGAGCTGCGCAATGCAAGCCCCATTCACTTAGGTTCTCTTTTTGATCAGTTGGCAACAGTATCCCTGAACGTCTCTCTTTTTTTTTTAAGATTTTTTTTTTGAAGTAATCTCTACACCTCACATGGGGTTTGAACCCACAACCCTGAGATCAAGAGTCACATGCTCCACTGACTGAGCCAGCCAGGTGCCCCTATTCCTGAGCTTCTAAGTCAACTTGATCCACCCACCCAAGCATTATGTCCCTTTCAAAGGCAGCTATCTCATTCCTCCATGTGTCCAGCACTGGCTAGGGTGGAGGCACAGTCTGTGTGTCAGCCCAAGACAGATGAACACACCAACAACCATCTGTGGCTTTCCCAGGAGGGCGTCTTGAGCCTGCATGTTTCACATCATCATGGGTCTACCAGTCAGTGTCAGAAACCGTGCCAAAAAATATTGATACTGCACAAAATCAATAAACTGGGGCCACAGCTAAATATTTATTGGGGCAGACAGTGACGCCACATTTGCTCAGCAAATTCAATCAAGGTTTGTCCAATTACTGAGGGTTTAGATTTGAACGAATTAGCTCTTAGTCATAGAATACTAGAATGTCAGAACTGGAAGGACCCTTAGATCTCATCTGGCCCTGTGTAATCCTGAGGTTTTCAAACTTTTCTTTTGCAAGGAACACTTTTATCCAGTGAAATCTTATGGTGCTCCTCTCATTCAAGTTGGGGGTGCGGATATCGTATCTTCCTGCCTGACCTTCACCTCTCATCTGCCTCAAACTGCAAAGGAGAAGAGGAAAGTCTAATAAAGTTACAAAGGATCATGGAATACTGGGGGGCAGGGGGAAGTCTTAGTCTAGGAGAAAGACTCAAGGCAGGCCTCAAGTCTATCCTAGCCACAGGACATGATAATCTACCATTGAAACTCATGCCTGAGGGGACCTTTTGGATGTAGCCATTTAAACTACTTAGGGACATCTGTTCCCTGGGAAGGATGATACTGTAAGGAACAGACTCGTTAGCAGAAGTGATTTTATTTAAATAAAACACATTGCTACCAGCTGTCACAAAGCCCAGAGGGAAATCCTGAGGGGAGGAGACATAGGGAGGTAAATTCCTTTTATTAGGGTACTTCTGGAAGGCAAAGAAGAGAGAGAGGAAGAGCACAGTTAAGATGGAAACTCCTCCTCCCACCCTGGCTGGTGTCTGCTTCTGCACCTGTCTGCTCGTGTATCCATCTTTTCCTGTGCCTGTGTGTCATCTTCTGCAGCAGTGGATCTAGTTCCTTATCACTTTCTGCCCATGTCCATCCTTATGTTCAGGTTGGCTCTGCTGATACCTGTCTGTTCTGAGTTTGCCCCTGCCTGTTTCAAGTCTTTCAGCATCTGCATGCTTATGTGTTTCAGACTGTTTTCTATTTGTCATCTGATTTTGCCAACATGTGTGCATGCACACATGTGCATGTGTGTGTGTGTGTGTGTGTGTGTGTGTGTGTGTGTGCATGTGCTCTTCTACGTGCTCAGCACTCTGTATCCATGGCTTTTATTTCAGTAGATAATTGTCTCTGCCTTTCTGGTTCTGCCTTCAATGCTTTACCTTACAAGAATGGTAATGGTGAAAGTGGGAGGAATGGAGATTTCAGAGCTAGGAGGAAAGCCTGGTAATTCTGATCATTCTTAAGACCAGCCCTGAGACAACACATTGAAATCATGTGTACCACACAGCCAAAGCAAAAAGACACAAATAGGTAAAAGAAAAACAAGAAACCATTTCTGGTGCTCTAAAGACCTCAGTCTCATTTTTCATTTTTCTCTTTCTTCATCTGTTTTTTTACCTCCCTCCCCCATCCCTTTTCTCCCACTCTCTTTATCTCTTACTGTTTCATTTTTCTATTTTTTAGAGCCCCTTTTTATTTTTCTGTTTTATTTCTCTCCTTTCTCTTCTTCCTTTTCTATTTATTTTCTCTCTAGGTTTACCCTTCCCCGTATATTTTCCCTTAAAAAAAAAAAAACACCTTCTCTTTCTTTCTCTGTTTATTTTTTTGTGCTTTCTTGTCCCCAAGGATGCGGCAAGCATCAGGAGAGAGAAGTGGTCCTTTTCTGCCCTGGGCTGGGCTGTGGGTGGGTGAGGTTAATTTTCTGTCTTCTCACTTATGGGTGGGTGAGGTCCTTGCTGCTCCTTGGAATCTAACCCAAACATCCTTGTTCCCTGAACCTCAGGGCCCTGTCTGCAGAGTCACACTGTGACTCCAGCCGCTGCTTGCATTCCCAGCACGTCCAATGTAGAGCAATGAGCCCCCAGGTGCGGTGGGAGAATTCATCAGCTGCCCGACAGGGCTAACGATTTACTCCTGAGAAATAATCCATATCCAGATAATGGATCACCCCGACTCCCTGAGACCATTTGTCTTGGCACTTAAATAGCACCAGAATCCAGGGGCAGAGCCAGAACTCTATCCCAGGTTCATTGGTAGACGAATAGGCTGGAATAATAATGTTAAGGATTATGATCAAGAACACTTTACCTTTGCATTGTGCTTTTAAACTTTATAAATTTGGAGGAGACTAACCTTTCTTGACCCATCACTTTTGAATCCCACACACTGGATCCTGCTTGCAAATTCAGAAGCAGGGGCTTTTAAGTGACTCACCCAGAGTCATCTAGCCTGTTACTGGCAGAAATGGGAGGAAAACTTTATTTTTCTGGCTTCCTGGAACTCTTTCTTCTGAATGCTAGGTGGTCTTCTGATCTTTTGGTCTCACTGTTCTTATCTGGAAAGTAGAAGCTAATATGGAGAGACAGTCCATTGAAGAGGTTCACTGTCAGAGAGTTTGAATCCTGGGTTTGAATTCTGGTTCTGCATTAGCCAGCTTTGTGGTCTTGGGCTGGTTGCTTACTCACTTAGAACCTCAATTTCCTCCTCTATAAAATGGGAATCCTAATAAGACTTTCTCATTGGACTGTTATGAAGATAAAGAGAGATTATGCATGTAAAGTGCTTAATATAGTGCCTGGCTCATAGTAAAATCTCCATGAGTGTTAGTTATGATCATTACTACTGCCTGTCTCTTTGTGGGATGCTGAGTCTACTCAAACAAATGCATGAGAAAATTGGTCTGAGGGAGGGGAAGAGATAATTGATGAGCCAGCTTCCACAGAGGTGTCCTTGAGGTCATTGATGGGGGAAGGGACCTGGAGGGGTGAATTCTAATGGCAGAAGGAGCTAAGGATTTGTTTGGGCTGGAAAGACTGGGCCAGTTCTGGTGTACTGGGAACAGGCAAAAAAAAAAAAAAAAAAAAAAAAAGGAGGAGGTTGGGGATCTGTGTTCAGTCCCTAGACACGTCTCAGCAGTATGTTGCTCAGAAGCATCAGTTGCTGTCCTTCAATTCCTGCCAGCTAGTTTTTCCCCTCTCAGGGTCTCAGCTGTTAGTTTCCTTGGGGTGATCCCCTTCCTCAAAAGCCAGACAGAGGACTTTTTCCCCCCTCTCGGGAATATCGAAGCCAAAAAGATTTTGCAGAAAGCCAGCACCAACTAAAACAATGAAACCTTGTGCAGAAGCCTTTTGCATAAATGGAAGTTCACTGTACAAATAAATGTAAGAATGATTATTAATGTTCTCAATAATAACACTAACAATCAATCTTTAGAGCTCATTCCATGGAGTGTGGCTTCTAGACGTTGACATATCATCTCAGATGGCAAGAAACATCCCCAGAGTCCACCTGCATGTAGAATCACAGCCCGCATTCTTCTCCCACTTTACTGGGACCTCATCCTCTCAGAGTCACACACATAATTCAGCCTTCAGTGGAATGACTCTGACGTTATTGAGGCTCCCTGGAGAATGGATGCTGTGCAGAGGCGGAGAGTGTGGGCTTCTGACTTCAAGCTGCAGGAAGGCGAGGAATTGATACATCTCCGAAGCACCAAGGGCTCAACTCCTTGGGAGATGAGAAGGGCTTTGTCAAAGCCTGATGGTTTATTAATAATTCTCCCAACTGAAGAGAGCCCTGTGCTTATCAATTGACAAGTATTTAGTGAGAACCCTATGTGGGGGATCTAAAGAGGTTTGGCAGAGCTGACAATGTAGTTGAGAAGACAGACCACAGACATATAAAGATCATTGACAATACAATGTGATCCCTTCAACAAAGAGATACAAGGAGCTGAGGTGAAGTGGAAAAAAATATAAGATACAGAGTCAGGAGACTTGACGTCACTTAATTTCTTGGAGCCTTGGTTTCTCTATCCTCTTAGAAAGTCAGCTTAGTGGCATTGAAAGAACATTAAATTTGGAGTCAGACCAACCTAACTTAAAATTTCAATTATTTTACAAATTAACTAGAAGGCGTTGAACCAGTTACTTAACTCTTATGAAACACAATTACATTATGTATAAATTGGAGTATACAATAGGAGCCCCTACCACACAGAGTGGTGGTGAGGACTAATTGAAAGCATGCGGGTAAAGCACTGAATGTAATGCTTGACACACAGTAATCATGCAATAATCTGTTCCTATTATTATAATTTGCAGGGGGGAAAGGCAGGGAATGTTTTGAAATAGAAGGGTTTTATTTTCCTTTTCAGCTCTTTATATGCCTGACATTACATTTCATAGGAATGCAAACTCAAAAAAAAATACTTACATGTAAACAATAATTATGATGTTGCTTCATGTTATCTTTTATATGCCTCTTCAGTATTGCTCACTAAATTTGGTATGATCAAATTTACAGAACAATGAAATAGCAGAAGAGGTAAATTATATAGTCCTTGAGATCTCAGGCATCTCTCTGAGCGTCAGTTTTCCCATCTGTAAAATGTGGCTAAGAACAGGTATTTCAGAGGGCTGTCACAGAAATTAAATGAAAATGTGTAGAAGGCATTTGGTATAAAACAGGCAGAAAACACATGTTAACTCCACTCCCCTGCTCTCTTCTATAAAAATGGAAATAATAAAGAATCAGCCTCACTGGGTTATTATAAGGAGGAAGCCAGGTAAATATGGAGGGAATGTTTGTAAACTGTAAGACCCCCCAACACCAGTTTTATGGAACATTCGTTATGTACAAGGCACTGTGCAGTTAACAAAATTAATCAAATAGGTAAACAAATTGTCTCCTGTACACAGGGCACTGTTTTAGGTGTTATGAGTAATCCAGAGGGGTCAAGGCCATGGGACTGGATGAGCTCCTCCACACAAGAACAGAACATTAAAGACAGGATCTTGAAGGATGGTCCCATTTGGGGTGCCAGAGGAGAATGCAGAGAGATAAGGAGAAATCATTGATAAGAACACTAGTGTAGCATAGTAAAAGAACACTAGTGTAGCACAGTATCCTCAAAGCCATACTGAAGAGTTTGAATGTCTGTGTGGGCTATGGAGAAGAAGAAGCTCATGGGGGAAAAAGAAAATGAATAAGCAGGTGACAGACAGGGATACTGAACAGGCAGAAGAAGTCTGAGAGGTGAGTCCTGGGAGGTGCAGTTTTGGGAAGAGGGACTTGCCATGTGGTCAAGAGTACTGAGCACTTATTTGTGGAGCATAACAAATAACATGGAGGACAAGGGGAGTTAGAGAGGAGAAGGGAGTTGAGGGAAATTGGAAGGGGAGGTGAACCATGAGAGACTATGGACTCTGAAAAACAATCTGGGAGTTTTGAAGGGGCGGGGGGTGGGAGGTTGGGGGAACCAGGTGGTGGGTATTGGAGAGGGCACGGATTGCATGGAGAACTGGGTGTGGTGCAAAAACCATGAATACTGTTACGCCGAAAATAAATTAAAAAAATGAAAAAAAAATGAAAAAAAAAAGAGTACTGAGCACTGACAAGGGGCCACCATGTATAGAAGTAGGAGGTAATGAGGGCTTTCAGTTGTGGGTATGGAGTCACAAGAAATAAAATAGTGGATGAGTGGATAGAGAGACCATCCATTTAAGAAGCTTTGTAGACCCAAAAGCAGGTAGAGAAAGGCTGAGGGAAAGACAAGTAGAGGGACAAGGGAGTGAGAGGCTACTTGGTGGCTGAAGGGGCAGGAGAAAGCGGAGCTGAGCAACACTGAGGAGGGCCCAGGGAAGGTCCTTTCTTTTTTTGGAGGCAGGAGGGAGAGACAAAAGAACGGAGAGGCCAAGGTTCGACATTCATTCCTTGAACCTGCCCTTGGGTGCTAATACCAGCACTCTTGACCCCATATCTTTCAGGACTTCTCATTATCACTGAGTAGATTTAAGGGGCAATCTCGACAACAGCAAGATGTGTGATCTGGGTGGATATACTGGTGGCTTTCTTCCTGGGGAGGTGGAAGGAAGCTATGGCCCCATTCCCAAAAAACTGGCCCCAAACATGGCCCAGCTGGGAGGACCTACCATCTAGGACCTGTATCCATGCCACACAGTCTCTTCTTCTAGTTTTCTTCCTGAAATCAGAACCCCTTTTAGAAACAAAGTCAGGCCCATGGTCACTTAAATGTTTGTTCAAGTATTACTGTTATTTGCTAAGGCACTGGGGGGCCCAGGGTCCTGGGACCTGGCCAAATATTTATTCCTTTGAGGACAGGAAAAGGACTTTCTGAATATAGCCTGGTCTTCAGCTTTTGGACATGTACACACAGCATGTTGAATGCGTCATATTGGCCTTACTGCCATTTGATCTGGCTCCAGCTATGGCCCTTCCTCTCAAGCATGGCTCCTCTCTGGTCCTAGGCAGATACAGTGTTTGCGGGCCCTCCTTGCTTTGCACCTTAGCTTACAGTCTGACAAGTCTCTTGGGATTTGGAAGGTGGAACAACAGGGCAGTTATAAGCCGTGGATGACTAAAAGTAGAAGAGGGTTCTGGGCCCTGGAAGGCAGGAGAGGGGAGCCTTGGGCTGGTGCCAGACACAAAGCAGCTTGGCAAATAAAGCCAGCCCTTAGCATCTTTTGTTCTGGGGCCAGCTCTAGTGCTCATATATGCCTCCACAGTGCCCAGGAGGTAGGAATGCAGGGGACAAGGACAAACAACTTGCTAGTGAGGAAAAATTAGGGCTCTGTGGCTAGATCTGAGTCCTTTTTTTAGACCTGAGTTGTTTCAGGATTGAGTTATAGTGGAGAAAGACTTATTGCATTGACAAATGACAATTAGCAAAGGAGGTGATTAAAAGTGAGAGAAGCTACAGGCTCAGAAATGTCAGAGAATTCCTTCTTGCATTTTCCTCTCCCCTACTCCCTCCTCTTGCCCCCCCCCACTCGCTTTGGCTCTTCTCCCTTCCTTTCTTCTGCCCTCCTTCTGCTTGCTCCATCCACTCCCACCCACAGCTACTGATGTGATTTCTCATGATCTACAGTCAAATGTCATTAATCCCGACAGGCTCACGAGGGTTTGGCTAAGCTGTCCCATGAACCAATCCCGTGAGCAGACAGACCAGGGGAAGTGGCAGGCAGACCCCCACACACCCCACCCTCTCAGGGTTAATGGCAGCTAAACCAATGAACCAGAGTGGCTGCCCTGCGAATGATCAATAAATCACTTGGGGTCCAAGAAAGATGGGAAACTCCTCAGCAAACAGTGCTCAAGACATTTTCTGTGACCTCCTCTGCCTCAAATGTCCATGGCGCACCAGCCACACAGGCCTGGACTGACTCTGCTCTCAAGGTACCACTTCCAGATTCTCCCTGGCCCATCTCAGTTTCAGAGAGAGGTCATTCATTCCAATGGGATGTGACAGGTGCCATCTTCAGGCGTCTGGCTCTGCTCCCAGCGGCAGGGACTGTTGCTGACTACAAATCCCCCGAGTGCCATGCTGGTCTGAATAGAGCAAGCCCTAGGATGAGCAGATGACCTTTCAAGAGCCCACGAACCCAAGGTGGGATGACAGAGTGATATAATGGGACGGGCCCTGGACTAGAGGGCTGGACACTTGGCTTCTAGTCCCATTTCAGCTACTAACTTGCTGGACAATGTTGGGTAAGTCATTTTCCTTCCCTGAATCTTAGTGTCCGCCCTGGATGTGAGGAGGTCGGACTAGGTTATCTCTAATGACACTGTCAGCTCTGATAAACTCTGAAATTAAAAAAAGTCTATTTTTGGAAAAATTCTGATTTGAAGTTTTGGGGGATTCCTTCTCTAGGGCTTCCATTTAGCTGCTTTGCTACCAAATCCATCACCCTAAACTCCCCCTCAGCACAGCCATTTCCCAGCACCCAAGCTCCATCTAGGACATCAAAACTGCTTATAGGTCCTGCCTACCTCTCTTGCTGAGCTAGTTCTGTTCGTGACGCTGGGCCATCTTCATGGAGTCCTGAGGTGGGACCCTCTGGAGGGGGATGTGCCATTGATCCCCAGATTTTAACATAGGCAGTTAGGGTGGCTACTTAGACGGAGAGATTCCCCCAAGTTTGAATTTTCAAACTTTTTAACATATAATAAAATTGAAAGAATGGTACATGAAAACTTGTACATACCCTCATTAACAATTTGCCATGTTTGCACGCTCTCTTTCCCTTCCCTCTCCCCCACTTGCTCTCCGTCATGCTCTCCCTCTGAATGTATATTGCAGATATGACACTTCCCTCTTAAATACCTCAGCACATATCTCCTAAGAATAAGGATGTTCTTAGCCAGGAAGTTTTTTTTTAAGGGCTCTGCAATCCTCAGCTAGGGGGATGTCTCCAGTATCTAGAGCACAAAGGTGGACAGAAAGTATATGAGGTCTAAAGACCAGATTTCAGTCCAGATGTGGATGTGTGAGAAGGAGCCAAGCATAGGAGAAGGAGGTACAAACAATGGTTCGAGTACAGTTTCCAAATTTAAAAAAAAAAAAAAAAAAAAGGAAAAAGCAGAATGACCTTAAAAGTCACTTCCTTTCCTTGAACTTTGGTTTCTTCATCTATAAAATGGGAATTGTGTTAGTCTTGGTCCTGCCAACCTTCCAGAGCCATATGAGGTTTGGATGTGAAAATAGATTATGAGAGCACACTGGGAGCTGCCACACTTAAACATGTAAGGGCAAGTGATTTGCAGAGCTGACCTTCTGAGCAAGTAAAGCTTCGGAGCAATACTTCCCTGGCTCCAAGCCGAGAAGTCTCTGTTAACACATGGAAGTGGATAGTCCCCTTGCTCAACCCCCAAACTCTTGTTACTGGAAGCCCCAGAATTTTCATCTCTAATAGGAATCTCCGTGGCTTGCGTCTCTTGCTGTTTTTCAAGGACCTTAACACACATCTCAGTTTTTCTAGGGGTTTTTTTTTTGATAACTCCATTTTCTTTTATTGATTATGGCACAAACCTGAAAGATCACTTCTCTACTTTTTCTTCTTTCTGCCATTTCTCTCTGTGCTCCCCCTTATTTTCTACTATTCCCCCCAACCTTGTTGAAGCTTCTAGAGTTAGAAAATTCTCTCATCTTGCCTACCCCTAGCTCAAAGAGCAAAATGCTTTACAAAATTAAGTGAACATTTGGGATTTTTTAACTTGATTTTATCTTTTCATTCAACCAGAGGGGGTATGTGTGTGGGAGATGCACTTGTCAACTAAAAGCAATTTCTCTGCCTCCCTGGGGACTGAAGCGTAATCGTAGCTCTGTCTTCCTGGTGTCAGGATGAAACTTGCATTTTCCTGAGTGGTGTCAGCACACTGACAGACAGCTCCTGGGATCTAGTGAGGGGTACTGGAAAAGAACGGGGTGGCGACGGGAGGTGGGGACAAGATCTGGAGGCTGGTCTTGGCTCATCCCTCCTCCTCTGCCTGGCTTTGGGCTAGTCACTTACTGTCTTTTGCCTCAGCTTTTCTAACTGAAAAAAATGGGAATAATTTTCTCTCATTTCTACCTTGCAAAGATAGTGCCAGGACCTTGTCAGGCTTTGGCTCTATGAAAATGTTTGGAAGCAATAGAGTTCTGGAAGGAAAAATGTGCTATGGAAGCAGTGTATCCTAGGAATGCTACTAAGTAGCTAGAAAGGAACTTCAAGTTTTCCTTGTATAACCCCATTTGAGAAATATGAAGAAGCTCACCCCACCCCCATAATTTCGTTATGTTTACCATGAGCCCAGATAAATCTTTCCCAAACAGAAAAGCAGAGAGACAAAGTCCTGGGGTCCTAAGGCTAAAAGCCACTTTGCAAGAGCACATATGATCCCTGTGCACACCATGTAAACCTTCTAATGGGACTCCTCAAAAGGGGTTACTGGGAGACAAGTTTGCTAACCTACCAATTCTGTCCAGGGCCCTGGAGGCAGAGTCCTTTGTCATCTCACCCCTAAAATTGCAAAGACCTTCATAACAACCTGTTGAGGGAGGGGGCAGAGGAATGGGGATCCCCATTACGTAAAGGAGGAGCCCGGTATTCAGGTTAGGTAGCAGACCTACTTGCACTCATTCAGCAAGTCAGTCAACATGCCCAGACTCCCACCCGATATTTTAACTTTATTTTAAAAATTTTAAATATTTTTTAATTAACATATAATGGTATTTTAACTTTAAATGCCCTCCAGCTGCCTTTGCATAATTCAAGGAACCCAACAAGTAGGGAGTCCAAATGAGATAACCAGACTGAAAAATGCTATATAGACATACACCAGGGTTCTCAGAAAATCCAAATGGATAACTTATGGAAAATCCAAATGGATGACTTTTATGCTCACTTTGAATACCACTGGACCCCATCGAGTTTTGAGGTTTGCTCCATTTTTCCTGCTACATATTTACCTACACCCCAAAGGGAAGTAGAGTGGGGTTCAAGGCATCAAGTTCCCCAAATGGCTGCCCCAGTTCTCCATGGAGCTGGAGTGCAACAGGGAGACATCGTGTTCAAGGGTTCTCAGGGAAAGACATCTTTCCACTATACTAGAGTTTCTTTAACTTTATTGGCTGTAAGAGCCCCTCTGGGGAGCTTGCTAAAAATGTTTTCTGGTCCCCATCCCCAGAAATTCTCATTCGGTCGGTCTCAAGTGGGGACAGGGAATTGGCATTGTTACAACACATCCAAAGCGATTCTGACACATCGGCCATATTTTTGAAACCCCGATTTATGATGAGCTTTCATTTTTGGAATCTCATTTAATTAGCAACTGTTTGCCTGGTTGACAAGTACTTCTGAGCTTTAGGGAAAAAAGATAGGAAGGTCTGAAGTCTTCCTTCTCACAGTCAACAAGCCCCTAGTTTGATTTCATCTCGTGCCTTCTCAGTTAAAATATGTTTTCTTCCTGCTAAGGACCTCATGGTAGACAATGACCTAAGTAAGGAGCAGGGTGTTTGGCTCTTAATTGGAATTGCAACGAAAGACCCTGCAGAAGCAACAAGGTGTCAGGCTCTAGGCTGTTAGGGTGAAGGCAGATACACCCAACATGCCCCTTGTGAGCACGCCTTAGAGTAAGAGGTTGCAAGTCCAGGCTAGCAGGCTTCTGATTGTGTGAGGTGGATGCTAAGGGCCTCTGCATTCTTGGGAATGAGGTATCATAACTGGTTATGTGCCTCTGCACAGCAAAGGAGTCCTGCATTTTACTCACAGACCAACCTTCAGCTTTTTCTGGGTCACCAAAGCCAGCCCCAGTGCCCCGCACCAATAGTACAACCCCAGCCAAAAACTACCAGTCACTCCCCTATCCTTTCTTCAGCAGAGACAAGGTTGCAGATTTTCTTTTTTATAAGTTGTATGTTTTTAAACTCCAGAAATAATATATGTTTATTAAAGAAAGTTTGGAAAATACTAAAATATGGAAATAATAAAACAGTTAAAAATTGCCCATAATTGCATTGCTTAAATACAATCAATATTAAGATTCTGGTGTGTTTCCTGTTAGCTTTTTTCCACCTATGTATAGGCTTATTATTTCTTTGTACTGTTTATGTAATAATGTACACACATTTTGCATTTTGATTTTTTCATTTAAAACAATCAAAAGTGTATTTCCGGGTTATCATATAAGCTTTCAAATCATACACTTAAAAATAACTGCAATCATTCACTGAGTGAACCAACATTATATACATAGCTCAATATCTTGCATACAGAGAATATTTGATAAATATTTGTCGAATGAATGGATGTATTCCCCTTTTATGTGACATTTAGTTAAGGGCAAAGATTCTCAAAGGAAACTGAACACTAATTAATTAAGTGGCAGAGGAGGCGGGTCGAAGAAAAGGAGGGCAGGTGAGAATTGCTAATTCAACTGTTAAGTACATTTTCTTAAGATTTCTGAACTTACATCTCTCTCTCTCTCTATTTTTTTTCCCCCAAAGAGTTGGCCTTGGTTTGTCTGAAGCTTGTTCACAACTATTAATATCCCCATTTTACAGATGAAGAAAACCAAGCCTCAGAAAGTCTTCCTAAATAATATTCCTGCGATTACATAATACAAAGCAGAACTGGGCTTCCAGTCTAGGTCTGTGAACATCCCTAGCTTTGTCCCTTTACCACATCACATCTCTTGCAGAAAAAGGCAACAAAGGATAGCTGTCATGAGTTTGTGCCTCTAGTAGAGCTATTCTGGAAGCAGAGAAACTTCATTTACTGAGGCCCATTGGATGGGACTGGGCAGGCAGGCTCCCCAAGAGGGAGCCAAAAAAAAAAAAAAAAGTTCATTCAGCTGGGGAAAAAAAAAAAAGAAACCCATTGATGCCATGACAAAAGCTGGTGGTGGATAAGCTCATGGGAAGAGGTAAGGCCAAGATTTCAATATCCAAGGCCTGAAACTGGACATTTCTAGATGTCAGACTTGTTTGGTTTAGATGACTGGGTATTTGTACAACAGAAATTGGTAAAAGAGCAGGTCTGGTGAATGTTTGTTGTCTTTGATTGCTTTTAGAAAACAGAGAAAATTGGAAATGATTTAAAAATTGGTGCAAAGGCATGGAAGTACCATGTTTCCCAGAAAGGCAGGAAAATGAGTGGAAGGAAGCCCTTTAAACTGACTAGAGCACAGCTTTGCTAAGAATTGCATGACAAAGTACAGGTGATTCTTCCCTGCTATGCACCCCTTCTGCTGCATTAATGCTAATATCAGTGGTTAACAAAGCAAATGTAATAACTCCTCTCCTCAAAGGACCTGTGTTTGCAGTTTGCACTCCTCAGGTTGGCAATCAAGCTGTTGGAAGAGGATTTTTCATATTTCTTGCTACCTCCTCACTAGAATTTTGATGGACAGAGCCCCATTTTCCCAGTGGAGAAAAACAAGGCACAGAGTCACGTCCCTACAACTACCAATGGAGGATTGGGGGAGAAATTAATTTGGGCTTCATGGACTTAAGCAACTCAGGTCTGGTCTACTACTACCAGATGCCCTAAACACTGAACCCCTTATGGTACTTGCCCCCATATGTATTTAAAATTTAAAAATACAAGGTCACAGAAGAAGTGTAATAAAATCCAACACAGTACCACCCCCCCATTGAAATATCAAATATCAAATTCTTTCTAAAAATAAATGTTGGTGCCCCTCCTATGCCAGTGCCCTGAGCAAAAAGTATAGACGGCGGAATCTGTAAGTCAGCGGCAAGTGGCCCCCCCCCCATACTTATACATACTTGACAATGCATTCTTTCTTCTCACTTGGAGATCAACCCCCTAAAAACGGAGGTTCTCAGGAAGCATAGCATCTCCCTCTTCCCTGAGGGAACCGCAGGGCAGGGGCAGTAAAAGTACTCTCAGCTTCGGGGCTCCGTGGGGACAAAGCTCTTTTTCTCCTACCACATTCTTGGTTCTGTAGAATGGAACAGTGACTTGAAATCAATTTTGGAGCTACCGAGAGCTGAGGTGATGCCTCCCCTAAAACAGAAGGTTCCGATTCAGGGCTCCTGGGGCAGACACTGCTTCCCCCCTAGACTGGGTCTCCCGAGGGCAGAGATGATGTGTCCCCTCAAACGTGGGAGTTTGTAGGGCTAGGATACAGCCTCCCCCTCAGATCTGAAGCTCCCTGGGACAGTTGCACCATCTCGCCGGCAAACTCCTGGGGACAGGCTGGCTTTTATGCACCCGATCGAGGGCTCCTGGGGGCAGAGATCTCCCCTCCCACTCAGATTCGGGGCTCACTGGGGCTGAGGTGGCGTCTCCCCTCAGACTCGGGGCTCCCTGGGGTAGGGGCAGGGTCCCACCAGAGTGAGCTCCCCGGGACAGGAGCTGCATCCTGGCCTCCCTCCGGGTGGGGGAAGGGGCTGTGGGATCCGCGGCCTCTCCTCCGGCGGGAGGGGGGGGCTGCCCTGAGGCCCTGCCCCCTTCGTGACAAGCCCGAGGTGTCCGGTGACCAAGACACTCCGAGCTGGGTGCAGGGTGCGGCTCAGGGCGTGGTCACCGGGGGCTACTTAGGGCGGCCTTGTGCGGGGACAGCGCGGAAGCCAGCTGAAGGCGGCCGGCACTCGGCGCGGGTCATGGCGTGGATCCTGGACTGCCTTTTCGCCTCGGCCTTTGAGCCCCGCCCCCGCCGTGGTGAGTGGGGCCCACGAGTAGGGGGGCTGGGGTGCTCTGGCCCCGGGCGGCCGGCGGCTGCAGCCCCGGCTGGGCGCCCTGGGGCTTGGCTCGCCGCCCCCTCGCCTCCCTTCCCGCTGGCTTTTAGCTAATTGTTCCTGGCTCCAGGGACTGCCCCGTCGAGGCCCCGCATAAATCACCAGCTTTGCCGGGAACCGCGAGCAATCCCGCTAATGGCCCGGCGGGACTCTGGGCGAGCACGGGGGCGGAGTCGCTGGCTCCGCCACGCAGGGAGACTGCGGAGCCCTGGGGCCCCACGCGCCGTCCCGCAACCCAAGGGCCCTAAAGCCCCGAGGGGGAACGTCCCCGGCAGGGCGGTCAGGGCCCAGGGACTCTGAAGATGGAGTGGAGGGGGTGTCCTTTCGTCTGAAGCTTGTCTCTCGCATCCCAATCTTAACTACAGAATATCACCGTTGGCCCCTTACAGTCGTCGAATTCATCCCCTTCATTTAAGAGATGGCGACACTGAAGCCCAGAGACGGCAAAGGCCTGCCCAAGGTCATATGAGTTGGCAGCAAATCTGGTTCTGCTGAAGCCCTGCCAACTGCCCACTGCCCCAAACAGTGGGGTCTTTAGTCTGGGTATTTCCTTGGGTGTCTGAAATCAATGCTCGGTTCCCCTTTGCCTGGGGAATCGAGGCATAGGTGTGCAAAGATCACAGCACGGATCAAAATGTGTGGGTGGCATTTCACCTCTTTCCTGGAACGGCTTCTATGAGGCACATTTTGGAAACCAATTGTTTTTATTTTTCCTTAAAGTTTCAGGAGACTGATTTTTTTCTTTTTGTGATTTCCCAGGACCCCCACCCACACTGTCCTTCACTCCCCCTTGGTAGGCCCCACCCCTTCCAGGCTGCCACCTGCCCCCACTGCCACCTGTTTTTCCATAGTCTCCACCTCCAAAATCTATATTGGTGAGAGTGCGTCATTGGTCACCAGCCATAGACCAAACCTGGGGCAGTCTGTTCTTTCCTCTGCCCCCTCACAGGCGGGGGAGGAGAGGCAGGGAGGGTGGGCCTCAGCTAACTTATTTCAGCAAAAATTTACTTTTAGTTCTTGTCAGCCTCAGCACCCTGCTGAGAATCATTCCAGGAGTCTGACATACTGTTAAGGGACTACAGCATGCTTAGCAAATTCAAGTACAGTCTCTGGCAAGCCTGAGAAGGAAAGAAAGTTTAACTTTTTGTTCTGTATGTTCTTTCAGGTTTATGTGATCCTGATAAATTGGAATAAAGTGGGGGAGGGAGTTTTATAAATGCCTTTTAAGGCCTTATGGCTCAGGCACCCCATACTTAACAAGGGGTAAGGGGGACTGTTCCACCCCTACCTGGCCTACAAAGTTGTGGTGTGACTCCAATGAGATCAAGGATAAGATGGTTCCTTTATGAATACCCTATTGGGAGGGCGTTAGTATCACACAAGGAAGCCCACTCCCATCTAACAACACCCTTGTCCTTTAGAATTTGAAGGCTTTTCCTTAAACCAAACCCAAATCTATGTCCTTCTGGCCCTGGCGCTGACCTTCATGATCCTTCCAAGGGAACTGCGCCTGCCCTCCCTGTTCCCCCACCCCCACTCACCTCCGTTCTTATCCAGGCCAAACCTCCCTAGTTCCTTCATCTGTTTAACATGTGACATGGCTGCAAGGCCCCTACCCGTATCTAGGGGCTCTTCTTTGAACACTCTCCAACTTGTGAATGCCTAGTGATCTGGCCAAAAGAGGACTTCCAGCTGTGCCCCTGTAAATAGAGTCCTGGATGGCTGACTTCCCCTCTTTTGGAAACGTACATTACACTCATGGTACACAGATACGTAGCCATAAATTCACACATATGTACACATTTCCACACTTAACACATGCCCACATACAAATCACGAATATGCGAACACACACGCTTCACATGCATAGCGTACTTTTCACACAGAGTACAATATGCCCACACTACACATGCACATTCTATACACAAATCCCATGTACATGCCACACAGTTCACACAAATAGTTTATTTTGGAAGTACTTTCGACTGAAACTTCCTTTAAAAAAAAAGAAGAGGTAAACCCAAGTTCTTTTTAGATTCTCCATTCTGTATTTAGTAGGTGTTTGTGTTTGAACCCAAGTGCAAGATTTTAGATTTGCTACTGAATTTCCAGTCTGGTAAGACCTGTCTCCCCACATATGCCGGTGGCACAACACTGCCTACCCCAGCTCTATTACTCATCCAATAGCAGCCAATTATCTATGATACACTTCCAAGATGCTGGGCCCTAGGCTCAATCTTTTATGTGTATGATCTTGTTTAAGTCACACTATCACTCACAATATCACTCTGCAATAAGTAATTAGTCTTTGGGTACAGTTTTTTTTTTTTTTTGACCAGGTAAGAACCCATTTATCGCATTCCCCCCCTGACAAATGCCATGCAACACGAAGCTTAGTTATTGATATTCCATAGGGTTATAATTGCCCAGGGTGCCTCCCTTCAGATGCCTTCCAGAAATCCTCTGGCATCAGAGGTGGGGGAAAGTAGCCGGCCACTGACTGGAAAGAGTGGAGCAAGTATTCTAAATGTTCTTTAAACCACAGACCCCTGCTTTCCGAGGAGATAGTTGGTATGTCAGAGTAATCTTTTGAGGTTGTCAGTGGACAATGGACAACCATACGAAGACATCTGGACAAGGCATCATTGAGATCTGGGAAGAATGGTGGCCCAGAAAGGTCTTCATTCCCAGGGAAAGGGACAGCACAATTGATCCACTTGAAATTGTCTCTTCCAGTTTGCTTTTGGCATTGGATTCAGTCTCAGACAGTTGGGCTTCTGTAAAGCAGCCAAAACTCTAAAGCTGAAGGGACCTTGGGGCCCACTTTGTATACAAATTTGATCTTTTCTTGGAGATGGAACCCAATCAATTTGCTAAGACCAGGCCTGGTTGAGCTGTAACAGGATAATTTTTCAGAGCTGGGGCAAGTTTGCCAGTGTGACACCCCTCTCCCCTGGTCATGCTATCTGACTAGCACCCCCATTCACCAGTAGCAGGACTTCCCAAAATTCCTTTGTAAATCATTTATTTGCACCTCAAAAGACATTTATCTGTAGGAAAAAAAATGTGCTTAGGTTCCTGGGTTAGCCCACACTTTACCCACCAGGAGGCTAATATACAGAATCTGTGTGATGAAAACTGGCTGAAAATAAAACTCTTGCAAAAAGTACCTCAGACTCCAGCAGAAGTGCTGACATTCATCAAGCTTAAATATCAAATGACGAAAAGCTTATTGGGCATCGATAGAGAAGGACACCAGGTCCCTGAGGGTGATTATGGCAATGGTGAAAGCAACATTGTTCCTTTGTTCACACTTATCTACAGATGACCCAAACATCCAACACTAGCGGAATGGTTAAACAGATTGTATGACATACCACTTGTCAGACTAGTCTACAGCCATAAAGATGGTGTTCATGAAGACTATGTAGCAATGTGGGAAACAGTATGATTACAATTGTGTCAAGTATGCATTTTTGAAAGACTGGAAGAAAATTCAGCAACAAGGTCAAGTAAGAGATTCTATTAAGTGGGTGTCAAAATAGTTATTTCTGTTTCTTAAAATCTTTATCAGGTTTGTTTTTACATCACTTTTGTAATTTAAAAATGTTTTCAAAAGATTATTAGAGGGCCTATGATATGCAAATAGTCCAGATGACAACCTAGAATCCCACTATACAGTGTTTAAGGGCTTTTTTCCTTCAAATTTTAGTTTAAATGTAATATCTAGATCAGGTCAGCCAAATGTGGTCTCCCTAATGACCATGAAGTGTCCTCTAAAACTGGTTGGGAAGAAGCAGAGCTGGTTTGTGTCCCAGGCCTGTTTTTATAATGTTGCGAGCAAGTTATTTAGTCTCTCTTCAAATGATATAATAATGCCTACATTTCCAGGTTATAAGTAAGAGAATCATATTCATATGTTAATATCAATTACACTAAATACCCTCTATGGTTCAGGTATCAAAGATGTGCTTTGTTCCTTCTCCAAATATTTACCATGGACCAGTCATTTTACATAAACGATCTCATTTAAAATTCATTACAACTCTCTGAGGTAAGTATTATTACCAATATTTTAAAGACAAAAGCTCAAACACAAACCAAAAGAAGAAGAAGAAGAAGAAGACGACGACGACGACAAAAACTCTGAGAAGTTAAGTAACTTGTTCACTGCCACACAGTGGCTGAGCAAGGATTCTGGCCCTGTTTGGTGTGATTTCAAAGCTTGAGTGAGATTAAAAGAGAGAACATTTGCAAAGCTCCTAGCCCTGTGCTGATATACAACAGACAATTACTGGGTGGTCTGTATGAGGCTGCTGCTGTTCCCTTGCCCAGAGTCCAAATTCTGGTCTTTGATCTATTTGATTACTTATAGATTCCTTTCTGTGAAGAAGTGCACATTTCAGCTGGAAGATGCAGTGCAAATACCACCTGTGTCCTCATTGCAGGGGCTCTGAGTCACTAGGAAACGCTTTCTGTTTCCTTCTGACAGTATCATTTGTTCTCACATGTATCAGCAGAAGTAGGTAGATGGCATGTTTGATGAGCCATGGCAGCTACTGTCACGTCTCAGAAACATCTCTTGGAAACCACACGGCTTGCTCAGCATGGGCACCCAATACCCAGCCACCGATAGGTCAGGGAAGCTTTGAAAGTGGCCAGGGACTATGCTAAACCCCTGGGTCGCCAGAGGTATGGTATGGCTGACCCTTCATTGCTTCCGCTCCCTCTTCCCTCCTCCAAGCAGAGGCGGCAGGGCCTCCTCAGAAGCAGCTATGAGTAAGCACTGGAGAAGTTTTTCTAAATTCCTAAATCCTCAGAGGGATTCAAGAAGAGATAATGCTGCATGCTGGAGTCTGGGGGTCAGTGAGTGGTAGCATGCACGATGAATAAGAGGGGTGGGGGAGGGGAGAAGGTGAAAGCATCTTCCAGAGACTGGGAACGCCTGGACCCCAGCCTCTCAGAGCTTTTTCTGGCTTCAAATTTCAGTACTTCTCTGCTTATTATACTTCTCTGGCATTATATCGACCCCTCTATCAACTTTTTAACCTTCCCCTACCACTTCCTGCTTAAAATGCAGCTTTAGCTTGTAGTGACTCGCTTTTGTCTCTAGAGGGAGGCAACAGCACCAGGGAGGAAAGGGCACAGATGGGGGTCTTCTCTCACTTTACCATTTTTGGCAAAAGGTAGATTTTACTTTCCTTTAACTGAGAACAGATAAACAACTAATTGGAACTTTATTTGTGTGCTGCAAAGTTTATCTCAGAAAAATACGCATCATCTCTCTCCTCATCATCCCATCTACCTCCCAACTTTGGTGGCTACTAGATAAAAGGTGGCCTTTGAAATCCCTTTTAATTTCTAGGGTAGCAGTGAATAAACAAAACAGGAATTGTGGGGGGCAGTTTAACCAGGAAATAGTCACGCTGTCATTCCCTTGAGTACCACGGCACATATTTAGGAGACAGGGTCAGGACTGGGTCTGCAGTGAGGGTTGGGGAGTTCAGGACATAACGGGGCGGGGGGGGGGGGGGAGTCTAGACATTGGGTAGGTAGTTTGAAACTTTCCTCCATGGAGTATTACCACTGAAACCTTGGTCTCATTAACACTGCCAGGAGAAACTGCAGAGTGAGAATTGGACTAAGGGTCCAGTTCTTCCCGGGCTGCATTAGGCTGATCAAAACATTGTCCTAAAAGAAGAGGGACTATTTCAAGAGTGTCAGACACATCAGTAATGAGGAAAATTGGCAGCTCAGTCAAGCAGCTTCAGTCTCTGAACAAAGTAGCTGAGACACTCAGGGGTATATAACGGGGGGGTGGGTACAGGGAGGGAATTAACCTCTTCTTGAATGTTTACTGTGCGTGTTAGGCATTTGGCTGGCGCTTTCCACAGTCTACCCCTTTCAGTCATCTGAGCATTTCTAAGGCAGGTGATAGTATCTCCAATTTACAGATGAAAAAAACAGATTCAGAGAGATGAACTAGCTGTCCCAAGATCACACAGCAAGTAAGCAATGGAGCTGGGATATGAACTCAAAGCTGTCTCACTCCTAAGCTCCTCTGCCCCCATGGAAAAGGCGAAGATTCTCATAGGTAAAGGGCTTTACTCTCATGGGGAAACTAAGATCTCTCTCCTCAATACAATTCACACTTGTGCCTTGCCCCTACAGGTTGTTTTAGTATGAAAACAAGCAAATTTCTGTTTACATTTGAGAGTAATGGGGGTTATTAGAGCATTTTTCCACCTTTACAATTCCCCATATAATCCTCATGTTATGAACTCCAAAGAGAGAGAGAGAGATGTATAGTGGGAATTTTAAGCTCCAAGGTGTGTGTGCGTGTGTGTGTTGGGATGGGAGGCAGGAAGAGAAACTCAGAAGAGGGAGAGCCTCACAGGAGTGACTTTGAGGAAGTGCAGGTGAAGCTGGTATATTCAGAGGAGGTGTCAGACTGGCCCACAGTAGCAGGAAAGCCAAATGCCTGAGACTAGATGGTGGGAGACACCCAAGTTTCCATGAACTCCTCATATGGGCAGTGAGTAACTTAGACTGGCCTCTCTATCATCTCCGCTTCCCTTTTTTTCAAAAGGAAACTTTCTGGCTACATATTAGTTTAGGCAATGTTTTTTTTTTTTTTTTCTGCCCACCCAGGATGAGGTGCTGACCCAGGCCCAGCTTGGCGGAAGCTTTATAGGTGTTCCAGCTCCTTTTCCAGCGCACACCAGGCTCATTTGTGCCAGTCGAAAGGGCGCAATAATAACAGCAGCAATTTAAATCGTGCTTCTCTCTTCCCCCCTGAAAAGTGGTGAAGTGACTCACCACAGTTCAATTGTCCCTCTCTATCCACCCCCTGACCCCTTTGCAGCAATCTAGGCTGGTTCCCCGGGGGCTGAGCTGGAAGCCGTGACTGGCCTGACACCCCCCCAATAAATGTGTTTCCCCAAATGCAATGTATTGTTTTAATTTGGATTTCTCATATGAAGCTGCTTGGAAAGCATTAGACCAGCATGAACCCCATTAGGCAAGTACAGTGCTCCCCACCAAACATGAATAATACAAAATGGGGCCATTCAGGAATCTTTTCTCCCGGGGGGGAGGTCTGCTCATTTTTCTATGTGCAGCTTCATATGAAGATGCCTGTCCTGTTTGAAATTCATTGCATAACAAGTTCTGGTGGTAATGCTGTAAAAACAGATCTGGGGGAGCTGTGAAATCATTCCCTCACTCCATCCTGACCCCTCAACTTCTCCATACCCAATTCTCCTGATCTTATGGCTAGAAAATACTCATTCTCTGATCTTTCTTTCAGCACCAGCCTAAGGAGAGCTCCCAGAACTGGAGCTGGTGAGGTGCTTATGAGCCTAGAGCAATTAAAGATTTTGAGGTGTCAACAAAGCAGGTAATTAGGTGGAGAAGGTATCAGCTGTCTGAGAGACAAAGAAAGTAATTATGCTGAACACTCTTGGTGCTGTCAGTAAACTCAAAAGAAATATTTGTTAGGAAATGATACTGTTTGATAGAGATTTCAATGCCTAGCAGAAATCAAGAGGCTCTTGGTGAGGCTGCCTGGTATAGAAGAAAGGATTGGGGAACATAGCAAACCTGTATTTAAATACCAGCTCCACCTTCCTCTGGCTGTGTGATCTTGGGGAAGTTACTTAACTTCTCTGAGCTTGATGTGTGATGTATAAAATAGCAATAATCATAGCTCCACCTACCCCACAGAGTCATTGGGAAGACTCAAGGTGGTAATGCATGTAAGAGCACTTAGCCTGATGCCTGGTGCACAATAAGTGCTTAATAAATGGTAACATTATTATGATGATCACTACTATTATTCTTACTATATACCGGGCATTCTCTACAGGAGCTCAGGGTTTAAAAGGAGAGACCAATAATTGCAGTACGATCATGTCATGAGAAGTATGAAGAGTGTAACTGTGGTGGCTCAAAGGAGGGAGCCCTCAACTGGGAGGGAGGGGTACAGAAAAGCAGAGAAAGATTTGTGACTCTTAGGTTAAGTCTTACAAAAAATAAGTAGGAGTTTTTCAGGAGGCCCAGGGGGAAAGGGATAACAGGCAACTGGATTTGCCCACACAAAGCCAAGGAGGTGTGAAACAGCAAGGTCCTGAGCAAATAGTTGGGCTCAGCTAGCAAAGACTGGGATGTACTGGTGGGGGAAGGGTTGTCGGGCAAGTGACCAAGAATCTCTCCAGTTTACTCCCACCAGCCCCTGCACCTCGCCCCTAGGTGGCCTACCTGGCCAGTCACGTGCAGCGCCCTCCTCTTCTTTCCTCTAAGCAGCCAGGTAAGCTCACACTGCCCCAGCGGGCCTGGAGGGCACCAGCCAGGGGCAGGCAGACCCAGACAGGACAGGTCAGGCCAGCGGATGACCCTGCCCCAGTCGCGGGCCCCTTCCTCCTTCCTCGTCCCAGTCCTGGCACAACGCCCCCACCCCCAATTAAAAAACAACAACAACAACAACAACACAACACCAAGCACACAGTCACTTGGATTCTCTAGACAACCCTATTCTCTCACACACCATAGTCACAGACTCAGGCTGCAACCCCACTCCAAAATTCACATGGTCTTCAACCCTCCATCTGAGCACATACACTAGCCACATGCGTCTCCACCACACACATGAACACATCACACCTAAAGTCCCACACACCCTACGCCTTCATGCACATGAACCTTTGAACACACACCTTAAGTAAGCTCACATAAAGACATCTCGCTCATGAACTCACGCACACACTATACACTCCAACAAAGGCCACCTGTAAACTCATATTGGCATAGCACATCTAAGGGTAAACACATACCAAACACACGTATGAACACGAGGTTCAACAGGCACACACATGCACACTACACACATATACACACTCACCACAGCACGGCCACAAACTCCGGCAGAAACCATACATCAAACACACCCACATTCAGATCGCACCCACATAGTCACACTATAATCAGGCACAAACACCGCACAAAACACACACTCCCATGTCCGAGCGCAAACCAAATACACTCCACACCAAGCACTCGGGCTAAAACGTGCGCCGCGCACACACGCCCCACACCCAGCCACATACCGAACGCACACACAGACGAACAGCACCCGCGCGCGCGCGCGCACACACACACGCGTACATGCATACATACATACACACACAGCCCGCCCCCTCCTTCCCGCCGGGCGGAAGAGTAGGGGGCGAGGAGGGGAGGAGGGGAAGGAAGGAGGAGGGAGGGATGGGCTGGCGAGGCAGTGCAGGCATAGACGCTCTTTTCCCTTTGACCTGAGGTGTTGCCCCCTTAACGCGCCCGTTCCCCCGTCCCAAGCAAAGGGGTAGAGTTGGGTCCAGGCGGGATCTGGTCGCAACCCAGGAAAACTGGAAGGTCAGGGGAATCCGCCGGAGGGTGGAGAGCGTGAAGGCTCCGCGGGGACCCTGCTTCCGCGTATAAACGACCCCCCCGGGAGGCTCCTCCTCCTGCACCATCCCCCAGACCCCTACACTGCATTGAACTTTGCCCCCCAAGGGGTGTTTCTAACTCCCCTCCCTGAAAGAGTGGACAACTGTTAGGGGTGGAGGGCTTTATTGGTTTCAAGAAGTAAGGAGTTGAGATCTGCAGAGAAGCTTTTTGCGAAACCTGTCCTAACCTAGCTTGAAGACGTCCTTAATGGAGAACTCACTATTTTGCAAAGCAACTAATTTTCTGCATAAAAATCACTGACCCCGCGCTGGACACATAGTAGGACACATAAATGTTCCTCCCTCCCGCTTCTGTCACCAAATCTGGTAGAGCTATCTGCAGCCCGCACCAGCCCGTTACAGCTCTTGGGCAACCGGTGAGTTTTTTTGTGTTTTGTTTTTTGTTTTCTTAGCGCACAAGCCCTCCTGAGGACCGCGGCCAAGGCCAGGGAGCCACTGGCTCAGGGGGCGGTAGAATCGCCAAAGGTGCTTTGTACTCCTGGCAAGGTAGCCCCCGCAGGAAGTTCTGGGGTACAGGCTACAGGGGTCACGCCAGAAGGCTCTCGGCCAGACGACCATTTGGCTCCTGTCGCCTGCTTTCCTCCTTTCTGTTGAGATGGACAGCGGGTGTAGGAGTGGTGGAGGAAGAGGATCTGCCCCCTACCGCGCATTGTGTAAAACGCGGTGCCCAGGCTTCCGAGAGTCGTTAGAGTTCGAATCCCTACTCTGTGGGGTAGCTGACTAGCTTAGCAAGTCACTGAATTAGGTCGGCGGGGTGGTTGTGAAGTTGGAAGGAGGAAACGCAAGCAAAGTGCTTATCCCGGACAAGATCTGGAAGATCTCCGTTCCTTTCCAGGCCCTCCTCCTCTCCCCAAGCCTCATCAAAGATAAAGATTTGAAAATTTGAGGCATTGAGAACTCAGAGGGAGGGATATGTGGCCCCCAGATGATGCCCCCAAGCCAGGCCAGAAAGCCAGAGGACGGACAGTGGCATTCAATTATTTAAGCCACAGTCTGTGTTTAAGGGAAATGCTTGCATCAGTGATTTTAGTGACGCCACTTGGGAGTCTTAAGACATTCCAGGTCACAGACCCAGTCCTTGGGGCAGCGGTGAGGCCCTTCTGTCCATCACCTCCACTCCTCACAGGTACTACCTATTTTATTTCTACCCCTGTTCTCCACCTTTCCAAGTAGCTGTGTTACTCTTTTCAAAAAATTTGTTGTGAGCACTCATTGGGTGCCAGGGACATCTCCTCCTACCTTGTGTCTTGTGGGTGCCTAGCACAGTGCCGGACACAGCGCTGTGGCTGTATACAGGCGGCAAAGATATGTCCTGGGTAAAATCTTTTGGAAACGCCGAGACCTGAGGGCACCAAAGGAGTTATCATAAGGAATCCAGAGAGAGGATTCCTGAAGTGGCACCTCAGGCACTGTGGGGAGGAAGAGGATGAAGGCTTTGGGGGATGGGCTCTTCCTTTCCTCCTCAAAGCGGTCCATTTCTAAGCCTGCCTGGAAGGGCGTTGTTCCACTGCTTCGGAGGTTTCTGTGGTCAATTAAGAAGAAAGCCTCTTTCCTGGAGGGCAGAGGCCCTGGCCAGCTAGAGGGTGAGTCACTGTCTCAGAGCTGAGCAGCAGAGGTGGCGCTAAAGTGGCAATGAATCAGTCCAAGATGACATGGGGAGATTACCTGAGTGAGGATGAGCAGGTGGATGAAGCAGAAGCCCTTGGGACTGGTGCTAAGTGGTAGAGTCTCTATATACAGATGCATAGAATCGGCTCCTAACCCACTTCCCTGCTTCCGCTCCAGCCGGGTCCCCAAGGAGAGCCCTGGCAGCCTTCTCAGAGGAGGAAGTAAAGTGGAAGGCACCCTTCCTTAGGGGGGTGTTTGGGATACTTGTGTTCCAATCCTGAGTCTGATGCTTGCTATGCTACCTTGGGAAATCTCTTTTCCCTCCTGTGGCCAACACCGGAAGGAAGTTCATGAGGTAAGGGTCTCTGTGCCAGGCCATGTGCTAAGTATTTTACTGATGTGATTTCACACGCTCTTTCCCATAGAGCTATAGGGTGAGCATTTACTCCCCCATTTTGCACGTGAGAAAATGGACACCAAGTGATCTTCAGTGATCTACCTTTTCACTAATATATCATGCAGTATTTATGTATTTATGTTACCAAGGTGATCACTATAACCCAAGCCAACAATCTGCTGTTTTTCTGCATAAATTGGCTCCGTATGCACTCGGGTTCAAATCACGTCTCCCAAATGCTCCCAACACCGACCTATGATGCTTTCCTGACGAGGCAGTTGGCTATCTGAATGGGTTTCTCTCTTCATCTTCTGTGTCACCCACCCACTCATAACTAAAAATTTTCTGTGGTGTATTAGTCTAAGATCCCACATTAGAAAGCAAGCATCACCAAGAAGATGCACCCCAATATCAGTCCCATATCACAAAGGTGGGGGAAGTGGCTTACGATGCTGCAGTGAGGAAGGGGGGCAGAGCTGCCAGAAGGAGGGGTTACAGAAAATTCCAACGGGGGGTGGAGAGAGAGAGATATATGCCAGGACAATTTGGACCAGCCTCAAATTGCCACTCCCTCCCTTCCTCCCCCTCTCCTGATCTGGTGCTCTAGAATGTATAAAGGGGTAGCACCCAGCCCATATTCTGCAGGAGGAGAGGGAGAGATCCTCTTCTTCAATGGAAAGGAAAACTGCCCTGAGCATTCAAATTACATTCCTTTTTTGGGTAAGATTTATTGAATAACTGTGGGGGGGGAGGTGGAGGGAGGAGGAGGAGGAGGAGGAGGAAAAGAGGGCATCTTCCTGGTCCTAATGGTGGTGAGGTGGTACTTCAAGTGCAAAGAACGCCACCCATGCTGCTACTGGAGCCAGAAGCTCTCTCCCTTTGCTAGGGCATAAGAGAGACTTGCCACTGGGTTTCTGGATCTCACTTCCAATCCAGGTCCCTGAGAGCAACCTCCCTGAACCTTTGGGGAGTCAGTCCTTGTCTCCCTGGTCTGCCCCAGTACACCTGGAGTCAGCATCTCCCCACTTTCCTCTCCCCTCCCTTTCATTCCTTCTCTACTTTGCCCAGGCTTTGCTTCCAGCTCCTTCCCTCTTGCCAGGGTCACCCATAGTCTCCGGCATTCTTGACTCTCCTCTTTCTTTTTCCATTCCTGTCCCTCTGCATCAACAACACCTTCCCTTTGTCCATTTACTTTGTCCAGGAGAGGAGAAAATCCAATTGGGGGGGGCTGTAATTGCATATTTGAAATTCTCCCCACTTGAGAGCTTGCGTTTATAAGACTGTATTATCCTTGTTGTATCAGATGTGAAAATTTAGTACTTGTGAATATTATATTTTTGCTTGGTTGAACAGTGATTTGTACATATAAGTGCTGGGCTGCAGATTGGAAGGGCAGCATTTTTTGGAAGAGGTATTAGAAGGTAAGATGTTTTGGGCAGGTGTGAGTGCCTTCTGATTTTGCAAGGTGTCAAGGAGGTACAGAAAGAAAGGTGAAGACTATAGTTTTGTGTGTGTGTGTGTGTGTGTTGTGGGGGTTGGGGAGGGGCGTTACTGAGACCATTCTCATCCAGGTGGGTAGAGGACTTTGTGAAGTCAGCTTCTGTTTGCTCTTGCA
>NW_019154137.1:13657499-13694150 GCF_002288905.1 Enhydra lutris kenyoni
CAGGTGGGTAGAGGACTTTGTGAAGTCAGCTTCTGTTTGCTCTTGCACTGGACTTTGAACAAAATGACCTTTTTGTCTCTGAGGTTGCAAGAGCAAAGGCCCTGGACAAGATGGGAAACAAGGAGCTGGAAGCATGAGGCAAGGAGGGGAGGGGGTTATTGCTGGTGCAGTCCCTGAGTGCAAAGGGCCAACAAGAGATGTTCCTTGCCTTCCAGTGCCAGACAAATAAGGGCAGAGGGGAAGCAATGAAAGGGAGCAAAAAGTGTGCTGAGCTTCGATCCGGGAGTTCTGGGTCTTCCTCTTGATTCTGCCACTAATTACCTCTGTGCCCTTTGGTAAGTTTCTTAGCCATCTAAACCTCCACTTCTGCCTTTCCTTCGCCTGTAATGTGAGATTGTGTGGCATGGCTAGGGGAGGGGAAATTTGCAAAGCACTCAGAGGAAGGGACCCTTGCGCTGAATCTTGAAGGAGAGATCAGCTTTGAATTAAGGGAGAGAAGATTGTGGGGTACAGGGAGAAACAGTGGGAGTAGCCCAGGGAATTTAGCAAACAGGTATGCGTAAGGCAATCAGCTGGCTGCTGCGTGGAAAATTGCTATGAATCAGCCCCTGCCCCACCGCGGAAGGCTTTACAGAGAGTGGGGGAATCTGAGCGGCAGAGCTTAGCGCTCGCTGAGCCTGCAGCTCCTCGTCCCAGGACCGGCTGTGGCCGAGCCGCAGGACTGACCAGCGGGTCACGCAGCCACTCATTCCCTGACCGGACCAGGAGAGTCGCCAAGAGGTAGTGCAAGGGCAGAGCTCCAGGGGCTTGAATTCAGCCCAATGAGGGACTAGAGTGGGAGGTGAGGGTCGTCCAAGGGAGGACCCGACATGAGGGAGGGAGAGGAAGCCCGCAAGTGCTCGTAAGTTTTAGGTTTTCGCGTTCAATGTTCAAACCTCGAGCTCGAGAGCAAGATTTAATTTTTCGCATTCTTAGCAGGGAGTGGAATCTGAGAAGGGTCTTTGCGCGCCGCGAGGCTTTGTTTAACTTCGTAGCTTCTGCGTTCTCTCAAGCCACATCCGGGCGGGACGCTCGTGGTGCACCCCTGCCAGAAGGCCGCGCTCTGCGGCGCGGTGGCAGCCAGAGGCCCAGGCAGAGGGCACAAGGTCCACGCCAGGCCGGGTCTTCTCTCTGTCCTCTTCCCCTTCCCTCCGCCGGCACCGAGCGCAGGGGGTGGGGGGTTGGGGGGGCAAGGGTGTGTGTGTCAAGGGCAGACAGCGGAGCTGCGGCTCCAGGAGGGAGAGACTGGGAGACCCGCTTAGACTCCTCTGCTCTCTGGAGCATTTAGGCCTGCGGAGGACTAGGGGCGCCCTTGCTTCACAGCTGTGGACAGCGGCAGTATGGCCCCGTGTCCTGGAGTTGGTGAAGTCCTATGGAAGTATCAAGGACTCTGCAGACTTGCGCGCTGTGTTTCTGCCGTGCTCTTAGATAAACAGGATGATAATAAATTACCCCAGTCGTGTTTTGGCTTGGAGATGCTCACCAACTTTCCCAAGGCCACTCAGCTGCCTAGTAACTAGGCAGGCCTCCTGATTCCTGGTCTAGGGTTTTTTGTTTTTGTTTTTGTTTTCACTGCATCATAGCTGAGAGGGTGGTCTAATTTTGAAGAGGCGATAGATAGACATTTAAAAAATATGGTTATTTTAATGTAGTTTTAAAATACCATTCTTAGAATGACAGCTACCTGAGAAAACATCTCCCACAGCCCCAATTCTCTATGACAGCCACTCAGACAGGATTTTGAAGAAGAAAACTGGCAGCAAACTGGATGCTTATTGGGGGGAGGATACGATCAAAGGAGATGAGAGGCAGGTGGGGGTGGGGAAACAAAGATGGGGAAAAGGTAGTTCTCAGCACAGAATCTGAGAAGAACTTTACACTAGACGGTTCCTTCCTCGGGGTCTGTTCAGATAGTGTGAGGGAGTGTCTCCATTGGTCTTTTCTGTCTCATGCCCACTCTGTAGAAGCCCCAGCTGTGGTCTGCAGGTACAAATGCTTGATGGCAGAGTCTTATTTCTCTCCTTCTCTCTGTTGTAGCGAATACATTCCGTGTGTGTCTGTGTGTCTAAAAATACATATGTGAAAGAGCTTGAGGGTGTGTGTGTGCATGGATGTCTATGAGAGTGAATGCATGTGTTTGAAAGGGAGTGTGTCCTAAAGAGGGGGGCTTGGGGTGACAGGGGAGTTGAGAAGATGGGAAAAATGAATCAAAGTTTACTGAAAACCTGCAGCTGAGTAAGGGTCTTCCTAGTGCTAGTGGACCTGAGGAAATAGTCAATTCTTAATATTCTTTAAAGGAAAAAGGGAGAGGAAATCTATTTAAAACAGTGTAGGGAAGAATGATATTAGACCCATGGGCCTTTCTTGACAGGCCTACAGGGTCTTAACATTTATGAGATCTCCAACTAGCCTGCAAGATCCCAAGGGCAGAAACTGGGGCTTTCCACTCCAGATGACTCCCCACTGTCTTCTCCCACACCTAGCATGGATGGCTTGCACACTGTGTTGTGGAAGCCAAAGGTGGGGCCTAAATCCTTTTTGTGGGCCAGTTCATTTTTTCTACATTTCATAGCCGTGACTAACCCCTGTGCCCCCTCCACGCAGAGTTGTCTTGCATCTCTGATCACTAAAAGACGCAGTGAAGAAACAGTTTAACTCATCCCCTCTAAAAGGGTGCCTCCTGCTGACTGAGAGTGAGTACCCATATTTGCCTTCAAAGGAGGGTGCAAGGGAGGGACACTGTCTGCCTCATTCCAGATAGTGACACTTCTGCTCAGTCTTACTCTCAGATTTTACTTCCAGCTATTTTGGAGGACAACTCCTCACCTCGGTACAGCACTGTGTCTTTTGGAAGATTATTTCCTTCTGCCCTGTCTTTTATTTAATCTTTACCGCAGTCACAGCTAATAATTATGATGATTCTTATTTTGTAAGGTGATGGAACTTGAGGCTCAGAAGCACGAGATAATTTGCTACAGGTCACTTGGTTAGTGAGTGTGTGAACTTACATGTGGCGAGGCTGGGATTTGAACCCAAGTTCCAGTCTATATCTCAGGACCTTTCCAGGATGGCATCCTCTCAGCTCAGGGGGTACGCCAGTGTGAGGGATGTGGTGGGAGGAACACAGAGGACCTTTGGTTCCCTTTCCCTCTATCTACTCCTTTCCTCTATGTTTCATAATAGTCTTTTTCTGAGCCAGCTCTCTGATCATCATCATCATCATTTTATTTACTTATCATAGCCAAAAATCAGTCGATCAACTGATCTTTCTAATCTATCTCTACTCTCATTTCCCAAGAATAGTGTGAATAAATAAGACCTTAGAAATCTAGCTGCGTTCTTAGGAAAGAATGTAGTCACAGTTCGGACTGTTCCAGTTCTGGGCAGCAGACGAACAACCAAGAAATACCATGATTTGGTGGGAAAGGCAAGACCTGGCCTGAGGATAGGTAGGGACAGTTGGTTCCCAGATGGGATTTTTCCATAGCTTTTTCGTGCAACTTCACGCAAGTCACAACCTCTCCTGAGCCCAGTTTGTTGTTATCTATAAAATGGGGAAACATAATACCCCACCTCCCTCCTTTCCAGAGGTTGTTGTGAGAATAAAATAGCATGATTCATTTATCCATGAATCACGAGTAGCTGTTTCTGTTTTAATTACAAGACTTTTATGTTCTTTCAAATCTCTCAAAGTTCATAATCTTATGATTCACCTAAGGAACACTTGTTGCACACCTACTGTGTGATAGGGCCCAGAGATAATGGGCATATTGAAAGCTTTTGAGAAAATGAAAACACGAGGCAATTAGACATTTAAACGCAGGTTGCCTCCTATTGATGGATCATTTTATGTTTTACTTTTTTGGCCATGACATACAAGAAGCAGCAACCGAAAGGGGAAAACAGTGACATGGCTTGTGATGCCAGCACTAATATGCGCTCTGACACATCCTGCAGATAATAGTGAGAATACCTCTAGTTCCTTGCATTTGGTGTCGCATCACCGTGTTTACACTATCCTTTGGGATATTTGTAGCATAAACATTGCCTTTCACCATCCTGGGCTGTAGTTGTTTCTTTAGCCAATAACGTTTTAAAAAGGGCATCCCACATTCTATAGAATGATGACTGTACTGTTTTTTACAAAGAGACTGTAATTTGTGGTGGTTGTCTGCCTTCAGAGGTGACTTCCCCTGGCTTATGGAATCAAACTTTGATTATGGGTCCATTCTTTTGATATGGGTAGTTAACCATGTGTTATTTGGCAACTATTAAGAGTAAGGGTTAGGGTTAGTTAGGTAGGTAGGTAGTTAGTCCTAGTAAGGGTGGATGGAGCAGTGGAGAAAGCTCTAGGACTGAGAAGAGGTAGGTCCTTGTCTAGATTCCTGTGTCAGATTGCTGTGTGGCTTTGGGAAAATTCCTGTCCCTCTCTGAACATCAGTTTTCTGAACTGTGGAATGGAAGCTTTGGACTAGGTGATGGCTAAGGTCCTTTTTCTCTCTGATCCAGTCTAATATACTAAGCAGTTCCTGAAAATTCCTTTTTTCTTCTTCTGAAGCCAGAGCTTTTCTCAATATATTTTAACAGACTACCTCCAGTTTATGAGCTTCTGCTATGGCATGATGGGCTGACTCTATGTATTGAAGAACACTGTCCCAAAATTTAATTATCCTGGATAATCACTGCATAGGATAAAATGAGCCATTTTGTTCATCACAACTGCAGCCTTTGCTGAAATGGAGGTTATAGGATAACAACTTAAAGACTAACTCATTAATGCTCAGGGATGGAGGGACTGTGCCAGCAGACCAAAGTGGTGCCCAAATGTTTTCATCTAAAAACCTGTATCTCTTTCGCATGTTGCGATATATTAATGGGGATGTCTTTATCCATTGTCACTGCCTGTGGACATTTGAATAACCCAGACGCAATGCCTGTCTCATCCACTATTGATTCCTTAAACTCTGAGGAGCAATCAGAGGTTTGGAGCAAAATTCTGATGGTGCCATAAAGTGTCTACTTTATAAGGATTCAAATGATGGCATCAGTGCAGTCCCTGCTTTTATTCTCATAGGTGTTTATTAGTGAGCACTATGCCGCCCCCAACTATTTGATGGCAGCAATGGAGTAAATTAGTCCTCCAAAATGTGAGGGCTGTGGATTTATGCTTCCCTGAAAGCATTTCTGTCCTCACAATGTCAAAGTGGGTGACCTTTCTGACGTTAATTTGTTTCTCCATCTGTGCTATGTGTTTCAAGAGGATGTGAGGAACAGGCTTGATGCCACTTATGTGTGTTTCTCCTTTTTGTATTGTTGGAGACTTGCTCTGGGTGTCCCTCTGCTCTTTGTTCAAACTCTCTCCTTTGGCATCTGCTAATATCCTAGCCCTTTGACTGATCTAAATATAATTATGCCTTCTTTTGCCAGTGACAATGTAAAATTGGATGTTTGAAAGAAAAATAAATTTTGAGACATATAGGCACTTTACTAACCTGAATAATAGCATTTGAAAAATGGACCTATGCAGTTAGTTTTCCAAAATTTTGTAAGATAGTCGTTTTTTTTTTTTTTTTTGAAGACTTGCCCCTCATGCCATTGAGGATTGAAGAAGAAAGATCTATTCCCAACAGTCTCCCAAGATCTCTTTACCTGTTTTAATTTAATCCAAATTTAGTAGCGCTTGAACAGAGTAGGATGTACTCATTGATGCAAATTCTAATTTTATGTAATTACTTTTGATACCTGATATTTTCTGGTAAACTCAGGCCCTTTGCAAATAATCTTCAAGAGCAACATGTTTATTAAAAACCAATGCTAAATATCACACATATATTATTCATTTAATTCTCACACAACTGCTGAAATGGGTATTGTATCATTTCCCCACTTTATAGAGGAAGTCATTGAGGCTCAGAGAATTCAACTGATTTTCTTAAGGTCACACAGCTAAGAAATTGTAAAGCTCTGCTTTGCACTTAGCTCTAACTCCGGGGGCCACTACAGATATTTGTCTAAGGATATTGTTTTTGCAAATGTTTTGAATTCTAGGCTGAAATTTAGAGCCCTGCTTTCCCCCTTCCTTCTGTATTTTTGGATGTCATGGTCACTTCAAGCCAGCCCCATGACATGCTGAAGGGGGAAGGGGAAGACACTTTGGAGCCAGAGAGATTTCTTGGCACTTTGTTCCCTGTGAGGAGCTTGGAAAACCAAGTCCAAGGACAAGTATTCAGATCTCAAGAACCTGCTATGTACCTCTGTCTCTTGGTGGTGTTGAAGCCTGCTTACTTGTCCTCCTCCCCACCCTTTCCATCTGCTTCCTGTCTGGGCACACTGGCCTCGCTAACTCTGCTTCTGTCTTGTATTCTCCTGGTGCCTTGGGAGACTTGAAGGCAAGCAAGACAGTGTCAATTTTACTGGCAAAACTGCAGCATATGATTGCTCTTAAGTTTAGCCCTCTATCTTTGAGCGGGAGGCAATGACAAACGGTTTATTCTAAGGCCTTTGATTTCCTTTGTAATTGTAAGCATCCAGGCTGACTCATCTCTCAAAGGCTTCTCTCTCTCTCTCTCTCTCTCTTGGCTGGTGTTGTTTTGAGGTTTTCTTGTTTGTTCTTACCTTATTTTGGGGGGAGAGAGGGATTGATTTTCATCTTGATTTTTGGGTTAAAGAACCAGCCTACTCTTTGGATGACCAGATCTGGGAAGCCTTAGAAGAAGTAGCTGAAGCTCCAAAGCAGGTACAAAAATGTCTGAATTGGGGCAAGGGGAAAAGGGGGAAAGGGAGGAAAGGGAAGAAAGGGGGAAAAGGGGGGGGGAGGAATGGGGGAAAAGGGGTAAGGGGAAAAGGGGGGAAGGGAGGAAAGGAGGAAAGAGGAGAAGGGAGGAAGGGGGGAAAGGGGGAAAAAGGGAGTAATGTCAGAAAAATTCAGTCAGAGCGAGGTTGTATGTGTCAGGATGAGACCCTGGGCTAATAGGTTCTGGACCTGCTAGAGATTCAGTCTGGGACTGAGGTGGGTGCTGTGCCGTCTCTTTGGTTAAAATGATCATTTTTGTGGATACAGTTTGGCGGTTGGGCTTAGGCATTCACCTTGGGTCCAGGGGATGGTGCTTTGCAGTTGAAGTAGCTTTAAAAAAAATCCATGCTAAGGATGTTCCTCCTAACTCAGTTCTGAAGCCATAGAAAGACTCCTTGTCTTTTCTCATACTGCACTTCAGTTATCTGGCAGGAATTTATTATTGACATGCATGACTTTGGCCATTAAGGAAAGTGGGCAAAAGAGAATTTTGGAAACAGAAGAGGGGTAGGATTTTTGTGGGTCTGTAGGTTTGTGTGTTTCTTTTGAACAGAGCTCATTTATTAGATTATTGGATGACAAAGTCATCCCTACTTTTCTCTGTTAAAGCCGCATTCCCTGCTCTTTGGAATTTAAGGTTTCCCCCAACTCAATTATAATATATAGAATATTACCATAAAACTCCATGGCAAACGGGAGCTCAGAAAAAAAGATGGCATGTGACCACTTCCTTTCTTGTCAAAAGGTCTAATTCCCCCAAATTATCTTCCCTGTCAAGAACCAGCACCCATTCACTCACCCAAACCATAACCTTTGGAGCTGTTCCAAATTCTTTTCTTTTTATTACAGTTTCCCTAAGTTCCTCAATTCTACCCATAAAATCCATCCCCTGCCCCAGCCCAGTGACAGTGACTTGTATCAGCATCCCTTTGCGTCTTGGCTGATCTACCTACTTCAGACTCTCTACCCAAACCAGGCTTTTCACTGCTCCCTGTGCTTTTTCCAACTGCAGCGCTGACTCTGTCACTCCCCAGTGAAAACCCTGCAGTAGTTCCCTACTGCCTTCAGGAGAAGGTCCAGCTCCACAACATGGCTTAAGGGCCATGCCTGAGCTCATCCCTGCCTAAGCAGATTTATCTCCTTCCACACCCTTTAGACAGCTTTAAGAATGTAAAACCTCTCTCCCGTGTCTCTGCCTTTGCCCAAGCTGATCTCTTTCTGGACGTTCCTCCCCCCCACCCCATCCCTGTCTCCAGGCAGACTTAAATGTCTCCTCCTTTCTGTTCTCACAGTACTTTGTTTATATCTTGGCCACTGACTTATCACAAAGTTTGGTAAATTAAATTGTTGCCACCCTGTGTGTCTCCTTCACTGCACTGTTAGATCTTTTATGAAAAGAGTAGTATTATCTTGCTCATAGTTGAATCTTTAGTGCCTGGCACAAAGTGGGCAGTTCATATAGATTTTTAAAAAATGAATGAATGAAAGAACAAGTGAGTAAAGGAGGCCAGGATGTGCAGGAAAGAATGCTGTATGGGGTCTAGGGAGATCCCCACTGGGGGATCCTAGGTAGCCTGGGAGCAGTCTGAGATAGTGGAAACCATGGAGAAGGGACACATAAAACAAGTTTGCCAATACACTAAGACAAACTTCGGTCTGATCACCAAACCTGTAGTAGGGAGTCCCTCTAGAAATGGCCTCAAAACGATGCTTGTTTGTTTTGGTACAAACTGATGTTTTGTTCATGAAAAAAAAAATCATATAATCAAGTTGTACAATTTTTGGTAAATAGAAAAAAGGCAAAAGGCAAACAAAATCTTACCACTTAATACGGATGCTGTTCTTACTGGGGTGCATTTCTTTCAATCTTTTATTTTTATGCATGTTTTTCTTCACATGGTTGTAATCATACAATTCTATATTTTGTATTTGCTGTTTAGAAGCTCTTTGTAAGCCTCACTTTAATGATTACATAATTTTCCAGACTGTGGTCATTCCATAATTTATATAACTAGTCTTGTTGCTGGCCTAGCTTTTCCCCCTTACATGTTTTCTTGTTATGGCTCATGTACATATAGTTTTTACTGTCCAAAGTAAGATTTCATTAGGATAGATTCCTAGAAGGGAATTACTGGGTCAAAGGGCCTGGGGATGATGTTTGGCTCCATACTTATGTGTCCAGTTTGCTTTCTGGAAGAGCTGTGCAGATTTTCAGTGCTCCTAACCTAGATGGATGTGCCCATTTCATCCAACCTGGCCAGCATAGAATAGTATCATTAAAAAATAAAAATGAACTCCATCACTGTTCTAATTAATTGATGGAAAATATTACCTTATTCTTGTCTCAGTGTACATTTTAAAATTGTGAATAAGGTTGGTTGATTTTCTTTCTAATCTTTTTTTTCCTTCTTTTTTTCTTTTTTTCCTTTTCTTTCTTTTGTTTTTCGTTTGTTTTCTGGTGGGTTTTTGTTTTTGTTTTTGTTTTTGTTTTGGTTTTTTGCCTAATTAGGTTTTCTCTTTTCTGGACTGTCGGTTCAGGGCTGATTTTTTTTTAAGCTTTTTTTTTTTTTTTTTTTTTTTTTTTTTTGCCTTTTTTTTTTTTTTGTTTTTTTTTTTTTTTTTTTAAATAAGCAACCAGAGGCAGCTCTCCTTGAGGGTGAAGCCGCCTCCCAGTCTTCCCTCCCCCTTTGCCACCCTCTCCACCCCCTACAGTTCCTTCCACCAGGTCCAGTGACAATTGGATGATGCAGCCTTGATAATCATCCGATTCCAGAATGGGTGGCTGCATTCCTTTTCTGAAGGCAGCAAGGACACTGTGTCCCAGAATTATGCCCCCTTTGCTGTTATTGTCCGCTTTCATTTTTTTAGTGAACGTCCTGGGAGGAGCCCCAGGACACAATCCGGACCGCAGGACGAAGATGATATCAATACACAGTCTGTCGGAGCTGGAGCGTCTGAAGCTGCAAGAGACTGCTTACCACGAACTCGTGGCCAGACATTTCCTCTCTGAATTCAAACCTGACAGAGGTGAGCCGGCCCCGAGCGTGGCGTCCCCGCCTTCGGGCGAGCGGACCCCCGGGCGAGACGGGCAGAGTCTGGGGTCCACGAGGGTGGGAGGGGCTCCCGCTCCCGTCCCCGGGCGCCCAGACAACCGAGGAAGCGGGAGTTGAAAGGTGTTCGAATAGTGGGAGAGATCAAGATTAGCTGAGTTGGGTCGAAGCCTGGGGGGCTTGAGGGGCTGTCAGACAGCCAGGTGGACAGAGCGCAGGTGAAGAGACTGACGCACCAGGTGCGGTGCGCGAAAGAGTCAGAGGGAGGCGGTGGCGCAGAGGGACACTCTGGAAGGGACCAATACGCACAGAGACCGCGCGCTCGAGAGACGGCGAGTTCAGGGAGATACCGAGACAGTGGGAGAGACAAGCGCCAATCCGGGCTCAGAGCGGGAGGGCTGTGCGGGCGCGGGAGCGTGGCAGGAGGTGCGCTTCGAGCGCTGCGCACCTCGGCCCGCTGCGGGGGAGCGAGCGGGACAAAGCCCTGGATGGGGTCCGAGCGTGTGTTGGGGGGTCAGGGGTACTCGCGGACTCGGTGGCCCAGAGGAGGTGGGAGGAGGCGCGCGGGCCCAGGGGCCCCCCTGCGGCAGTGAAAGGGCGGGGGCGTGGGCTCGCCAGGCGCGCGCAGCGGGAGCGGCCTGAGGGCGCCAGGAGAGCGTCAAGGAGACCCCGCTGCAGGGGTCTGAGCGCCGCGATGGCGCAAGTCGCGGTTTCTCGGGCTGCGGCTCCTGAAGCCGACGGCAGCCGGGGCTTGAGCGCGCCTGCGGGAACTTGGAGACCCCTACTTGCTGCCGCGCCGCAGGTGGAGTCCCTCCCCTAGCCTGTTGCACTGTTCCGGCGCCTCAGAGCCCGCAGTTGATGCCTGAAGCCTAGTGTGGAGCTACTGCCGTGCTCGACACGGTGTGCGGTGCGCACGCGGCGCCTCCAGTCGTCTGATCCGGTTAAATTCTTAGAGACTCAGGTGTGATAGATAGGCTTGTTCCCGTTGTCAGACGGGGAAACTGAGGTTGGGAGAAAGCACAACACTTTGAGCGTGCTGGATCAGACTGTTTGCCATCCTCCTCCCTGCAGATCAATACATTGAGATGTTTTCGACACTTATTAAATCCTTTTTGTGTGAGCGTGCGTGTCTTTTCTTTTTCTCTTTCCATAGCTCTACCTATTGACCGTCCAAACACCTTTGAGAAGTGGTTTCTGATTCTGAGAGGACAGCAGAGGGGTGAGGGGCTTTCTTACTTCTCTTAGGAACTAAATGGGCTGGTGACACCCCCCCCCCATATTGTGTCCCTAGCTACTGGAGGCTGGGCGGTGCCCACTGCGGCTGGGGGCTCACCCCCCCAACCCCCTAGGGGATGATTTCAGGAAATGGCGCACTAGCTACAGGCACGCAGCGGTCCTAGCTGATCTGCCTAAGCCTTCCCGGTGCACCCACTCCAGATCGCCCAGAAGAAACTGCCCTCATTGTTTCGAGGCTGTCACCTCCTGGCAGGACTTAAGGCAGGGACCTTGAGCTCCGTCGGGGTAGTTTGAGTGGAGCTGAGTCCTTCCGCCACACCGCTGCAGGGTTTTTTTGGTCGCTCCCCGGGGAGGGGCGCTGTGGGTCTGGAGGGGTGGGGTTGGCGGCGGGCGGTTGCTTAGAAGTGTGGGTGCCACAGCCCCTGCAGTTCCTCCATATTTAAGCGCTGCGGAGCGTTGACGTTTCTCATTCTTTCTCTCACTGGCTTCCCAGTCGTATCACTGAAGACATTTGGCATTCGTCTGGAAGAGGTGCTGGTGAATGAGCTTACCCGCCGCAAGCATCTTGAACTAACAGCCGCGATGCAGATTGAAGAATCCACCGGTCAGGCTGCGGGCCGTCGTCGGGGAAATGTGGTGCAAAGGATGTTTGGCCGCATCAGGCGCTTTTTCAGTCGCAGGCGGGATGAGCCCTCCTTGCCCCGGGAGTTTACTCGCCGTGGGCGTCGAGTGAGTTAAAGGTTCAGGCAGTGGTTCAGGCGGTGGCCCTGAGGCATCCAGAGATGCGGTTGGGGGGGGGGGCGGCAGGAGTATCAAGACCTGTGTCCTCAGAGGAAGGGGGGAGATGAACGGAACATGTTGGAGGGGTGTAATTGGCTTGCCACGGAGGGACTGCCTCCTGTTATGAATGTAACGCAATCCTCTGGGAGGTCTGAAGGGACCCTCCTGCCCCCCCTCCCCCATTTTTAAGATAGTCTGGGTCTCTCCACAGGGTGCAGTATCTGTGGACAGCCTGGCTGAACTGGAGGACGGGGCTCTGCTGCTGCAGACCCTGCAACTTTCCAAGATTTCCTTTCCAATCGGCCAGCGACTTCTGGGATCCAAAAGGAAGATGAGCCTCAATCCGATTGCTAAACAAATCCCCCAGGTTGTTGAGGCTTGCTGCAGCTTCATTGAAAAACATGGTAAGGGGACCTGGAAATGATGTCTAAATCAAGGTAGGCAATTAAAGGGAAAGAATGGTGTTCTAGAAAAGGGGAGAGAAAAGAGGTCATGTGGTCAAGGATGGGAACATTCCCCTGCCCCCAGTTGGTGTTGGGATTCAGCTGGGGAAAGGGGAAATGCGGTGGGGAAGGGGGCCAGAGATACTTAGCATCCCTTGGTCTTTTCTTTCAGGTTTAAGCACGGTGGGGATTTTCACCCTGGAATACTCAGAGGAGAGAGTGCGTGAGGTAAATTGGTTATGTTTATACTTACGTTCCCTGACTGAGGGAAAGCAGGTGGGGGTGTGTGTGGGGTTCTCCTCCCCCACAGACCTGGGGGAGTTTCATGCTTGGGGTGTGTGTTGGGGGCCAATGAAAATCTTCTTTCTAGCCCCTGAGGGTCACCATATTGCCAGCTACTTCCACTGAAGCTTGAGGCAGGAGGTGGCCTGTGGTGGGCAAGGCAGAGGATCCATGTATTCTCTCCCCTTTTCCTAGCTCCGTGAAGAATTTGATCAAGGGCTTGACGTCGTGTTGGATGACACTCAGAACGTACATGATGTGGCTGCACTCCTCAAGGAGTTTTTCCGTGACATGAAGGACTCTCTGCTGCCAGATGATCTGTATATGTCCTTCCTTCTGACAGCAAGTAAGTCTTCTGCTTTCCCTTTTCAGGCAAGCAAAGTAAGTAGTATGGGGGTGTGGAGGTCTTGGGACAAGAGCTCTCGCTGCAGGACCCCAAAGAACTAAAACAGAATAAACATCAGAAGATGAAAACACCTATCCAGTTTGCTTTTCTTGTATCTCTTAATATTCCATTGTAAGTCTATTGTTTGGAAATTTCTCTAGAGCTTCTTGAAGCTTTGTCTGCCTCTCAGGGCAAAGAAGAACCTAGGTTCTATAGAAGGGGTCTGATTTTGATGGGATCACTTTCTTGCTTTTAGGGTTCTTGAGCTCAAATACTTTGGGAATGAGCAAAGACAAGATGCCTGGGTTCTTTCTCCATAGCTTTCCTTAGTTTTCAAGCATCATCACATCTCTCTTGATACCAGGTTGCTGCCAAGGTTAGCCCCCTGAGCCAGCCCTTGTTTTCCTTCTTCTAGCTCTAAAGCCACAGGATCAGCTTTCTGCCCTGCAACTGCTGGTTTACCTGATGCCACCTTGCCATAGTGACACCCTGGAGCGTCTGCTGAAGGCCCTGCATAAAATCACTGAGAATTGCGAGGACTCTATTGGCATTGATGGACAATTGGTAAAAACAAAACAAAACAAACAACAACAAAAAACGGCTCTGGAAAAGAGTTATGAGAGTAGTAGGGGACATGTGTGGGAGTATATGAGAGACAGAGACACACAGTAGGAGAGGGAAACAAGAACAAAAAGAGACATTTATAATTTTGTCATTTCCATCAGCACCTCGGAGTTGAGCACTTTTGTTTTCCTTTTCATAGGTTTCAGGCAACCGTATGACTTCTACCAATTTGGCTCTGGTGTTTGGATCTGCTCTGCTGAAGAAGGGAAAATTTGCCAAGAGAGAGTCCAGGAAGACAAGACTGGGGATTGACCACTATGTTGCTTCTGTCAATGTGGTCCGTGCCATGATTGATAACTGGGATATCCTCTTCCAGGTAAATGGAACCTCTGGACAAACTTACTTCACAGCTTTCTCTCTCCTATTCGCGAGGCAAAGGAGAGATGTACATGCATCCCTGATGGTAGCCAAAGCAGGCAGCCACCAAATTTTCCAGAAATTCCTCCTGCATTAGATGGTTATGGCTCCTTCAGTCCTGGGTACCTGATAGAGATGAGTCTACATTTAAAATGTCATATAATAAAGGCTAACATTGCTCATTTTACCCTCAGGTGCCTCCCCATATTCAGAAGCAGGTTGCTAAGCGCGTGTGGAAATCCAGTCCTGAAGCCTTGGATTTTATCAGACGCAGGAATTTGAGGAAGATCCAGTGAGTGTTTTGTCGGTTTGTTTAAGCTTAGCCTGAAGCAGCATTGCCTGTGGGGGTTCTAATCCCAGACCACCATCGTGTTAGACAATCTAAGTAAAAAAAACTGACTTGCTTTTTAAAATTCATTCCCATCCAGGAGTGCACGCATAAAGATGGAAGAGGATGCCTTACTATCTGATCCAGTGGAAAATTCTGCTGAAGTCCGGGCTGCTGTCCTTGCTCAGAGCAAGCCCTTTGATGAAGGTCAGTTCCCTGCTGGAGGTCAGGCCCTTGGTGAAGGTCAGTCCCTTGGTGAAGGTCAGGCCCTTCCTGAAGGCCAGGTCCTTGCTGAATATGAGCTCCTTGGGGAAGGTGAGTCCTCTGAGGAAGATGTGTCAGTCCATGAAGAGCTAGTATTTGAGTATCTCAATCAAGGAGTAGCCTTTGGGGAAGTTCAAGGTCTCGAGATCCCAAATGACCTTGAGATTCAAGGCCCACATCTTGAAGGCATCCCAGAGCTTGATGAAGAAGATGATGATCACAATGACAGTGATGACAATGATGATGATGATGATGATGATGATGATACCCTGAATTTTGATGATCTTCCTCCCCTTGAAGATATTTTAGACCCTGATGATGAAGTTCCTGAACTCATTGAAATACCAGACTTTGAAGAAATACCATATTTTGATATGGTCCCAGACCCCGAAGGAGCCCCAGATATGCAAGAAATCCCAAATCTTGGAGAAAACCCAAACTCTGACTTTGAAGAAGGACCAAATTTTGAAGATAACCAAAATCTTGACCTCACACAAATTCCTTATCTCCATGTAATCCCAAACAATGAAGTCCCAGACACCTGTGTAATCACAGACCACACAGATGCTTCAGGTAATGATGAAAACCCAGATTCTGAAGAAGATCCCAATCTTGAAGAGGTCTCAGCTCTTGACGAAATCCCAAATGATGAATCCTCAAATGCTGAAGAAATTCCAGACCATGAAGAAACCCCAGAGCTCAATGAGATTTCAGATTCTGATGAAAACCTTGATTTTGAAGAAGTCCCAGCTCTTCACATGGTGCCAAGCCCCGAAGAAGCCCCTGGGGGTCATGAAATCCTAAATCATGAAGAATCCCTGGAGAGTAATGGACTCTCAGACTCTGAAGAAGATCCCCACCTTGAAGAGGTGCCAACTCTTGATGGAGTTCCAAATGATGAAGAAACCTCAGTTACTGAAGAAATTCCACATCAGGAAGAAACTCCAGAAGTCAATGGAATTGCAGGCTCTGAAGAAGACTCCAGCTCTGAAGAGGTCCCAGCTTTCCATGTGGTAACAAGCCCTGAAGATGTGTCTGATTTTGATGAAATTCAAGACCAAGAAGAATCTTCAGATGTGAGTGAGGTCCCAAACAGTGAAGAAGCCTCAGATGCTGAAGAAATCCCAGAACACAAAGAAGCCTCTGATGTCAGTGGAATCCAAAGCTCTAAAGAAAGCCTCAATCTTGAAAAAGACTTAGTTCTTACTGTGGTTCTAGAACCTGAGGATGCTCGAGTTCACAACAAAATTTCCAGTTCTCTGAAAGACAAAGCCAACACCTTTGAAGAGGATGAAGTTAGCAATTTGGTTCCAGAACCTGAAGAAATGTCCATTCTCAGCACAATTCCAGACCCTCAGCCAGACCTGGCCGTCAGTCTTGCAGAAATCATGAATGTGGAAGCTGTCCCGATGCCTAATGATCTTGGTTCCAAAGAATTTTGGAGTCCAAAGGCAATCCATAAAGAAGATGCAGATGTTACATTTCCTGTAGATACAACCCTCCTTAAAAACAAGTCTTGGCCTGGCCAAGTCATGAACCACAAGTCCTCCCCAGAGTCATTGATGACTGACACCTGTTTTCTCCCCTCCATGAAGTGCTGTAAACTTCCAGCTCCAACTTTGTTACTCATTTGCTTAGTGAAATTAGTCAGGCTGCTTATAGGGTGGTGGTGGTTGTTAGGAGGCCACCCTCTTCCCCACCTTCCTGGTGGTGGTGTCCGTTTGCTCTGAGCACAGGGTATCTGTCTCACTCTTTCTGTTCTCTAACTCAGCCCTACCCCCAACACCTTCCACAGTGGGCCTAGATTTAGAGATCTATATTCTACTGTTAGGCTGCAGTTTCCTTAACATGTCAAATGGGGATACTCACTCCTATCCTAACTTCTTGCCTTGTATTGTATTTGAAGGGCTAAATTAGGTCTTAGTCTTTTGGGTGCTGTGCAAAATATAAAGTCTAGAAACATAAGGAGTTAACATTGTTACTATTTTCCAGGTTCCTCTGAGGAGCCAGCTGTGCCTCCCGGCACTGCCCGTTCCCATGACGATGAGGAAGGAGCGGGTAACCCCCCCATTCCAGAGCAAGACCGCCCATTGCTCCGTGTGCCCTGGGAAAAGGAGGCCAAAACTGGCATCGGCTACTTCTTTCCTTAGATGTTTTTCCTTCTATAAGGTGCCAGACAGGGGAAAAGGGTGGGGGTAGACCTGGGATGTCACAGGAAACATTGAGGAGAATGTTGAAGGTAAAGATCTGAGGGTAAGAAGGATTTCCACCTGATGCTCGGGTCAGGCTGAGAATTCCAAACACACTGCCAGCCTCTTCACTGGGGATGTTTGGTCCCTTTAGCCAGCAAAAGCAGCAATGTTTCCGTGTCATGCCCAGGCTCCCTGGTGCTACCTTGCCTTTCTCTTTTACCCCTGATCTTGGCTTTTCCACAGTGCAGCCCTTCCTTTAATTGATGTGACATTTGTGGTAAATACCTTGTCCCAGAGAAGCTCACAAATCTCGAGGTGCTTTCCCTCTCCCCAAAAGGGAATTGCATGCTTTTCCTGACTTTCCTTCCCTCCTCCCGAGAGCTCAATTGGAAAGGCCCTCAAGAGGCATGCTAGGACGTAGGTCAGCCTACTGATAGCTGACAAAAAAATTAATGCTAGACCATGTCACACCAACTCATAGCCATGTCCCCGCAGCAACTCCACCACCTCAGGATTTCCTCCCCCTAAATTATTTAGACCAATGGTTCATCCAAAAGCCACTCCCAAAATTCTGTGCAGTTTGGCTCAGGTCATGCTAACAGGGAAACCTCAAGTGTAAGCCTAACTAGCCTTCTGGGATCAAAAGTTAGAGGAAAAATTTGATTTTATTACCTAGATCTGTTTTACAGACAACTGGAATTAACATCCTGTTGTCAGCAAAACAACTAGTTAGGTAGAAACACATAGTTCCAAGTAGCTAAAGTCACCTGATTATAAATGTTCTTAACTATCGTCTCTGTAGTTCCTCTATGCAGGACGGTACAAATTTGCGGGACATGCTCTGGTAACACACAGATATGGGTTATGTACGACATCCAAAATTATAGCTGATATTGATGGGTAACAACTGCTAAGGTCCATAGAATGAAGAATGTATTGTATTGAGGGATAGAAATTGATCACACAATGGGTAACAACCGCAGAGCTCGAAGATTTGTGATTGTTAAAACTTCTCTGGCATTTAATCATTAATAAACATCTGTATTGTGACTGCAGCATATTCATGGCTTACTGTGTGTGTGTGTCTTTTTTTTTTTAATTTGAAAATTGTGTTGGTGAGTTGGGAAGCTCTGATTGGAGCTGAAGAGGAAAGAGAGGTAGGAAGAGGAATAAAGGAGAGGGGTGACATGGAATAATGGGATGGAGAGGAATGGAATAAAGCAAAGGGGGAGATGTGGAATAAAGGGGAGGGGTAATGAGGCCTAACTGGTTGAGATGACATGGAATAAAGGGGAGGGGTAATGAATAAAGGTGAAAGATGATGTGGAATAAAGGGATGGAGGTGATAAGGACAAAAGGGGAGGGGTGATGGGGAATAAAGAAGAGGTGATGAGGTATGAAGGGGAAGGGTGACATGGGATAAAGGGATGGATGTGATGGGAAGAAGGAAGGTTATGGGTGATAAAAAGCAGGAGTGATGCAGAATAAAGAGGTGGTGATGGAGAATAAAGGGGAAGGGTGGGTGACATGGAATAAAGGGGAGAGTAGTATGGGATAAAGAAGAAGAGGGTGATGGGCAGTAAAAAGGTGTAAAATGGAAGACAGGAAAAGAGTTGTGGTTGAATAAAGAGAATGGAAAAGTTAAAGTAGAATAAATAGATAAAAGGGAGGGGTGATGGGAATAAAGGGGCAGAGGTGATGGGGTATGAAGGGAAAGAGTATTGTGGGATAAAGGAGAGGGCATGATGTGGGATAAAAGGGTGGATGTGATAAGTACAAAAGGTGTTATGGTGAATAAAAAGCCAGGGTGATGGGGAATAAAGAAGCGGTGATGGGAAATAAAGGGGAGAGGTAGGTGACATGGAACAAAAGGGAGGGGGGATATGGGATGAAAGGGAGGGATGATGGGGAGTAAAGGGGAGGAAGTGATGGGGTATGAAAGTGAAGGGTGTTGTGAGATAAAGGGATGGAGGTGATGGGGACAAACGGGGGTTATGGGGAATAAAGAGGGGAATAAAGAGGCAGAGGTGCTGGAGAATAAAGGGGAGAGGGAATATGGGTGGAGAGGAAGAGGGTGACAGGGTGTAACAGGGTGTTGAATAAAGAGAATGGAAGAGTTAAAGTAGAATAAGTGGGATAAAAGGGAGGGTGATAGGGAATAAAGGGGCAAAGGTAATAGGTTATGAAGGGGAAGGGTGTTGAGGGATAAAGGGGGGGTGATGTGGGATAAAGGGGTGGATGTGATGAGGACAAAAAAGGGGTTATGAAGAATAAAAATTAGGGGTGAGAATAAAAATGTGGAGATGATGGGCAGGTGACATGGAATAAAGGGGAGGGACATGGGATAGAAGGGAGGGGTGATGGGGAATAAAAGGGAGGGAGGGGTGAAACGGAATAAAAGGGAGGAGGAACATGGGATAAAGAGAAAGGGGGAGTAAAAAGGAGTAAAATGGAAGACAGGGGAAGAAGTGTAGTTGAAAAGTTAAAGTAGAATAAATGGTTAAGGAAGAATGAAGGAAAAGTAGGGGAAAGAATGAAGCTTAAGAGGAGGACCTCTAAAGGGGGAAAGGAGAGGAATAAAGATTGCTAGATGTTCTCCACTGAGAAATTCCCCTTGGTCTTGTGAAAAATGAAAACCTGAAAACATCTGGAAATCTGTGATTTTTAGGGGTAAGAGAAGAACATGTAGCTGTTTGATTGATGGAACCTCCAATCTTTTTTGAAAACTTAAGACTTCATGACATGCTTGGAAACTTCCCATATCTGGGACAGGGCCCCAGAAAGTGAAGTGTTGTGTATTTTTATTTTTGTACACTTCGCTTTAGGATATATCCTGTGTAGAGTTTTACAGAGAGCAGAAATGTCATATTGGTTCCCTCCCATAATAATTATAATCATTATGATGATAGTTGACACATAGTGAGTTCTTCCAAAGTGTCTGCCACTGGGTTTGAAGCTTTACATGCTTCATTTTATTTAATATTCACCGCTCTATGAGATACATGCTACTGTATTCCTCATTTTTGTCTTGAAGAAAATGAGATACAGAGAGGCTAATAATCTGCCCAAATGACACATCTGGTTAGTGGAAAACAACCAGTGTCCAAAGCTGGAGTGTTTAACCACTAGATTGTGCTGGGGCATCTATTTTAGAATTCTTCCTCTGACAAGAAGTTGCACAGTGATATCTTTGGGCAGTTTTTTGGATGGGATTTGCACTTCAACAAGCAAGTTTCATTTTCTTTCCTCCAAGGTCTTTCTCTCTAGATAGGACAAGATGCTAGACAATAACTGCTATGTCAGTTGGATCCCAGCATTTCTATCTACGGCCCATAGATATTAAAGCCAGTGGGAGATACAGAGCTCATGAATTTCAACTCTTTTGTTATATAAATGGTCACACAAGGTCTTCTATTGGGAAACAACTTGCTTGAGGTCAGAGATCTGGATTAATATTCAGATAAACATCCTGACTGCCAGAACCCAGAATTTTATGGGACTACATAGTAAAATGTGTCCCCAGAAGAGTTTGCCTGTTCTGTCCCCACTCAGCTTAAAAACCAGCACACAAGCCAGCTAATAAGCAGGAAAATAGATTGGTTCAAAACATTCCCTTTTACTGCTTGGCCTTCCCTGAAACCAGGTTTTTTCCTAATCTTATTGTTTCCCTTAATTTCTTCCCCGGTGCTGATTGCTAACCAGAGGGTATGAGCTGAGAGTGGTGAGTAGATGTGGGTATTATCTCCACTCTTCCCCATACTCTAAGGGCAATTTTAATAGGCTTCTTCAACACTCCAAGTCCTGTCCTCCTCCTAGGTAGACCTCATCAATAACCACATGGAAGACCCATCCCACACACTCTGACTTCACCACCCTGCCCTTTCACTTCTTAGCCCTTCAACCACCCCCAGCCACTTGGCATCACCGGGGATAACTGGACTTCTGAAGACTCAAATTCAATATCCCACTGTGACTCGAATTTCCTAACAGTGGCTGGGTCCTGTGTCATCTGTTATTTGGCCTCATTGAGGTGCCCAATACCGTGAGCCTTTCCTTTCCTCTATTTATTTTCTTATCCAGCCACATGTCAAGGCATATTGATATAGAACTGACCACATCTTCAACCCCTTGCCCTCCAAATACCACATCTGTGCTAGTTAGTCTCAACTTTTGAGGTCCTCTGAAAATCTGATCTCTTCAATCTCATAATGACCACTGTGGTGCATCTAATAGAATTTCTAACATGAGCTGGTTCCTCAGGCCACTCAGCAATCTTTTCATATGCCCCAGGTCATCTCCTTCTCTAATTCTCTGCTCATTCATATTCCATTTCTACATTATTCCCATTAAATAACAGCCCTTTTGACTCTAACTCACCTCAAATACATCCTCTCTTCCGCCTTTTTTCTGGTTTTCTTTCCTCTTCTTTTCTTGTTTCTTTAGGTAGGAACTTACATTACTGTTTTTCTGTCTTCTAATGTAAACATTTGGTACTTTCACAGTGTACTACAAGTTTTGATATGTCATATTTTCATTCTGTTCAATGTATTTTTTATTTCCCTTGAGAATTTCTTTCTCCTTGACTCATGGATTATTTAGAAGGTTAGTTTCATTTCCAAGTGTTTTACAAGTTCTCTCTTATCTTTCTGCTATTGATTTGTAGTGCTGCCTGGCTCACCTGTTGTAGGTGGGAATTCCTTTTGATCTAGAGGAAGAATGAGCCTTCCTAGGTCACCTTCTGTTGCTAAAATGAAGCTGGCATTCAGGAATTGGCAGGCCTGGGTCACCTCTTTCTGTTGGGTGAGAAGACATAGGATGTCTTGATACTGTCCTGTTTCTCCAGTCCTGGGATCTCAAACCAGTACAGTACACCTTCCTCCTTCACCTTTCAGAATTCTCCTTCAGTTTGCTCTTAAGTTATTTCCAGGGTTTATAGTTGTACATAGTAGGAAGGAGCTTGGGCAAAAAGGTCCATGTGATCTTGTCCTGAGCAGAAGTCTCCTGGATATTTTTTTAAAGAATGTTTTTAGATATAATTTCCATATTATACAATCTATAATTTAGAGTTTATAATTCACTATTTTAAGTGTAGTCACAGAGCTGTGCAACCATTGCCATGATTTATTTAGTCCTATTTTCAACACTCCAAAAAGCAACTACATACCAATTGACAGTCACTCTCTATCCTCCCCCTCTCCAACCCTAGGCAAACATTAAATTACTTTCTATCTCTGCATACTTTTCCTATTCTGGCCATTTCATATAAATGGAATCATAGAATGTGTGATATGTTGCTTCTTTCATATAGCATATCATTTTCCAGTTTCATCCATATGATAGCAGGCATCAGAACTTCATTCCTTTTTAATACCAAATAACATTTTATTATATGGATGTACCATATTTAATTGCACATACCTACTAAATAACATTTTTCATATTTTGCCCCATCTTTTGATCATGTTTCTGTCCAAATATTCTCCTTATTTTTGACTGAGTTTTTTGATAGAGATTTGAAAATTCTTTATTCATTCTGGGTTATTTTTTTCTGGTCTGTGACTTATCTTTCATTCTCTTAACAGAATCTTTCAAAGAGCAGAAATTTTTTATTTTAATGAAGTTCTGATCATCATGTTAAAAAATTTTAAGATCTTACTATTGGTGTCATTTGTAAGAATGTTTGTCTATCTCCAAATCATTAAGCATTTCTTCCAAAGCTTACACTATAGTGAGGAGATGAGGAGCCTAGGGCACAAAATTTAAGGAGGATCTCACTTGAAAATTGTGCAAATCCCAGAGAGTGAGGAGATCCTTCAGTTTTACACCCTAGGCCCCCTACTGTTTTCTGGTATGTTTATTCCATTAAGTTTTATAGTTTTATTAATCCAATCATCAGTTGAAAGCCACATGGGTTGTTTCCCCTTTATCTTATCATAAATAATGCTGGTATGAAATATATGTACAAATTTTTGTGTGAAGATATGGTTTTATTTCTCTTAGGTATTATACCTAGGAAGGGAGTTTCTGGGTCATGTGGCAACTCTATTTTTAACATTTTTGAGAAACCATCAAACTTTTTTTTCAGACATGGCAAACATTTATTTTAATGTGTAATTTCTCAGTTGCGAACCTATAGCTGATATTCTAAGTAGAATTTATTATGCTAAGTGAAATAAGTCAAGCAGAGAAAGACAATTATCATATGGTTTCACTCATATGTGGATCAGTTTTTTTTAAAGTGACTGCACCATTTTATATTCCTACAAGTGATGCATGAGATTTTCAATTTCTTTACATCCTTGCCAGCCATTTTTATTTTATTTTATTATGTCTTTTTGATTACAGCCCTCCTATTGGTGTGAATCATTTCTCATTGTGGTTTTGATTTGTATTTCTCCAAAGTCTAGTGATGCTAATAGTGTAATATATCATATTAAGAAAATAAAAATGAAAGTTATGTTTTTAGTTTTTATTTTTCTGTCCACAATTTATATTGAGTTGATTTTGTATGCAGTGTGAGGTATGGATTGAAGTTCAATTTTTTGTCTTCCACATGTATTCACATTTTCTAGAACCATTTATTGAAACGACTATAATAATAATAATAATTTTACATTACTTTTGTGTATTTTTCTGCTTATTTTTTCTGTGTCTGATGGTTCTGTTTGTTTTCTTTTATGTCAGTATCATCTCTCTTGATTGCTGTAGAATTTCCCCCCAGCTTTATTGAGATATAACTGACTTATAACACTGTGTAAGTTTCAGGAGTGCAATGTGATAATTTGATACATATATAATGCAAAGTATTTACTGCAATAAGGTTAGTTAACACATCCTTAATGCCACATAATTACCATTTCGTTGTTGTGTGGTGGTGGTTGTGGTGGTGAGAATATTGAAGCTCTACTCTCATAGCAACTTTCAAGTATACAACAGAGTATTATAAACTGTATTAACTGTTTGCATCATGCTGTACAATAGATCCCTGGAACTTAATCATTTTATAATTGGAAGTTTGTGCCCTTTGACCAGTACCTCCCTATTTCCCACCCCTCAGCTCCTGCAACCATGATTCTAATCTGTTTCTATGAGTTTGATGTTTTTAGATTCTATGTATAAATGAGATCATACAATATTTTTCTTTCTCTGTTTGACTTACTTAGCATAATGCCCTCAGGGTGCATCTGTGTTGTTGCAAATGGCAGGATTTCCCACTTTTCTTATGGCTGAATTTTTATATATATACACATATATATATTTATATATTATATATTTAATATATAATTATATATTATATATAATATACTTACATACACATATATAGAAAATAAACATTATTATATATAATATATAATTTAATATATATTTTTAGTTTTATATGTATTATATATGTATTATAGATATAGTTTTAGTTTTCAGTAGCCTTGCCTTTCTGTCAGATTTATCTGTAAACATTTCACATTTAGAACATTTATCTCCTCCCTAAAAGAAAACTTATACACATTTACAGACACTCCCCATTTCTCCTTAGCCCTCAGCCCTTAGGCAGCTCCTAACCTAAGCTCTATCTCTATAAATTTACCCATTGCAGTCATTTTCTGTGTAGGGAACCTTACAATATGTGTTCTTCGTGACTACATTGTTTTACTTCACATAATGTTTTCAAAGTTGACCCATATTGGATTATATATAAGTACTAGATTCACTTTTTATGGGCAGTAAGTATTCTACATCATGGACATATTGCACTTTATTTATCCCTTCAATAGCTTATGGGCATTTGAGTTGTTTCCACTTTTGACTGCTGTGAGTAATGCTACTATGAACATTTTAGTACAATTTTTTGTGTGGACATATATTTTTATTTCTCTGGGGTCGATACATAGGAGAGGAATTTAGGGGTCAAGTAGAAACTCTATTTTTAATACTTTGAGGAAATGTCACACTGTTTTCCAAAGTAGCTGCATCATTTTCCCATCCCACCACAATGTACAAGGTTTCCAATTTCTTCATATTCTTGCCAATATTGTAATTTCTTGTTTTTTTTTTTAAATTATAATCATCCTGGTAGGTGTGAAATGACATTTCATTGTGCTTTTGACTTACATTTCCTTAATGACTCACGATACCGAACATCATTTCATGTGTTTGTCATTTACGTATATTCTTTAAAGAAATGTCTTTTTAAAGTCTGCCTATTTATATATAAATATATTTTTTGTTTCAAGTTTTTATTTAAAGTCTACCTAGTCAGGAGCACCTGGGTGGCTCAGCTGTTTAAGCAACTTCCTTCCGCTCAGGTCGTAATCCTGGAGTCCCAGGATGGAGTCTCATGTCTGGCTCCCTGCTCAGGAGGGAGTATGTTTCTCCTCCTGACCAACCCCTTCTTGTGCTTTCTTTCACTCATTCTCTCTCTCAAGTAAAAATAAATAAATAAATAAATAAATAAATAAATAAATAAATTCTAACTAGTCAACATACAGTGCAATATTATTTTCAGGAGTATAATTTAGGGATTCATCATTTACGTAAAACATCCAATGCTCGTCACAACAAATGTCCTCCTTAATACCCATCATCCCCCCCCCGCCAACCCTCAGTTTGTTCTCTCTAGCCAAGAGTCTATTTTATGATTTGCTTCTCTCTCTGTTTTCCTTTTCTCTATGTTCATCTGTTTTGTTTCTTAAATTCCACATATCAGTGAAATCATATGGTATTTGTCTTTCTCTGATTGACTTATTTCATTCAGCATAATACACACTCTAGCTCCATCCATGTTGTCGAAAATGGCAAGATTTCATTCAAATGGTGCTGGGAAAACTGGACAGCAACATACAGAAGAATGAAACTGGACCACTTTTTTACACTACACACAAAAATAAATTCAAAATGGATAAAATAACCTCCTAAATATGAGACAGGAAGCTATACAAATCCTTGAGATCACTGGTAGCAACCTCTTTGGCCTCAACTGTAGCAACTTCTTACTAGACATGTTGCCAGAGGCAAGAGAAATACAAACAAAAATAAACTATTGGGACCTCATTAAGGTAAAAAGCTTCTGCCCAGAGAAGGAAACAACAAAACTAAAAGGCAACCTTCAGAATAGGAGAAAATATTTGTAAATTACATACTTGATAAAGGGTTAGTACCCAAAATCTATAAAGAACTTACCAACTTCAACACCCAATAAACAAATAATCCAGCTAAAAATGGGTAGAAGATATCAATAGACATTTTTTCCAAGGAAGATATCCAGAGAGCCAACAGACCATGAAAAGATGCTCAACATCACTCATGACCGGGAAGATATAAATGAAAACTACAATGAGATACTTCGCACCTTTAAAAATGGCTAAATTTAACAACATAGGAAACAACAGATGTTGGCAAAGACAGAGAGAAAGGGGAGATCTCCTGCACTGTTAGTGGGAATGCAAGCTGATGCAGCCACTGTGGAGAACAGTATGGAAGTTCCTTAAAAATTAAAAATAGGGGCGCCTGGGTAGCTCGGTAGTTAAGCATCTGCTTTTGGCTCAGAGACTCCCTGCTCAGTGGGAAGCCTGCTTCTTCCTCTCTCACTCCCCCGCTTGTGTTCTCTCTCTCTGTCAAAAAAAAAAAAACTTTAAAAAATCAAAAATTGAACTACCCTAAGAACCAGCAATTGCACTATTAAGTTTACACAAAGGAAACAAAAAGTACTGGTTCAAAGGGGCACATGCATCCCCATGTTTATAGTAGCATCATCTACAACAGCCCAAATGTATACACTGTTATATACATATGCAATGGAATATTTTTATATTATTTTATTTTCTTTTTTATTATTGAGATGTAAGTATTCTTTTTTTGAGATATAAGTATTCTTTATAAATAGTAGATATATGTATCTTATCAAAAATATAAGTTTCATGTGTTTTTTCCCAACCTGTGGGTTATCTTCTCACTTTTACGATAAAGTACTTAACTATACAAAAGTTTTTAGTTTCGATGAAGTCTATTTGTTTTATCTTTTGTCACTTGTACTTTATTTTCATATTATTATTTTTTTTACAATATAGAAAACTACATTTACTAAGTACTCATTCCCGTTCCAGGAACTCTGCTATGTACTTTATATATATGGTCTCATTTAATTTTTTAAAAACCCTCATTAATTAAAAAAATACATTCTACAAATGAAGGACCAAGATTCAGGAAGATAACTAATTTACTCAAAATCGTAAGGTTAGCACGTGATTAAACTGGAATTCAAAATCAATAGATATTCGGTTTAATTTCTGCTGAATCCGTCTAAGTATTTTAGAAGACCTCTTATTTAAAAAAAAAAAACCCTTGCTGATGGGGATTAAGAGTACACTTATCATAATAAGCACTGAGTAATGTATAGAATTGTTGAGTCACTATATTGTACACCTGAAACTAACGTGACATTGTATGTTAACTACACTGGAATGAAAATTTAAAAATAATAAAAAAAAAACAGAAATAAGAAACCACCTGTTAACACCAAAATAATAAGAACTAAATCCTAAATTTTCTTCTAATAGTTTTGTAGTTTTAACTTATGCTTATGTATGTGATCTGTTTGAGTTAATTTTGGTGTATGGTGTGAGGTAGTAGTCTAATTTCATTCTCTTGTATATAGATATTTGGTTGTCTCAGTAGCATTTGCTGAAGAGACTATTCTAGGCCTGTTACTTAGTCTTGGAATCCTCATCAAAATCAGTGGACCATATGTGCAGAGTTATTTCCTGAATTTCAATTCTTTTCCATTGATCTATGTGTCTATCTTTTTGAGAATCATACTCTTGATCAGTGTAACTTCGTAGTATGTTTTGAAAATGGGAATTGTGAGTTGTCCAACTTTGTTCTACTTTGTCAAAATTGTTTTGGCTTCATTGAATACCTTGTGTTGCCATTTAAATTTTATGATGAGATTGTAAAATTCTAAAAAGCAGTCAGTTGAATTTTGATGGGGATTGTGTTGAACTTGTATATCGATAACATGTTATATATTCCTACCCATGAATATGGAACATCTTTCCATTTATTTAGATCTCTTTTAATTTCTTTCAGCAATGATTTCTAGTTTACAAAGCATGTATCTTGCATGTTTTTTGTTAAAATTTATTCCTATGTATTTTCTTACTTTTGGTACCATTGTGGATGGAGCTGATTTCTTTTTTTTTTTTTTTATTTTTTAATTAACGTATAATATATTATTAGCCCCAGGAGTACGGGTCTGTGAATCGCCAGGTTTACACACTTCACAACACTCACCATAGCACATACCTTCCCCAAGGTCCATAACCCAACCACCCTACCCCTACCCCCACCCCCCACCGGCAATCCTCAGTTTGTTTTGTGAGATTGAGAGTCTCTTACGGTTTGTCTCCCTCCCGATCCCATCTTCTTTCACTTATGGAACTGATTTCTTAATTTCATTTTCAGATTTTTCATAATTTGTGTATACAAATACAATTGAAATTTGTATCATCATCTTTTTCTGACATCCAATTTGTTTATTTCAAGAGTTTTTGTGTATTTTGTAGGATATTCTATATATAATATTCTATCATCTACAACTATATATAGCTTTACTTCTTACTTTCCAATCTAGATGAATTTGATTTTATTTTCTTGTCTAATTGTCCTAGATTGTGCTTTACTACAATGCTGTGCAGATGTGTAAGAATGGACATCCTGTGTTGTTCCTGATCTTAGGATGAAACTTAAGAATCTTTCACCATTAAGTAAGGTATTAGTTGGGGTTTTTCATAGATGTCCTTTGACTGGTTGAGGAAGTTCCTTTCTGTTCCTAGTTTTTTGAGTGCTGTTAGCATAAGTGAGTGTGGGATTTTGTCAAATGCTTTTTGTTCATCTATGTGTGGTTTTTGATTTTATTCTGTAAATATGGTATATTGCATTGATTCAATTTTGGAATGTGAACTAAGCTTGCATTCCTAGGATAATCCATCTTATATCCAATGTTGCATATTCTTTTGTATATGTTTCTGGATTCAGTTTGCTAACATTTTGTTGAGGAATTTTTGCCCACATTTATAAAGGATATTAGTCTGTAGTTTTTTTCCTTATATTTTTATGGTTTTAGTATGAGAGTAATATGGGTCTCAGGATTAGTTGGAAAGAAGCGATTCTCCTTCATTTTTTGGAAGAGTTGGAAAAGGATTGATGTTGACTCTTTAAAAAATACCTTTTTTTTTGTAAGATTTTATTTATTTATTTGACAGAGAGAGATCACAAGTAGACAGAGAGGCAGGCAGAGAGAGGGAGGGAAGCAGGCTCCCTGCCAAGCAGAGAGCCCGATGTGGGACTCGATCCCAGGACCCTGAGATCATGACCTGAGCCGAAGGCAGCGGCTTAACCCACTGAGCCACCCAGGCGCCCCTAAAAAAATACCTTTTTAACTTTAAAGAAGTTTGATGGTATTCACCAGTGAAACCACTGCATCTTGGGCTTTGATTTATAATGATTTATTGATTACTAACTCAATCTCTTTACTCTTATGCATCTATACATATTTTTCTATTTTTTATTGAGTCATTTTCAATAGTTTGTGTTTTTCTAGGTATTTGTTTATTTTATCTTATTTATCTAGTTTGTGAACAATATTATGAACAATTGCTCATAATATTCTCTTCTCATAGTAATCCCTTTTATTTCTGTAAGGTAGGTAGTAATAGCCCCTTTCTTGTTCTTTAGTAATTTGAGTCTTCTCTCTTTTTTTCTTGATCATTCTAGCTGAATATTTGTTAATTTTGTTGATCTTTACATGGAATAAAATTTTGGTTTTGTTTTTCTATTAATAACTACTTTTTGCTCTAATCCATATTTATCTTTTCCTTGTATTTGCTTCATTTTCCAGTGTCTGAAGGTGGAAGGTTAGGTTGTTCACTGGAGATTTTACTTCTTTTTCATTGTGCATTTTACATCTCTCAATTTCCCTCTAAGATTTACTTTCACTGCATTTTAAATGTTTTTAATGGATAGTCTCTATATTTTCTTTTTAGCAGTTTAAATTTACAGAAAAAAATGAGTGAAAAATACACTGAGATTCCATTTACCCCTCAAGCCAGCCCCCCATTTCCCCTATATTTATTTTGTTAAGATTCATTTACTTTTTGTGTGTGTGTGAGATAGAGAATGCACAGGATGAGGGAGAGGGAGAGAGAAACCCCAACAGACTGTGCTGAGTGTGGAGCCTGACACAGGGCTTGATCCTACAACTCTGAGATCAGGAACCTAACTGCAAACAAGAGTGGAAGTCTCAACTGACTGCACCACCCAGGTGCCCCTCCCCTGTATTTAATATTTTGCGTTACTGTGATATATTTGTTACAATTAATGATCCAGTATTGATACATTATTATTAAATGAAGCCCATAATTTACATGAGAGTTCACTCTTTGTGTTACAAATTGCATTTTGACAAAAATATATAAAGACATTTATTCATCATTATAGTATCATACATAATAATAGTTTTATTGCCCTAAATCCCCTGTTATACTGCTTCACTTATTCATCCCTTCCTCCCCCCTACAGAACTCCTGTCAACTACTGATCTTTTTACTGTCTCCATGTATTTGCCTTTCAGAATGCCACATATTTGGAATCATACAGTATATAGCGTTTCAGAATGGCTTCTTTCATTTAAGTTTCCTCCATGTCTTTTTGTGGCTTGATAGCTCATTACTTTTTAACACTGTTTAACATTCCATAGTGTGGATATAATACAATTTGTTTATTCATTTGCCTCTTGAAGGGAATCTTGGTTGCTTCCAAGTTTTGACAATTATGAACAAAGCTGCTATAAACATTTATATGCAGGTTCTCCCTATATCAGAGCTGAGGATCTGAGCACAGATGGCACTGTGAAGATATTTTCTTGTCCTCTATGACTCGCTGCCCACTTCAAGAACTATGGAAGATTTCTTTCTGTTTCAGAGCTTGGATAACTTTTTAGTTTTTTGGTTAGTTTTCTTAGCTCTCTAGTCCTGCCTCTGTTTTTTTGTGCTTCAGGAGATGTTACATCACATTGATACCCTGCCCCCAGTCTTCAGAGAACTACTTTAGCTGCTATCTTGTACTAGCTCAAGGTTTGGAGTGCTGTGGAGAGATGTCTTTCAACTATTATTAGTCTTCGTCAGCCTCTGGCTTGTACTCCTAGAAGGCCTGCTGTGACTCGTAACAGTTTCTCTCAGTTCTCCTGCAAAACACAACTTGGGGTGGGATATCTCTGTCATCTTTAACCCTGTTACCAGATTTTACTCTATTACCTCTATGCATAGGAAGACTTTGGGAAGTAGTTGATGCGTGGGTACAAATTAACTCACCGAATGAGATTCCTTGGGAATCCAGAATGTCACACTAATCAATAAGGTTTTCTTGAGGAGTTTAACGGATTTCTTCTTACCCCTATCCACATTCTTATAGGGATGAAATGGCCATGGGTCTCTCAGGAATAGCTTATCTTTTTCTGGAAAATAGTTTATTTTTGTTACTTTGCAACCTCGACTTTCTGGCAGTATTGGAAAAACACCATATTTTTAAATGTTATATAGCTTGGTTTCATTCATAGGGTGGGAGAAATGGTCTTTTGTGATTTTTTTACATTATAATTGAAAGTGTAGGGTCTACTAAACTTTATGTTGGATTTTGTCAAATGCTTTTCTGCATCAATTGAAATAATGTGTTTTTCTTCTTTTATTCTATTAATGTGCTGTATTACATTGGCTGTCTTTCATATGTTGAACCACTGTTGCATTACAGATAAATCACACTTTGTCATGGTGTATAATATTTTTCATATGGGGCTGATTCAATTTACTGGAATTTCTTGAGGAGTTTTGCATCTATATTCATCAGGAGTATTAGTGTGCAGTTTTATTAAATTGTCATGTCTTTGTGTGGATTTGGTATCAGGACAATGCTGGTCTTATAATGTAAGTTAGGAAGTGGGCCCTGCTATTCTGTGTTTTGGAATAGTTTGAAAAAAATTGGTATTGATTCTACATTATTTTTTCAAATAAATTATTTTTATTGAATTATACTTGATTTACAATGTTATATTAGTTTCAGGTGTATGACATAACAATTTGACAGTTTTATACATTATGCTATGCTCACCATGATAAGTGTAGTTACCATCTGTCACCATACAATGTTATTGCAATATTATTGACCATATTCTCTATGCTGTACTTTTCATTCTTGTGACTTATTTATTTTGTAATTGGAAGTTTGTACCCTTAATCCTCTTCACCTATTTTGATCATTCTCCAGCTCCTTCCCCTCTGGCAACCACCAATTTGTTCTCTGTGTTTATGATTCTGTCTCTATTGGTTTATTTGTTTGGTTTTTAGATTCCACACAAAAATGAAATTATATGGTATATGTCTTTGCCTGATTTATTTTCACAGCATAATGCCTTCTAGATCCATCTATGTTGTTGCAAATGGCAACATTTTATTTTTTATGGTATAAATAAAAATAATATAAGTGAGTAATATTCCATGGTATGTATATATCACATTTTCTTTATCCATTCATCTGTCAGTGGACATTTACATTGCTTCCATATCTCTGCTATTATAAATAATGCTGCAATAAACATATGGGTTCATATGTCTTTTTGAGTTAGTGTTTTTGTTTCCTTTGGGTAAATAGCCAGTAGTGGAGTTACTGGATCATATTTTTATTTTTATTTGCAGAACACACATGTTATTCATTAGTAAAGACACCTGGTCCTGGATTTTCTTTTTGTAGGGAAAAGAATCAATCTCCTTACTTGTCACAAGTCTGTTCAGATTTTCTGTTTTCTTTTTAAATTTTTATTTACATTCTAGTTAATTAACATACAGTGTGATATTGGTTTCTGGGGTGGAATTTCAGTGATTCATCACTTACATACAATAATGAGTGCTCATCACAAGTGCCTTCCTTAATACCCATCACCCATCTAATCCCCTACCCACCTCCCTCCATCAACCCTCAGTTTGTTCTCTATCTTTATGAGTCTCTTATGGTTTCTTTCCCTCTCTCTTTTTCCCCCCTTTCCCCTATGCTTATTTGTTTTGTTTCTTAGATTCCATGTATGAGTGAAATCATATGTTAATTGTCTTTTTCTATCTGACTTATTTTGCTCAACATAATACACTCTAGTCCCAACCACGTCATAACAAATGGCAAGATTTCATTCTTTTTGATGGCTGAGTAATATTCCATTGTATATACACCACATCTTCTTTATCCATTCATCAGTCAGTGAACATTTGGGCTCTCTCCATATTTTGGCTATTGTTGACAATGCTGCTATAAATATCAGGGTGCATGTACCCCTTCTAATCTGTATTTTTGTATCCTTTGGATAAACACAATTTAGTGAATTGCTGGATCATAGGGTAGTGCAGTTGTTGGATTATATGGTAGTTTTATTTTTGCCCTTTTGAGGAACGTCCATACTGTTCTCCATAGTGACTGCACCAGTTTGCACTCCCACCAGCAGTGTAAGATGGTTCCCCTTTCTCTGCATCCTCACCAACACTTGTTGTTTCTTGTGTTGTTAAATTTAGCCATTTTGACAGGGGTAATATGGTATCTCACTGTGGTTTTGATTTGTATTTCCCTAATTATGAGTAATGGTAAGCATCCTTTCATGGTCTGTTAGCCATCTAGATGCCTTCTTTGGGAAAGTGTTTATGTCTTCTGCCCATTTCTTAATGGGATTATTTGTTTTTTGGGGGTGTTGAGCTTCATAAGTTCTTTATAGATTTTGGATACTAACCCTTTATCAGGCATGTCATTGCAAATACAGTCTCTCATTCCATAGGCTGCCTCTTAGTTTTGTTGATTGTTTCCTTTGTTCAGATTTTCTATTTCCTCTTGAGGTCACTTTTGGTAGTTTCTGTGTTTCTAGGAATTTTCCTATTTTATTAAGGTTATTTAATTTATTAGTTTACTGTTGTTCATAATATTTTCTTATAATCTTTTATTTCTGTAATATTAATAGTAAAGCTCTACTTCCACTTCTCTTTTTTAACTTAATTTAATTTTTTTCAGTGTTCCAAAATTCATTGTTTATGCACCACACCAAGTGCTCCATGCAATATGTGACCTCCTTAATACCCACCACCAGGCTCACCCAATTCCCCACCCACTCCCCTCCAAAACCCTCAGTTTGTTTCTCAGAGTCCACAGTGTCTCATGGTTTGTCTCCCCTTCTGCTTTCCACTTTGATTTCTGATTATAGTTATTTGTGTCTTTTTTCCCCCTCAGTCTAAAGTTTTGTCAATTTTGTTGATCTTTTCAATATACTTGTTGTTGGTTGTGTTACCTATTTTTTATAATAGCTAATTTATCTCTGCTTTAATTCTTATTATTTCACATTGACTTTTTCATCCATTTTGTGTGTGGTGTAAGGAAATGGTCCAGTTTCATTCTCCTGTATGTCGCTGTCCAATTTTCCCAACACCATTTGTTGAAGAGATTGCCTTTTTTCCATTGGACATTCTTTCCTGCTTTGCAGAAGATTAGTTGACCATAGAGTTGAAAGACCTCAATGTGAGACAGGAATCCATCAAAATCCTTGAGGAGAACACAGACAGCAACCTCTTCGACCTCAGCCACAGCAACTTCTTCCTAGAAACATTGCCAAAGGCAAAGCAAGGGCAAAAAATAACTATTGGGACATCATGAAGATAAAAAGCTTTTGCACAGCAAAGGAAACAGTCAACAAAACCAAAAGACAACCAAAAGAATGGGGAAAAATATTTGCAAATGACATATCAGATAAAGGGCTATTATCCAAAATCTATAAAGGACTTATCAAACTCAAAACTCAAAGAACAAATGATCCAATCAAGAAATTGGCAGAAGACATGAACAGACATTTCTGCCAAGAAGACATCCAAATGGCCAACAGATACATGAAAAAGTGCTCCACATCACTCGGCATCAGGGAAATACAAATCAAAAGCACAGTGAGATACCACCTCACACCAGTCAGAATGGCTAAAATTAAACAGTCAGAAAATGACAGATGTTGGCGAGGATGCAGAGAAAGGGGAACCCTCCTACACTGTTGGTGGGAATGCAAGCTGGTGCAGACTCTCTAGAAAACAGTATGTTGAAAAGTTGAAAATATAGCTACCGTATGACCCAGCAATCACACTACTGGGTATTACTACTTAAAGATACAATGTAGTGATCTGAAGGTGTATGTGCATCCAAATGTTTATAGCAGCAATGTCCACAATAGCCAAACTATGGAAAGAACATAGATGTCCATCAACAGATGAATGGGTAGAGAAGATATGATTATATATGTGTGTGTATGTGTATATGTATATATATATATATATATATATATATATATATATATAATGCAACCATTAAAAAAATCTGAAATCTTGCCATTTGCCATGATGTGGATGGAACTAGAGGGTATTACACTAAGTGAAATAAGTCAATCAGAGAAAGACAATTGTCAATCAGAGAAAGACAATTATCATATGAGAGAGGCAGGGAGGGGGGTCATGGGGGGTAGGGAGGGAAAAAATGAAACAAGATGGGACCACGGAGGGGGACAAACCATAAGAGACTCTTAATCTCAGGAAACAAACTGAGGATTGCCGGGGGTTGGGGGGTGGGATGTAGGAGGGATAGGGTGGCTGGTTGATGGACATTGGGGAGGGTATGTGCTATGGTGGGTGCTGTGAATTGTGTAAGACTGATGATTCACAGACCTATACTCCTGAAGCAAATAATACATTATATGTTAATAAAAAATACTTGTTATTTCCTTCTGCCAACTTCTGTTTAATTTGCACTTACTTTTCTAGTCTATTAAAGTGAAAAGTTAAGTTTTTTTATCTCCTTCTTTTTAATGTAGGCATTTACAGTTAAACATTTTCTTCCAAGACTGCTTATAAGTTTTGGCATGTCATATATGGTATATGGTATATTATATTCATTTATCTCAAAGTATTTTCTAATTCCTGTTTTGATTTTTTCTTTGGCCAATTGATGAAGAGTGTGTTATTTCTTCTTTTTATTTTATTTTTTCACTGTTCTAAGATTCATGGTTTAGGCACCACACCCAGGGCTCCATGCAATATGTGCCCTCCTTAATACCCACCACCAAGCTCATCCACACCCCCCTTCCAAAACCCTCAGTTTGTTTCTCAGAGTCCATAGTTTCATTTCTATGTATTTGTGAATTTTCTAATCTTCCTTCTGTTATTGATTTCTAGCTTTATTCCATTGTTTCCAGAGAAGGTACTTTGTAAGATTTCAAGCTTTAAAAACTTTTGAGCCTGGTTTTATGGCCCAATATGTGCTCTATCATATAAAATGTTCCATGTACCCTTGAAAAGAATGTGTATTCTGTTTTTGATGGGTGTGTGTTCTATAGATACACAGTTAGTTTATAATGTTGTTCAAATCCTCTACTTCCTTACTGATCTTCATTCTAGATATTTATCCATCGTTTAAAGTGATATATTTAAGACTTTTGATTTAAAGTATTTGTTTAGGAAGTTCTATATCTATGCTCCCTCTTAATTTTTTTTCTTTTTAGTAAGCCATAATTTCTTCTTTGTATGCCTTGTAATTTTTTAAAAATTTTTTAAATTTATTTTCAGCGTAACAGTACTCATTGTTTTTGCACCACACCCAGTGCTCCATGCAATCCATGCCCTCTCCAATACCCACCACCTGGTTCCCCCAACCTCCCACCCCCCGCCCCTTCTAAATCCTCAGATTGTTTTTCAGAGTCCATAGTCTCTCATGGTTCACCTCCCCTTCCAATTTCCCGCAACTCCCTTCTCCTCTCTAACTCCCCTTGTCCTCCAT
>NW_019154137.1:13699150-13708093 GCF_002288905.1 Enhydra lutris kenyoni
TGTGTGTGTGTGTGTGTGTGTGTGTGTGTGTATACCACATCTTCCTTATCCATTCGTCTGTTGATGGTCTTTCAGAAGATTTTAACTGGCTTTCTTTTCTTTCTTTTTCTCAGTCTTATAGCTGTTACCAAATTTTATTTTATTTTATTTTTTTTACTATTATGTTAAATTAGCCAGCATATAGTACATCATTAGTTTTTGATGAAGTGTTCAATGTTTCATTAGTTGCATATAACACCCAGTGCTCATACCACACGTGCCCTCCTTAATACCCATCACCTGGTTACACCATCCCCCCAATCCCCTCCTTTCTGTAACCCTCAGTTTGATTCCTGGAGTCCAGAGTCTCTCATGGTTTTTCTCCCTCTCTGATTTCTTCCCATTCAGTTTTCCCTCTTTTCCCCTGTGGTCCTCTGTGCTATTCCTTATATTTCATGTATGAGTGAAACCATATGATAATTGTCTTTCTCTGCTTGATTTATTTCCCTTAGCATAATCCCCTTCAGCTCCATCCATGTCAATACAAATGCTGGGTATTCATCCTTTCTGATGGCTGAGTAATATTCCATTGTAAATATGGAACACATCTTCTTTATCCATTCATCTGTTGAAGGGCATCCTGGCTCTTTCCACAGTTTGGCTATTGTGGACATTGCTGCTATGAACATTGGGGCATAAAACTTTATTTTACTTAATTTTACATTTTTGTGACACCCACCTACACCAAGACCAAACAATTTACTATAAAGAGCTTCGACTGGTTCATCTTTGTATAATTCAGTATTGAACTTGGCAATTATTAGATACATAATGTTGTTTGATTGAGAAAATGGAAAAAAAATTAAAGGTATATACAATTTGCTGTATTTTCCTTCCTTTAATGTTAACATGTTGTAAAATTTAGCAATCTTAATCTATTATTCTGGTCATCTCTTATTTTTTAATCAGAAACACACTTATTCTGTGGAATAGCCCTGTTCTGTCTGAAATCCCAAGTGCTGTAGGCTATGTCTGGTATTTCAGTTAATCAATTAAGCTACGATAGGGATAAATGGAAGGATAAATGATTTAGACAGAACCTGTGACATCTTTCATGAGAACTGGTTTTTCACTTTACCATGTAGCAGAGTGGAGAAAGTAATAACAGCCAGGTAAGGTGATGCTGAGAATAACTGTCTTTAGAAATCCCACAGGTTAAGCTCCTCTTCCCACAACCCACTCCTTTTTTCCATTCTGTGCCACAGTGAGTGGCATTACCATCCATGTAGATGCAAAATCAAATTCCTTTGGGTCATTTTTAAACTTTCTTTTTCCCTTCACCCTACATCCTCCAATCCTTTATTAAGTCTTATTGGTCTTACCTGTAAAATATACCCCATATCTGTCTATTTCTTTCCATTTTCACTGCTACCACTCTCATCCAAAACACCACACCAGCTTATAGCATATATAATTCCTTAGCATAATATTTATTGCATATTTTATTATTTCTTGTGTCTCACCTGTAGATTGTGAGCTCCCTGAGAACAACATATATTTCTTATACTTTATCTCTCCAGGAACATGTTGCCATGAAATATGAAAGTGGGTGCTAATAGTACATTACTTTCCCCCAAGTATTCTATTTACATTTTAACAATGGACTTTCAGAAATAATGTTTTAGAACAATGTATCCCAAATGGTGGTCTAGGAAACACTAGTCACGTAATTTCCACACTCATTTGACCAGAGAACTTATTTTTCATAACACATCTACTAACATCTTGCTGTAGGGTGTATTTTGGACACAGTCTACAGAATGACTCATAACCAACTTCAGACTTCATCTTCCCACTGTGGGGCAGTTGTAAAGGGCAGGAGGGGCACGGGTTAGCCCTGACATTATCTTGAAAGGCTGAGGATGGCTCCCAAATGACCTCAACAACCTCTTAATAGCTTGGCATGACTAGACCATCCAAGAACCAACTCTTTAGTCTAACTTTTGGTCTGTCCAGTGTTGTTTCATCTCTGAGTATCTGAGTACCCTTGATGACTTTACACAACAATATATCCTTTGGGAATACCAGGTGGTCCAGCCTATTTCTCTTTCCCATAAAAATGAAGTTATTTTTAAATTGTTAGTCCCATTTGTTAGTCCCATGACCAAACTAGGTCACTAGTTTGATTATTTTCCCTGGATAGAATAGGTAACTTTTTTCTTGAACTGTTGAGTTCTTGAACTATTCAGTTGCCTTTATTCAAACTTGGCTTTTATAATCTTCAGAGAAATGCATTCCTTACTGTCATAAGAAGGCTCTGGTTCCTGTGTGTGTGTCAGGGTGGGGGGAGTGATATTGAAGATTTATAGATATAGCTGCTTTAGCTTCTGTGAAAATCACAATAGTTCAACAGCTCAGAAGCTTCCTTGGCCCATGAAAACCATTATAGGCCATGTCTGTCTTTCAGTGGTCATTACTTACAAATCACCCTACAGCTGACCAAGGGTCATACATATCTTACCTCACTGTCTTGCAATCCTCAATCTTATTACTGTCCTCTACATCCCCTAAGAAGACTACAGGCATCACATCTGTCTTCAAAGTGGAACTCTCTTGGAAGAAGAGTTATTACTTTTGTGTTAGCTTCTCCTCCCAAGAAAAGTATGTCCATCTCCTTTATAAGACAGATTCCTACCCTAAAATCTCTTCTCTTCCAAGTCCTGAAAGACCTTGTTTCTATATTTTCCATTTATTCATGTATCAATTCACAAATAGTAATTAAACAATTCCTACCTTCCACATATTGTCCAAGGTACTGGGGTTTACAATTGAGAATAAAACAGTAACTGTTCTTGTCCTCATGGAGCACACCCAGTTCAGTTCTTAGATGTTTTCCTTTCCACAATCTTCTTCCTCTTATCCCTCAGAAATAGACATGAGTGTCCTATATAGAAAAAAAAAAAAAACAGGCGTGTTCTTAATGGCCATCCAGTCTGCTCTTTTCCACTGCCCTCACTCCTTTTTTCTAGTTTGTAAGGTGAAGTTTCTAAAGCACAGATACGACTAGTTTTCACTCTAGCTTAAAAAGCTCTTCACTATCTACAAACTAAAGCCTCAACTTCTTATTAATGCATGCAAGACCCTACACAATACGGTCCCAGTCTGGTCTCTTGATTTAATTTCTCCCAATTCTCCATTACAAACCTTATGTTCAAAGGTGAGACTAAGGTGAGCTACCTAGGGCATAAATCTAAGAGTGAGTGACTCCTTAAATTTTTGTGTCCTGGGTGTTTCACTCAGCTTACCCTAGTCCCAATCCTGTTTATATTGGAACCACTCATGATAGGCTCTGTGTTCTTGAACACATGAGGTGCCTTTATATCTCGGTGTCTTTGTTATGTTTCCTTTGTTTTCACCATCCCTTTTTTTTCATAATTAAAGACAATTTTAATTCTTTTGCTTATGTTTACTTGAGTCACACCTAACTAGAATATAAACCCCAAGAGAGCAGGGGTCATGGCTTTATTTTGTGTTTTTGGGTACAAGCTTGTACTATTTTATTTGTTTTGTTATTCAAATTATTCCAGCTTTGGCCATTAGGAGCCATTTCAATTGGCTCCTGTATTCCTTTTACACAGACCCATTTTATTTATTGGCACATTTTTATTTCTGGTATTAGAAGTTACTCCAAAGTAGTCATGCACAATTACTACTCCAGTGCTAGAATCAGCTATTTCTTCATGAAACCCTGTTTTTTTTTCTTTTTATTGGAGAATGATGTTAGAAACCAGATCTGGGTGGTATGTGTGTTTATTGATTGTCAGATTGTTTTAAGGCTTCTCATCTCAGTAAGAAGACATAAGTGTGTGAATTTAACCACTGTGTATACATATATCTGTAAATATTTCATTTTATTGAGATATAATTGACATATAACATTGTGTAAGTTTCAGGCATACAGTATGTTAACTTGGTATACTTATATATTGCAATATGATTGCCACTGTAGCATTAGCTAACACATCCTTCAGGTTACATTAATTTTCATTTATTTTTTGCAGTGAGAACATTTAAAATCTAGTCTCTTAGCAATTTTCAAGTATATAATACAGTATTGTTAATTATAACCACAATGCTGTGCTGTGGATCCCCAGAACTTAATTCATATTCTAAATGTAAGTTTGGTTCTTTGACCAACATTTCAATTTTCCTACCCCTGGCCCATGGTAACTACTGTCCTACCTTCTTTTTTCACAGGTTTGGCTTTTTTAGATTCCACATATATGTGCTCTCACACAGTATTTGTCTTTCTCTTTCTGACTTATTTTTTGAGTTAGTATTTTCATTTTCTTTTTTTTTTTTAAAGATTTTATTTATTTATTTGACAGAGAGATCACAAGTAGGGAGAGAGGCAGGCAGAGAGAGAGGAGGAAGCAGGCTCCCTGCCGAGCAGAGAGCCCGATGCGGGGCTCGATCCCAGGACTCTGAGATCATGACCTGAGCCGAAGGCAGCGGCTTAACCCACTGAGCCACCCAGGCGCCCCAGTATTTTCATTTTCTTGAGATAAATACTCAGAAGTGGAATTACTGGATTATTATGAGCTCTATTTATTATTATTTCTATTATATATTATATGTTATTGAAATATAGTTGACACATAAACATTATACAAAATAAACATTAGTTTCAGGTATACAACATAGTGATTCAATAAGTCTGTAAGTTGCAGTTTGCTCACATAAATGTAGCTATCATCTGTCACCACACAACACCATCACAATACCATTGACTATATTCCCTATGCTGTACCTTCGATTCCCGGAATTCTTTATCCCATAACTTATAGGTTGTATCTCCCAATCCTTTAACCTCTTTGCCTATCCCCCCACACCCTTTCCCTCTGGCAACCATCAGTTTGTTCTCTGTATTTATGGGTCTGTTTTTGCTTTTTGTTTATTTATTCATTTTGCTTGTTTGTTTGTTTAGATTCCACATAAAAGTGAAGTCATATGGTAAGCATCTTTCTCTGACTTATTTCATTTACCATAATACCCTCTAAGTCCACCCATGTTGTCACAAATGGCAAGATCTCATCCTTTTTTTATGGCTGAACAATATTCCATTGTATCTATATATACAACACAACTTCTTTATCCAATCCATCATCCAATGGATGTTTAGGTTGCTTTCATATTCCACTATTGGGTATTTACCCAAAGAAATCAAAAGCACTAATTAGAAAAGATATATGCACCTCTATGTCTAGGTTTTTTTTTTTTTTTTGAGGAAACTCCATACTGTTCTCCATAGTGGCTGCACCAATTTACATTTCCACCAACAGTGCACAAGCCTTTCTTTTTTTCACATCCTTGCCAATGCATGATGTTTCTTGTCTTTTGGTAATGGTCATTTTAATAGGTATATATCTCTATCTCTATCTATCTACCTGTCCTCCATAAAGGTGATATCTCATTGTGGTTTTGATTTGTACTTTTATGATAAATAGTAATATTGAAGACGTTTTTGTGTACCTATTTGCTGTTTACATGTGTTCTTTGGAAAAATGTCTATATTCATTTCTTATGCCTATTTTTAAATATATTTTTCCAGCTTTATAGAGAAAGAATGTTATTCTGTAAGTTCCTATTATCAAATGACCCAGTCCCTCCACTATTTTCCCTCTGTCTGAGAACATCGCCTCAGAATAAAATGAGGGATGACCCTCCAAGATATTCTCAGACCCAAATCAGATGCCAATTGAAGACTTTTCCTGTGAAACCCTGCCAAGACCTAGGGTCGATGACCTCTTTTTAATTTTTTTTCTAGAAATTTAGAGACACTTTGGGGAAGGACAAATTGGAGATGTTTTCTTTGGGAAGCCCCTGTGGCTTTGGGGAACAGGGTATCCAAGAAATACAGAATCACTCAAGGGAGCCAAGGAAAAGATAGGGAGAGGGAAAGGCAGTGGATAATAAAATAAAAATAATGCCACCCATGGTTAATATATGTGTTTTATACTCAGTTAGACTCAACCACCCCCATGTGTACACACATACACACACACACACACACACATCCTTTCAAGGGAATAAAAGGAAAGATGGCAAAACTAGAAGCTGATGACTTATCTCTCAATATCTACAGCTGTCGGTCACAAAATAAGCTTCAATGAAAATGTAAAGCTTCCTTCCTGCTTTCCCTTGCTCACCCTACCACTTTCCTTGGACTGTTAACCATGGTTGTCCTTGCAGTATTGGGGCTGCTGGTTTCCAGCCTGTCATGCCCATTACCCACCTCTGCCCCACAGGAGGTGATGATTTATTATCATCTCTCACCACCAGTGCCCATAATCTAGAGATAATGTGGCTTTGTGCCTTTCTTACTTCTTTGTAGAGTTCACAGTATTCCATATCTCAACTTCTATGACCTTGATCAGTTCATTTACCACCATGAAGTCTCCTTCTTCATCTCTAAAACAGTAATAATCATGGTATCTATTTCAGAAGGTTGTTTGTAAGTATTAAATGAGATTTTTCTAGGTAAAGCACCCAGCACAGTGCCTGGCACATAGTACAAACTCACTAAATGTTATTGGTTAATATCTATTTCACACAGATACACTTCAGTCATACAATTAGTAAGACATCGAGTAGGGAATTGAACCACTTTAAAAAAAGTTTTTATTTATTTATTTACGAGAGAGAGAGAGAGAGAGAGAGAGAACTCACAAGCAGGGTGAATGGCAGAAGGAGAGGGAGAAACAGACTCCCTACTGAACAGTGAGCCCAAAGTGGGGCTTGATCCCAGGATCCCATGATGATGACAGTGGAAGGCAGACACAACTGATTGAGCCACCCACTTAACCCTGAACCAATGTATTATGACTTGGTCCAATTTATTGGTTCATGGCTCTTTCCACTTATCCTAGAAGGGAACTTTGGTCTTATTTTCAACTTAGCTTCTGAGTATTTACTATGTGTAAGGAACTGGGGCTTAGCACTGGAGATACCAAGATGAACAAGACATAACTCTTGCCATCAAGGAGTTCATTGTCTCATGGAAGAGAATGGTAGCTAAATAGACAATTACAATGCAAGGATATAATGTTGTTATAGGCAAAACTCTGTGGAAGCACAAATGAGAAGTAATTTATTCAAAGCTTGGATAAAGGGAAAAATTCCTGCATGAGTAATCACCTGAGGGGAGTCTTGTCAGATGAGTGAGAGTAGTTTTATGAAATGGAAGGATCTAAGTGTATAGCTGGTGGGATTGTAGACAGGGTCCACATCTAGGTTAAGGTTCTTGAGAAAGAAATATCCCAATGTGAAGAGTGTCTAAGGACTGAAACATGAGGAATGAGGCAGGAGATGAAGTGAGAGAGTTAGGCAGGGCCAGGTTTTAAACGTTTTAGGCACCAGGTTATAGAACTTTTTCCTGAGAGTAATGGGGGAGGTCTACTGGCTTTAGATGGGAGAATAACATAGTTAGATGAATGAAATCTTGCTATTTGGAAAAACATGGATGGAGCTAGAGAGTATTATGTTGAGAAAAATAAGTCAGAGAAAAACAAATACTATATGATTTCATGAATATGTGGCATTTAAGAACAAAACATATGAGCAAAGGGAAAGAGAGAGAGAGGCAAACCAAGAAACAGACTCAATTACAGAGAGCAAACTGTTGGTTACCAGAGGGGAGGTGGGTGGGGTCTGGGTGAAATAGGTGATGGGGATTAAGGAGGGCATTTGATGTGATGAACACCAGGGTAATGTATGGAAGGGTTGAATGACTATATTGTACACCTGAAGCTAATATTACACTGTATGTTAACTAACTGGAATTTAAATAAAAACTAAAAATAGATATTCTATTTAGAAAGACTCAAGTGAGTATGCCAGATAAAAGATTATTACAGTAGTCCAGGTTAGAGATGATGTTGGCTTCCATTAGGATGGTAGTAGTGGAAGTAGAGAGTTCATATCTGATAGAGCATATATTTAGGAGATAGAATAGATAGGACAGTACAGGATAGGGCTTGTTGATGGATTAGATGTAAAGGGTGAGAAAGAGAGAAATCCAGGGTTACAGTAAGAATTTTGGTCTAAGCAACAGCAAAGGCAGGCCTGAGAGGAAAATAATAGTGATACAAGCCTTTCTCAAGAAACAAGAAAGGTCTCAAATACAAAACCTAACCCTACACCTAAAGTAGCTGGAGAAAGAACAACAAAGAAAGCCTAAACCCAGCACGAGAAGAGAAATAATAAAAATCAGAGCAGAAATCAATGAAATAGAAACAAACAAACAAACAAACAAACAAAAAACAATAGAACAATTCAACAAAATTAGGACCTGGTTCTTTGAAAGAATAAGATTGATAAAACCCTGGCCAGACTTATCAAAAAGAAAAGAGAAAGGACCCAAATAAATAAAATCATGAATGAAAGAGGAGAGATGACAACCAATACCAAAGAAATACAAACAATTATAAGAACATATTATGAGCAACTATATGCCAGCAAATTTGACAATTGGGAAGAAATGGATGCATTCCTAGAGACATGTAAACTACCACAACTGAACCAGGATGAAATAGAAAACCTGAACAGACCCATAACCAGTAAAGAAATTGAAGAATTCATCAACAATCTCCCAACAAACAAGAGCCCAGGGCCAGATGGCTTCCCAGGGGAATTCTACCAAGCATTTAAAGAAGAATTAATACCTATTCTGAAACTGTTCCAAAAAATAGAAATGGAAGGAAAACTTCCAAACTCATTTTATGAGGCCAGCATTACCTTGATCACAAAACCAGACGAAGACTTCATCAAAAGAGAGAATTACAGACCAATATCCTTGATGAACACAGATGGGAAAATTCTCACCAAAATACTAGCCAATAGGATCCAACGTACAATGAAAGGATTATTCACCACGACCAAGTGGAATTTATTCCTGGGCTGCAA
>NW_019154137.1:13708193-13752189 GCF_002288905.1 Enhydra lutris kenyoni
ACACAGATGGGAAAATTCTCACCAAAATACTAGCCAATAGGATCCAACAGTACATTAAAAGGATTATTCACCATGACCAAGTGGAATTTATTCCAGGGCTGCAAGGTTGGTTCAACATTTGCAAATCAATCAATGTGATATAATACATTAATAAAAGAAAGAACAGGAACCATATGATACTCTCAATAGATGCTGAAAAAGCATTTGACAAAGTACAGCATTCTTTCTTGATCAAAACTCTCCAAAGTGTAGGAATAGAGGATACATACCTCAATATCATCAAAGCCATCTATGAAAAACCCACCGCAAATATCATTCTCAATGGAAAAAAACTGAGAGCTTTTCTGCTAAGGTCAGGAACACGGCAGGGATGTCCATTATCACCACTGCTATTCAACATAGTACTAGAAGTCCTAGCCTCAGAAATCAGACAACAAAAAGAAATTAAAGGCATCAAAATCGGCTGAAGAAATCAAACTATCACTCTTTGCAGATGATATGATACTTTATGTGGAGAACCCAAAAGACTTCCAAGTCTGCTAGAACTTGTACAGGAATTCAGTAAAGTGTCAGCATATAAAATCAATGCACAGAAATCAGTTGCATTTCTTTACACCAACAACAAGACAGAAGAAAGAGAAATTAAGGAGTCAATCCCATTTACAACTGCACCCAAAACCATAAGATACCTAGGAATAAACCTAACAAAGAGGCAAAGAATCTGGACTCAGGAAACTATAAAGTACATGAAAGAAACTGAGGAAGACACAAAGAAATGGAAAAATGTTCCATGCTCATGGATTGGAAGAACAAATATTGAGAAACTGTCTATGCTACCTAAAGCAATCTACACATTTAATGCAATCCCTATCAAAATATCATCCATTTTTTTTCAAAGAAAAGGAACAAATAATCCTAAAACTTATACGGAATAAGAAAAGACCTCGAATAGCCAGAGGAATGTTGAAAAGAAAGCCAAAGTTGGTGGCATCACAATTCCAGACTTCAAGCTCTATTACAAAGCTGTCATCATCAAGACAGTATGGTACTGGCACAAAAACAGACACACAGACCAGTGAAATAGATTAGAGAGCCCAGAAATTGGCCCTCAACTCTATAGTCAACTGATCTTTGACAAAGCAGGAAAGAATGTCCAATGGAAAAAAGACAGTCTCTTCAACAAATGGTGTTGGGAAAATTGGATGGCCACATGCAGAAAAATGAAACTGGACCATTTCCTTACAGCACACAAAAAAATAGACTGCAAATGGATGAAAGACCTCAATGTGAGAAAGGAATCCTTCTGAGGAGAACATAGGCAGCAACCTCTTCGACGTCAGCCGCAGCAACTTCTTCCTAGAGACATCGCCAAAGGCAAGGGAAGCAAGGGCAAAAATGAACTATTGGGACTTCATCAAGCTCAAAAGCTTTTGCACAGCAAAGGAAACAGTTAACAAAACCAAAAGAGAACTGACAGAATGGGAGAAGATATTTGCAAACAACATATCAGATAAAGGGCTAGTATTCAAAATCTATAAAGAACTTATCGAACTCAACACCCAAAGAACAAATAATCCAATCAATAAATGGGCAGAGGACATGAACAAACATTTCTGCAAAGAAGACATCCAGATGGCCAATAGATACATGAAAAAGTGCTCCATATCACTTGGCATCAGGGAAATACAAATCAAAACTGCAATGATACACCACCTCTTGCCAGTCAGAATGCCTAAAATTAACAAGTCAGGAAATGACAGATGCTGGCAAGGATGTGGAGAAAGGGGAACCCTCCTACACTGTCGGTGGGAATGCAAGCTGGTGCAACCACTCTGGAAAACAGCATGGAGGTTCCTCAAAAAGTTGAAAATAGAGCTACCCTATGACCAACTACTACTACTACTGGGTATTTACCCTGAAGATATAAATGTAGTGATCCGAAAGGGCACGTGCACCCGAATGTTTATAGCAGCAATGTCCACAATAGCCAAACTATGGAAAGAACCTTGATGTCCATCAACAGATGAATGGTTAAAGAAGATGTGGTATATATATACAATGGAATACTATGCAGCCATCAAAAGAAATGAAATCTTGCCATTTGCAATGACGTGGATGGAACTAGAGGGTATTATGCCGAGCGAAATAAGTCAATCAGAGAAAGACAATTATCATATGAACTCCCTGATATGTGGAAGTTGAGAGACAAAGTGGGGGGTTTGGGGGATAGGGAAGGAAAAAATGAAACAAGATGGGATCAGGAGGGAGAGAAACCATTAAGAGACTCAATCTCACAAAACAAACTGAGGGTTGCCAAGGGGAGGGGGTAGGGAGAGGGTGGTTGGGTTATGGACATTGGGGAAGGTATGTGCTATGGTGAGTGCTGTGAAGTGTGTAAACTTGGTGATTCACAGACCTGTACCCCTGGGGCTAATAATACATTATATGTTAATAAAAAATAAAAAATTAAAAAAATTGTATAACAAGTATGTTAAATAAAAAGAACATATGGTAAGAAAATTAAAAAAAAAGAAATTTGGTCTAAGCAATTGGGTAAGTGATGCTGATATTCGGTAAGATTGGGAACATAGAATAGATTTTTTTCTTATCCTCTCATTCCACATGTGAGAAAATGGAATCCCTCAAAGGGAAAGTGGTGTGGCCAAGGTTAAACAAAAACATTTGGGATGAATGAGGGACCGGGACTAACTTTTTATTTAGTATTTATTTAATACATTTTCTATGGCACCAAAAATTTCCTCTGCTCAGCAGTCTTTGTATATTGGTAAGAGATAAATGAATCAAATTAACATCAAAAGCCCAATATCAAAGTAGGGAGAGTAGATGGCTGGGTCATAAATCTGCAGTTTTGTTAACATGACTCACATTAAAGATAATTTATTCACTAGGCATTGGTTTTTTTTTTTTCTTTTAGCATTGGACTTTCAATGAATGATTTCATATAAAGCAAAACATTACCATTGGTATTTAATGAGAGAAGAATCACAGCATAGTCAGGAGGAGGTATGGTTCCTGACCATGAAGAAAAGTCTTGCTAATGAGAGAAATATAGTTTTCTTCTAGGGAGTCCCAGGCTTCAGGAACCTCCAGTCAGATGAGGGTAATATTCATTCATCCAACATATATCTATTGGGAACTTACTGTGTTCCAGGCACTGTTCAAGGCACTGGGGATATGTTGGTAGGAAAATAGATGTGGCTGATATAACTGAGCTTACATTTGAGTGCAGGAGAAAGACAATAAATACACTTAATATGTAAGTAAAATACATAGTATGTCTCACAGAAATAAGTGCTAAGGAAAATATAAAGCAGGTGTTGTGAACAGAATTATGTTCCCCCACCCAATTCATATGTTGAAATCTAACGCCCAGTGCCTCAGAATATGGCTTTATTTGGAGACAGGGGCTTCAAAGAGGTAATTAAACTAGAGTCATTGGGGTTGGCCCTAAATTAATACAGTAGGTGTCCTTATAAGAAGAAATTTAGACACAGACACCTACAAAGGGAAGATTGTGTGAAAACACAGAAGGAAGATGGCCATCTATAAACAAAGGAGAGAGGCTCCAAAATAAATAAATCCTGTGTGATTTCAGACTTCTAGTCTCCAGAAGTGTGAGAAAATAAATTTTGGTTGTTTAATCTACTCAGTCTGTGGTACGATGTTATGTCAGTCCCAGCAGAGTCAGGGATACATATAGCAGGAAAGGAGGAAAGAGAGTGCTGGGGTAGGACTAGGGTTACAATTTTACCTAGAGAAGTGAGATGATATTTGAACAAAAACACTAGAAGTGAGGGAGCATCACACAGATATATCTGGGCAAGAGTGTTCTAGACAGAGGAGATAGCAAGTACAAAACCTTGAGGTGGGGGTGTGCCTGGTGAGTTTGAGGAATAAGAGAGAAAGTCAGGATGGCTAAAGCAGAGTAAATAAGGTCAGAGAGCTAATATATGGTAGGGGAAATCAAATAGGACCTTTTGGGTTTTTGTATAGAATTTTGCTGGAAATTTTTTCTAGAATTTAGATCCAGTCACTGTGGAAAACAGTTTGTCATTTCCTCAACAAGTTAAAGATAGAATTGCCATATGACTTATCAATTCTACTCCTAGGTATATACTCAAAATAATTGAAAACAAAGACTCAAACAGATGTTTATATATGAATATTCATGGAATCATTATTCAAAATAGCCAAAAAACAAGGAATACAAAAGCAAAAATGAACTTTTGGACTTCACCAAGATAAAAAGCTTTTGAGCAGCAAAAGAAACAGTCACAAAACTAAGAGGCAACCCATGGAATGACATTTGCAAATGACATTATGGATAAAGGGCTGGTATACAAGATTTATAAAGAACTTATCAAACTCAACACCCAAAACAAACAATCCAGTCAAGAAATGGGCAGAAAACATGAACAGACACTTCTCCAAAGCAGGCATACAAATGGCTAACAGACACATGAAAAAATATTCGACATTTTTTCCATATTCTGATCACTAGCCTCAGGGAAATACAAATCAAAACCACAATGAGATTACACCTTACACCACTGAGAATGGTAAAAATCAACAAGACAGGAAACAAGTGTTGACAAGGATGTGGAGAAAGGGGAACACTCTTACACTGTTGGTGGAAATGCAAGCTGGTCCAGCCACTCTGGAAAGCAGTATGGAGGTTCCTTGAGACATTAAAAATAGAGCTACTCTATGACCCCGCAATTGCACTAATAGGCATTTGCCCCAAAGCTTTTTCTTTGGGGCAAATCTTTGGGGCAAATGTAGTGAAAAGAAGGGGCACATGCACCCTAGTGTTAATAGCAGCAATGTTCATGATAGCCAAACTATAGAAAGAGCCGAGATGCCCTTCAACAGATGAATGGATAGAGAAGATGTGGTCCATATACACAATGGAATATTACTCAGCCATCAGAAAGGATGAATACCCATCATTTGCATCGACATGGATGGAACTGGAAGGGATTATGCTAAGTGAAATAAGTCAAGCAGAGAAAAACAATTATCATATGGTTTCACTCATATGTGGAATATAAGGAATAGCACAGAGGACCATAGGGGAAGGGAGAGAAAACTTAATGGGAAGAAATCAGCAAGGGAGAAAAACCATGAAGACTCTGGACTCAGGGAACCAAACTGAGGGTTACAGAAGGGAGCGGGATGGAGGATGGGATAACTGGGTGATGGGTATTAAGGAGGGCATGTGTGGTGGTGAGCACTGGGTGTTATATGTAACTAATGAATTGTTGAATACTACATAAAAAACTAATGATGTACTGTATGTTGGCTAATAAAACATAATAAAAAATATAATAAACATAATGAACATAATAAAAAAATAAGAAACACAGGAACACTGATGATGTACTATATGTTGGCTAATTGAACATAATAATAAAAAATAGTCAAAAAATAGAAACAACTCAGATGACTGGATAAACAAATTGATATGTCCTTTCAATGGAATATTATTTGGTCATAAAGAGGAAAGAAGTTCTGATCCATGCCACAGTATGGATGAACCTTGAAAACATCATGCTAAGTTAAAGAAGCCAGACACAAAAGGCCACATTTTATATGGTTCCATGTATATATTTATGTACATGTATATTTATATTAATTAATATAATATGTATTTATATACATATTATATTATATAACATATTATATAATATAATATGTATGTATATTTATGTACATGTATATTTATATTAATTAATATATTAATTTGTATGTATGTATTTACATACATACATACAAATTATACATAATTTATACCTATATAAATATGTATATTAAATATGTATATATCTAGAATAGTCAAATCCATAGACGCAGAAAGCAGTTTAGTGGTTTCCAAGGGATGATTAGAGCATAGAAGTGAATGTTTAATGGGTATGGGGTTTTCTTTGAGGGTGATGAAAGTGTTCTAGAACTAGATAGTGGTAATGTTTACACAGCAATGTGAATGCACTAAATATACCTAATTGTAAATTTTATGTTATATGTGTTTTACCACAATGCAAAAGTATTTAGATCCAAAGAAGTGTTTTGAGAAAAAGAATGTCATGGTCTGATTTATATTTTTAAAAGATCATTTTATCTGCTTTGTTGGGAAGGGACAGTTAGGTGAGTAGCAAGAACAGAAGTAGGGAGATCAGTTAGGGGCTCTTTTAATAATCCAATAGAGAGATTAGATGGGTGGGTATAGGAGTCTGGAGCTTGGAGGAGAGGTCTTCAAAAGGAGATTCTAATCAGAAATCTTTGGCATATACATAATATTTAGAGCTATGAGACTGATATCTAAAGCCATGAGACTGGTTGAGATCACCAAGATATGTTTCTCCCCATATAGGCCATTCAATCTCTCGCATGATGGAACTCCAATTTTCATAGAGGAGACAAAGTTTCTTTACTCTAAGAAGACTCCGACTTTTAGCAGATGATCTTCACTCTGGTGAGGCTCATCTGTTGGGAGAAACTGTTGTTACCCTGATGTGTTCTCATGGCAATGGAGAAGCAATGGTCTCCTTACTCTAGAGATTTCCCAGTCTGACTAGGGAAACACTGTCCATCCATTTAAAGTAGTCCCCAGCCAAAGAGAAAAGCATTATTCTGCATGAGGGAGCCTCCCCCAGTATAATGGGAAAGATATGCCTCCCTGGGCTCCCTACTGCTTATGGTTGTAGCCCCGAGGAGAAAGCATAGAAAGCACTAGCATTGCCTAAGCAGCAGCATTAACTCCCAGACCTAAAGTTAACAATGAAGAGATCCATATATGTTGCAGGCCAAACCAGAATACTACTTAATGTCCATGTCTGGAAATAGCAATTAGAGTTTATTAATTGAGTTGCTGTTAATCCTGCCATTATCAAGGCTAATTATCCTTAATTGGAGTTGTCTACTCTGATAATAAGCATTTAGTTCCCTTCCATTCAATTTAACAATATTCCAGGCACTGTCCTAGATACTTCGGGGAATACCATACTTTACGAAGTTCAACGTTTTGTTGTGGGATCAGCCTTGTACATAGATAACTCCAGCTTAAGGCAGAAAGTGATAAGTGCTGTAGAGAGTCGTATGCTAGGGTACTTAATGGGAAGATTAATTCTGCCTGGTGAGGAGCAGATTTGGATGGAACTTTGTAGAAGAAGCAATATGTGAGCTGGAACTTAAGAGAATGAGTAAGATTTCCACGGGCATTCCAGGCAGATGGAACAGCGTAAGCAACTGATTGGAGGCCAAAAGTGCAGAGTATATCATAGTTACTAAATACCATTAATTTGTTTATTTATCTCATTTACCCATTAATTTAGCAAATTTTCGTTTAAGTACCTATTATGTTCAGGGACCCTCCCAAGTGTTTTGGATACAGCAGTGAACAAAACAAATTCCCTGTCCTTGTGGAGTTTGCATTCTAGAGGGCTGGGTTACATTATAAACAAACAAACAAACAAAAAAAGCAAATAAATATATTATTTGTTAAGTAATAATAAATATGTTGAAAAGAAAAACAGAATAAGGGGTAAAGAGTGATGGGGAGAGGTTTTGTTATTTTACGTAGGGTGGTCATGGAAGTTATCTCTACTAAGATGTCCTTCAGGTAAAGACCTAGAGTCAAATATATCTTCAGATATCAAATATATCTTCAAAAATGTTTCAGATTGAAAAATAGCAAGATCTTGTGGCAAGGGTATGCTTGCTATGTCCTTGGATCATAAAGGCCTAAGCAACAGGAAGAATGGAGCCACCATTTACCAAAATGAGGAAGTCTAAAACAGGAATAGGCTTAGGTCTTATGGAAGATCTGGAGTTTGGTTTAGGGAATGCTAAGTTTAGGATGTTTTTAGCCACCCAAGTGTCCAGTTAGCAGTTGGATACATGAATCTGTAATTTAGAGGAGACATCCATTCTGGTGCTAATAATTAGGGAGCTGGTGTCACTTATAGTATATTTAATATGATGATACTGGATGAGCTCACAAGGGAGAAACTGTTGATAGAGCTATAGCTTAATGACTGAGCTCTGAGGTACTCCAATATTAAGCATTTGAATTGGTGAGAAGGAAAAAATAAGAGACTTGAAAGAAATACTGGATGGTGGTTTTTGTAGAAGTGAGGGCAAAAAGTAATGAGGCTTTGAATTACAGTCCTTACACTATAGGGAAATAGAAATAGGGTCAGCATTAAGCAAGGCATTATGGAAATAAAATAATCAGGATTGAGCATGGGGGAGGGGTGGAAGTGAACAGGGGAAGAGAAGGGCACAGGAGGCCTCCTTGGCACAATTCTGGCTCAGACAACTTGGTGGATGGTGGTGCCATTAATTAATACAGGGGACATTAGCAGGGGAGTGGAGAATTGGTTTGAGCAGAAGGAAGTAGAGGGAGGAGTTGGAAAGATGTTGAGTTCAGTTTGGGACATGTGAGTTTGAGATTTTTTATGAGACATTCAATAGAGTCAGATTGGTAGTTGTAAATGCAAAGACCCAGAACTATATAAAAGCTGACACTGTTTCTTTAGCCACTAATCATTGTGTGTCTGTCACTTACTTTCATAATGTAGTGACCACTGATAGGTGGGGGTTGGAAGAAGGAGATAAGAAGGAGGAGGTTCACATTTCTGAATCTTCTCTGCCACTTATTAACTGTGAGACCTTAGGCTAGTTATGCCAACTCTGAACCTAGATTTCCTCATTGGTAAATGGGGACCATATAAATACCTCATGGGGTTGTTTTAATGATTAAATTGGTCATTGCATAGAAAAAAACTTGAGAAAAATAAGTGCTTACAAACTTTGGGTTGAGTAGGGCTGTGAATGGATTGATTTGAGTACCCTCCCAGTAGCACCAGGGAACACTAGATAGGGGGCTGCAAGCCACGTAGGGCATGTCTGGGGCATGAGTGAAGAGTGAGAATAGAAAGAACCTTTCTAGAACTCTCTCACAGTAGATATCTTAGAATTTTTTGTGGTGACATTCAGGAAGGGCTTTAGGGAGGTCTCATCTCACATGCCTACTGTAGCTTTCACATACAGAGCATGTAACCAGCTGGGACACCTCACTGGTGGTGCAGGGAATAAAGCTCATTGGGAAGACCTGATGTTGGAATGTTTGTGCCAATTTTTCTAGGAATGGAGCTGTCTCTGGGGACTAGATGGATCTCAGAGAGGGAATAAAGGGCTAGGAGCTCAGGGTGTGAGGACAGAGCAGCTCTGAAGTGGATTAGTCAGTCTGGGGCAGAGGGAGATGGAGAAACTGGGAGAAGATAAAAGGGGATATAAAATCAGAGCAATAATATAAGTAATAAAGAGAATGAGAGAGAAAGGAAGACATAATGAGACTGGAATCAGACTGAGAAGCTAACTTCCATTACAGTATTGTTTGTTAAAGCCTAACAGAGGGCCTGACACTCAGTAAATAAGTAGTGAGTATTTGTTGAATGAATGAATATATGAACGGGGCATGGGGAAGACTAAAAGGAGACAGATAAAGCAACAGAGAATGGTATTAGTGCTGGAAGAGTGGATCTGTAACTGAAATCAATTTGACAAACATTTATTGATCCCCTATTGCCTGCCAAGTACTGAGGAAATTAGAGGCTGGAGGCATAGCAGGCATAGCTCTGAGTTACAAATAGCTGAGCTCTAGCATGCTGGCAGCTCTGTTAGAGAGCATCATTGGAAAGTGGTCCCTGTTATCAGTTGTCAGCAGTGTGTGCATATCTCTCAGAATGTGCTCACTCTGCCTACTTCAGTGTGCTTAGCGTCTTTGTCCCTACTATAGGTCAAACTTGAGGAAAACTAACAAGCATATTTTAATATTGGCTGTTACTATGTAGAACTAGAAAGAAACCTCAGTTGGAATGCCAGGCACTGTCACCTAATATAACTCTCTTCTACTAAGAATTTAAACAAATGAATCTCATAAGTTAGAATGGCTTGCTCAAGATCACATGGTAGCAAGGCCAAGGTTCAAACCTAGTTTTCATATTTGCTGTCAGCCTTCTGTCCTCTGGCTGCCTTCATAAGTTTTGTACTTACCTAGACCTCATACCACCTTCCAAAAACTAGAAGAAAATGCAGACATCTAAAGGCAGCATATGATGACATACAGATATCTAGAAGTATGTGCTGCATGGAGGAATCTTGACTTTACAATAAATCTGAATATCGGGGACTCTAATACAAGAAGATTCACAGTGCAATTCATTCATTCATTCCATCATTTGTATATTCAACTATGCTTCAAACATGGGTTGATCTCATACTATGTGTCCAAAACAATTTGTAAGTGTAAATAGAAGCAAGTCAGAAATGGGGAGTACCTGGAGAACTTCTCACTCCAGTGGGTAATGGAGAAACCAAGGATAACAATGATAATAACTAACATTTATTGAGTACTTACATTGTTCCAGTGACTTCCCATAGTTTAATTTTTTTTTTATCTTCAAAGTAACCCTATGAAGTGTAAGTACTATAATTTCCCCCATTTTGTGGTTAGTGAACAGAGGCCCAGGGAAATCACACAACTTGCTTAAGGTTCCACAGCTGTGAGGCAGAACCAGGATTTGAATCCAGGAAGCCTGACTTTAGAGTCCCCAAAATGATGACTCTTGTTTGGGATTAAGTGCTAAATTCTCCATTCTCTTCTCACTCATCCTTACATTACTTTCACTCCAATCAAAGAAGATCTCTCTCCCCTTCCTGTATCATTCTCTTTACCATTCTCATACTTTTGTTTCTCTTGTTACCTTTGCATGGGATGCTCTCCTCATTGTTTTATCGTCTCACATCTAAATTCTCTTCATATGGAAAATGGAAGTTCAGATGTTGCCAACTCCATCACAAAGCTTAATACGAACCCACCTAAACAATGTGAAGTGAGCTCTTTCTCATCCTTTTTAGGATGCCATGGTTTTGACATAGGTTTTTTGCAACATTACTAGGTCTTGTTTATATTTTTGCTCTTATATTTTTGTTAGTGCTACACTTATCTTTCCTCCCTTACCCCCGACCAGATTGCAACTCCCTTAAGAGCTAGGACCATATCTGGAGCCCTTTGGCATAATACTTAGAGGTTGTAGGTATTTATTTGCATAGAAATAAATTATCTGATATTTGGTTCCCCAGACATATATATATGTGTCAAGTAGTAATTCTTGGTCCATGAGTTGAAGTTACTTCTCCCTATTCCTAAAGGTATTCTTCACTTTTTTGCTGAAGGCTGTAGGTGATGGTGTAAAGCATAGATGTAATGATGCCAAAGAGCTTGTTTTCATCTTGGGACACCTATGAATGAGGTTTTAGATATATGGAGATGGCTGTGCCCAATAAGATGGCCACCAGATCAAAATGGGAACTATAGATGGAAAAGACTTCAAAATGGCAAGATGCAAGGAGGTGGTCAGGAGGTGAGGACGAAGCCAAAGGGCCAAAGCAGGCTCATGGTACTGCTTTATGGTACCCACCAGCATCAGTTCACTGAAGCTGACATAAGAGAATGTCAGATTTAGCACAGCCTGGATCTTATAGATGAAATGGTTGGAGACATTGGAGGTACAGTAATGACATAATGGATATGAAAGTCCACTGAAACTGCTGTCATCCAGCAGCTGGCCACCAGGCCCTTGCAGAGACTCTATATAAGTGGGTAACATAGAGCATAACCGATGACTATAGCCCAGATTCAGGTCATGACCTCCAGGTGGAAGCTCTCCATGATGCTAAGGAGGCAGAGCTCATTACCAGGAGAAAGTAGGGGGGTCACAAAGGAGTCAGCATAGAAGTCAGGCCATGTGTGGGTATGAGTGGATTGTATGTGTGAGTTGCTGCTATGGCAGTAACAGGTTACCAGGAAGGAGAGACTGCTATGGAAAAGATGCAAAAGACTATGCAGTTGATTAAGGCAGATGAGGAGGATGAGGAGGACTCTGACAACCAGAGAGATAAGATAGACTAGCAGTATGACACTGAAGAGTACTCATGCTTGTGGATAACTGGATAGGCCTAGGAGCAGCCACAACTGTAGATTTATCTGTCTCTTGCCTTCCTAGGGTTGGCTTTCTGGGATATAGGATAATTTGGGGGTTGTCTACACCAATGGTCCCCTAGACCCTGGCCATATACTGAGCCTATGAAAAGGGTCACAAACTGAGTACCCTGAACTCTTCTGGTACCCTGAGTACCTCTCCTTGAGGGAGTTGCATCCAATCAGAATTTGAAATGCCTTTACTCACATATTTCCAAGTCTTCTTCTTTAACCTTGTCCTCCCCTATGCAGATCTGGATACTATTGAAGGAACTCACAGAGAGTGTGTTTCCTCCTACAACTTCTGTTTTTGTCAAGCCATCAAAGCGCACAAGAGGGGAACAGTGACTGGCAAATGAATGTATGAATGAAGAATGTAGAGGCCTCTGAATTTTTTAGAAGTTGTCTGCAGTCAGATAAACTTTGAGTACATTCTATTGTGCAACCTCCAGCCCCTTTCCAAAGCCCACTTCTCCTCATGGTGCTATTTTTTTTTAAGTTTGGTAATTTCTGCCTTCTAATTAGGAAACAAGATTTCTAAGGAGGCCACCGTAGATGTGGGGAAAATGAAATAAAGAGAACAAAAAGATCAATTGACCAAACTGATCAATTCAGTCAGTTTTGTTCAAATAGTTGTGTCAAATGACTAGAAGTTAATTTGATTATTTTGGATTGTAGGGTCACAGAGACAGAACATTTTATTTTTCATCTATTCATTGTTGATGTGTAAGACATAGCCAAAGAATCAAAAGCAAAGACTTGAAACTAAGTCATACTTAAGGTTGGGTTTCTAGTCACCTAAGTAACTAGTTGATTCAGCGATAAAAATGCCACTGAGCCAGTTGTACTGGTGGTGTATAGACAGAACTGAAGATCTTGGCTTTCAATTTGTCCTTGATTGGTGTGACTGGCATAATTACAGTTGAATTGCACTCTGCTTGAAGCCAGCATGGTAGGTGAAAAACTGGATATATATATAATTGATTTGATTTCTCTCCCTCATAGATATGCCTTTTCCAGAAAGTTATATAACTGAAATCATAGAATTATATAGTCTTTTGTGTCTGCCCTCTTTCACATAGCACAATGCTTTTGAGATACATCCATGTTGTGCCATGTATCAATAGTTTGTTCCTTTCACTGCCAAATAGTGTTCCATTGGATAAATACACAGTTTGATCATTCATTAGTTGATAGAAATTTGGGTTTGTCCTATTTTGTTAGCTCTTTTGAATAAACTGCTAAAAGCATTTTGTTGTAGGTCCTTTGGACATGTGTTTTCATTTCTTTTGAATAAATAGATGGGACTGAGGTGACTGGGTCACAAGTTAAGTTACATATTTAAATCAGAAGAAACTACTAAACTGTTTTCCAAAGGGACTATGCTATTTTGCCTTCTCAGTAGCAATGCATATTAAGTTCTGGTTGCGCTACATCCTCATCAGGTATTGTTAGGGTAGTTTTGTTTTGTTTTATTTTATTTTGTTTTTGTCTTTTAGGATATGTGTATTTCCATTTATTGTGGTTTTAAATTGGATTTCCTAAAAAAATAAATTGGATTTCCTTGAAGAAAAATTATATTGGACATCTTCCTTAGAGTGTCTATTTAAAGCTGCTCAAATTTTCACTGGGTTATTTGTTTTATCATTGTTGAGTCGTGAGAGTTGTTTACATATTAGAGATACAAGTGTTTTATCAGACATGTCTTCTGAAATATTTTCTCCTGGCCTTTGTGTTTCCATAACAGTGTCACTCAAATAGCAGAAGTTTTGAATTATGATGAAGTCAAATTTATCAAGCTTTTCTTGTGTTGTCTGTGTTTTTGTTTCTTTCTAAGAAATCTCTGCCTAACCCAGGTCACATTGAATTTCTTCAGAAGTGTTACAGGTTTTGGTTTTATATTTGGAACTGTGATACATTTGGAGTGAATTTTTTAATATGGCACATAATATGGATTAAAGGTAATTTTTATGTATATGGTAATCCAATTGTTCCAGCATTATTTGTCCAAAATACTATCCTTTCTTCACTAAATACCTTGTCATTTTTGTTAAAAATCAATTGATCATATGTATTTTGGGTTTCTTTCTAGATTCTCTTCTGTTTTGTTCAATCGATCTGTATGTTTATCCTTCTGCCAATACCATACTTCCTTGATTACTGAGCTTTATACTAAGTCTTGAAAGTAGGTAGTATAAGTCTTCCAATGTTTTTCATTTTCAAAATTATTTTGGCTATTCTAGTTAATTTAGCCCAATATAAAACAGGGCTCTTAAGGATTGAAACTCATTATACAAGACCCATTTAGAGAAGGAGTGATTATCTTCACTGCTTCTCCATTTATCAGCCCAATTTGGCTTGTTCTTAATTTGGAAAGAGTGAATGGTACTTCATGATGGATTATTTCAACCTTAATTCCTGGTCCCACCCATTAAATCCCCTGTTAATTTCATACTGCTGCTATAACAAATCACTATAAATGTAGCGGCTTAAAATAACCCAATTTTATTTTGTTACAGCTCTGTAGATGAGACATTTGATTCAGGTCTCTCTGGGCTAAAATGAGGTGTTGGCAGGCTTGTGTTCCATTCTGGCAGCTCATGGGGTGAAATTTGTCTTCTTGCTTTTTCCAGCTTCTAGGGGCTTCCTGCATTAGTTGGACCATGAAATCCTTCTATCTTCAAAGCCAGCAATGGCCAGTTGAGTGTTTCTCGTGTTGCATCACTCTGACACTGACTCCTCTGCCTCTCTCTTCTACTGCTAAGAATCCTTATGTATCCATTTAGGCCCACTAAAAATTCAGAATAACTTCTCTATTTTAAGGTCACCTGATCAGGAATCTAAACTCCATCTGCAACTTTCATTCTCTTTTTTCATCTATAACATAATATAGTCACAGGTTCTGGGGCTTAGAACATGGACATCTTCTTGGAGCCATTATTCTGCCTACCATGATCATGATGTATTTTTGTTTATATATTTGCTGGATTTAGTTTACTGACATTCTGTTAAGGCTCTCTGCATTTATGTTTCTGGAGGATATTTGTCTGTATTTTACTTGTGTCACCCTTGTCCAGTAATGTCAGAGTAATGGTGATATAACAATATGTACTGGACAATGTTTCTTATATTTTTCTGGAAGAGTTTTTTCATAATTGATATTGCTGTTTCTGTTTGTATGGAGGTTTCTGTGAGTTTAATTTCTGTAGTAGATATAAGAATATTTATGTTGCTTGTTTTTTCTTGAGTGAGCAGTGGTAGTATTTTTCAAGGAATTTTTCCTTTTACTTAATTGATCCAATTTATTGGCAAAAATTTTTTCAAAATAGTCCTTTATTATCCTTTTTAATTTCTGAAATAACTGTAGTAGTGTCTCTCCTTCCTTTGTTATATTGGTGATTTATATCTTTTTTTCTTCTTGATCCATCTGTCTTGAGGCTTATAAATATTGCTCTTAGAGTCAGGCTTTAGTTTCATTGATTTATATTGTTTTTCTATTTCATCTGCCAAATCCGAGATGTGTGCTCTTTATATTTTCTTAACATTTTTTGACTTTGGGATTTAATTTGCTTTTTCTCCCCTCATTTCTTAAGCTGGAATTTTAGATTGTTGATTTGAAAAATTTGCCTTTTCTAATATAAGGTTTTACCGCTGTAAATTTCCCCCAAAACATGTTATATGTTTGCCTCACGTATTTTGATATGACGTACTTTAATTTTCATTAAATTAAAAATATTTTATAATTTCCAGTGACTCCTTATTTGGCACATGGATTTTTTCAAAGAATGGTATTATTTATTTTCCAAATAATCACATATTTTCCAAGATATTAATTTCTAGTTTAATTCTGTTATGGTCAGAATATACTGTAGCTTTAATTATTTTAAATAACTGTGTTCCTTCTCACCAGATACATCTGTGAGGTGCTGAAAAGTTGGAGGAGCACGAACAAAGGGCTTTTGCTGTACTGAGTGCCCAGTTCAAGAAGACCCCTAACTGTTCTCTAGTGAGGTACTCTGATATCTTGACAATGTTACCAAGAAATGTCTATGCAAATTGAAGAAACATTTTAGAATCTCTAAAGGTAAAAGAGTCTTATCTGAGCCCAAATTAAGACAGCTAATTGGGAAACATGCTCTTCACAAGGAAGAAGTTGTTCCAGAGAATGGACAGTTTTTATAAGATGTATACATTTTTACATCTTGTAAAAGCCCAAAATATTATACATTAGTACATAGGCAGGAATCATGAGATTTATCATAAGGGAATGCAGGGAGTAGGAGTATTAATTGATACCTCAAAGACAAGATGATTTTCCTTTAGGCAACTCATTCACAAAGCAGATGTACAATGTATGTGTGGTGAGCAATAAATCAGGCTTTTGGTTTGAATAAAGTTTATATACAATCATGATGAATTGGAAAGAAATCTAAAATGGCTTCCCTTGTATACCACATCTTTAGAGAGTTTTTTCCTCTTATCATTACAGAGAAAGTAAATATGGTTCTGTTAATAAACTTGATTCACATTTTATTAAAAAAATTGTACTATGAAAAACAGATGTTTCTAGAAATCCTGAAATGTATTTATAAACTTGTTAACCTAAAGAATGCTGATAAAACAAAAATTTGCTTACTAGTTTGTTTTCACTAAAAACTAAGGGTTCTAAGAGTTAAGAATTGTGATAAGTGTAACTCAGACTACTAGAAATAAGGGAAACAGCTTTATATGCAAGAAACGTAAAATAAGTGTTTTTGAAAAAGAAATAGGAATAGGAATACATTTTTTTTGAGGGAAAAGAAAGTAATTTTGTCCTAAAGTGAGAGTGGTTATTTAAAGAAGGAAAACTTGGTACAAATCTGAATGCATAAAGTTGTATGAGGTTTATAGTGAGGGAATCTTTAGAAAGAAATTGTGTGTGGTCAGTACTGGCTAGCACTGGAACTAAATTTAAGTAAATGAGTTTTAATATCGAAAGTATACTGATATAACAGTCAACAAAACAGAGAGGCAACCCACGGAATGGGAGAAGATATTCGCATATTTACTAGAAGTAAATTCTCTCAGCTTTTGTTTGTCAGACAAAAGGCTGATATCCAGGATCTATAAAGAACTCCTCAAACTCAACACACACAAAACAGATAATCATGTCCAAAAATGGGCAGAAGACATACAAATGGCTAATAGACACATGAAAAAATGTTCATCATCACTAGCCATCAGGGAGATTCAAATCAAAACTACATTGAGATACCTACCACCTTACACCAGTTAGAATGGCCAAAATTAACAAGACAGTAAACAACCTGTGTTGGAGAGGATATGGAGAAAGGGGAACCCTCTTACACTGTTGGTGGGAATGCAAATTGGTGCAGCCACTTTGGAAAACAGTGTGGAGGTTCCTTAAGAAATTAAAAATAAAGCTTCCCTGAGGGTTGTGGGTGGGGGGGGGTGGGGGGTGGGAGGGGTGGGGGTAGGGAGTGGGGGGCACTAGGGAGAGTGTGGTGGGGTTATGGACATTGGGGAAGGTATGTGCTATGATGAGTGCTGTGAAGTGTACAAACCTGGCGATTCACAGACCTGTACCCCTGAGGCTAATAATACATTATATATTAATAAAAAAAATAGAGCTTCCCTATGACCCTGCAATTGCACTACTGGATATTTACCCCAAAGATACAGATGTAGTGAAAAGAAGGGCCATCTGTACCCCAATGTTCATAGCAGCAATAGCCACAGTCGCCAAACTGTGGAAAGAATCAAGATGCGCTTCAACGGATGAATGGATAAGGAAGATGTGGTCCATATACATTATGGAGTACTACACCTCCATCAGAAAGGATGAATACCCAACTTTTGTATTAACAAAATTTGGACGGGACTGGAAGAAATTATGCTGAGTGAAATAAGTCAAGCAGAGAGAGTCAATTATCATGTGGTTTCACTTATTTGTGGAGCATAAGAAATAACACGGAGGACATGGGGAGATGGAGAGGAAAAGGGAGTTAGGGGAAATTGGAGGGGGAGATGAACCATGAGAGACTATGGGCTCTGAAAAACATTCTGAGGGTTTTGGAGGGGCGGGGGGGGGGAGGTTGGGTGAGCCTGGTGGTGGGTATTATAGAGGGCACGTATTGCATGGACCCCTGGCTGTGGTATGTAAACAATGAATTCTGGTACACTGAAAATAAATAAAAAATAAATAAAAATTTTAAAATAAAGTATACTTATGCAAAGTTAAAATTTTTGTTTTCTCTTTGTTAAAAAAGTTTTCTTAAACTATAGATCCCCTCTTAATAAAACATTGTAAATATTTTTATCTTTAAAGTTATATGCCTAGAAAGTAAGAATCCTGTGTTTTACAAAAAAAAATTACCTATTTTTATCAGGTGTTTGATTTACTCTAAGAAAAGTCTTAATATTTTAAAAAAGGTAAATTTTGCTCACAACTATGTGACCTTATGTATTTGTCTTGGATATCTTTTATTGTCACTTTGGTTAAATGGGCAATTAAAAACTGGTTCATAATGATCTGTTATCCTAGTCAAGTCTTCAAACCTTTGATAATTTTTGACACATTTCCCTCAATCAAATTCTAAAATGAAATATTTTGTCTACAATCTGAGGTGTTCTGGAGAGCTCCTGGAACATTTTGAAGATTTTGTAAGGAATTAAATGAATTAGATTATCTGGTATGTTAAAGTAAAAATATAAGAAGAAATTATTGCATTTCTTTTATGCACCAGAAAATAAGCCATTTTTGTGAATGTACCGTGTGTATCTAAAACCAATGCATATTCTTCTGTTGTTGAGTGAAGTGTTCTATAAGTGTCAGGTCAAGTTCACTGCTAATATACATATCTTCTATATCCTCATTTATTTTCTCCCTACCTGTTCTATTGCTAAATGAGAGATGTGGGAAGTATCCAGGTAAAATACTATATTTGTCTTTTTCTCCTTTCAGTTCTGACAGTTTTTGCTCTGTGTATTCTGAAATTCTGAGTAGGTATACACAAATTTAGGATTATGTTTTCTTCTTAACAAGTTGAATTCCTTATCATTACATCATGTCCTTCTTTATGTCTGGTGGTAATATTACTTGATCTGAAGTGTTCTTGGTCTGATAATAATTCATACAGTCATTGCAGCTTTCTTTTGGTTAAGGTTTTCATGGTATATCTTATTTTCCTTCATTTTGTTTTTCATATACCAATATTTTTATGATTATAGTAAACTTCTTGTAGAAAGCATATATTCGGGTCTTTTATGGTCAATATGACAATATCTATCGTTTTGTGGGTATTAAGACCATTTACAATTAATGAAATTATTGATATGGTTACATTTAAAGAGACTAAAATATTCAGATACCTTTTATGTTTACTTTTATTTTTATCATTCCTGGCCCTCTTCATTACTTGCTCTAGATTCAAGTTTCCATCTGGCATCACACTTTTTCTGCTTAAAAAACTTCCTTTAACAATTCTTGTAGCCCGTATTTACTAGAAGTAAATTCTCTCAGCTTTTGTTTGAGAAAGTTTGTATTTTGTCTTCATTATTGAAAAACATATTAATAGATAAAGGTTTCTGGTTTGACAGATCTTTCTTTCAATACCTGTAAGATGTCACCCAATTATCGTCTGGCTTGCATAGTTTCTGATGACAAGTCTACTGTGTTTCTAATTTTTGTTCCTTTGTATGTACTGCATCCTTTTACCATCAATACTTTTGTTTTGTAGTTGGGTTTCAGAAGTTAGCTATGATGTACTTGAAATGTGTGTATTTATATTTATCCACATTCTTTTTCTCTGAGTTTCAGGGATATGTGTTTTATAGTCTTTCATTATTTTTGAAAACTTCTCAGTCATTAGGTTTTTAAATGATCCTTTTGCCCATATTTTTTCCTGACTTCTTTTCTGAGACTCAGATTACTGCATGTTAATCAACTACATATTATACCACAACTTTTGGATGCTTTGTCCACCCCCCCCCACTTTTTTCTCTTTGCATTATAGTTTGGATAATTTACAGTGATCTATCTTTGAGTTCACTAATTACTTCTTTGGCTGTATCCATCTGTTAATAAACCCATCAAAGGCATTCTTTATTTGTGTTACCTCATTACTGTATTACTTTGTTACCGTGTTTTTTGTTTGTTTTTTGTTTCCAGAGAGGGATGGGGGTGCAGAGGGAGAGGGAGAAGGAGAGAGAGAACCTTGAGCAGGCTCTATGCCCAGTAGAGAGGGCTTGATTTCACAACCTTGAGATCATGACTTGAGCCAAAATCAAGAGTTAGATGCTTAACTGACTGAGCCACCCAAGAGCCCCTGTTACTGTGTATTTTTTTAAAATTTAAAGTATTTCCATTTTACTATTTCATGTAGTTTTCATTGCTGTACTGATATTCTCCATATGTTCAAGCATGTATGTCCATCTTTTCTACTAGGTCATTTATCATATTAATTGTAGTTATTAGAAAGTCTCTGTCTAACTGTTCTAATATTTACAACATCTCTAAATCAGGTTTGGTTGATTGATTTATTTATTGACAAGGGATTATTTTTTTCTTGCTTTTGTGTTTGTGTCTTAATTTTTTACTTACTACCATGCAATGCATTTAGAAGAACAGTAGAAACTAAGATAAACTGCTATGTCTGGAAATGACCCTGTCTCTATAAGGCTGTTTAATTGTGAAATTGAGTCAGTTCACTCGGTAGTTGAACAGGCTTTGTGATATGTGCTATCATTACCATCATTGCACCACCGGCTTTGAATTCCTGCAGTAGTAAGCCACTGTTTTCAAGTCCTTAGAGTGTGAGTTGTGGTTCCAGAGGGTTTTTCTCTGTCTTCCTGCTTCTTCTGTCTTTGGTCTTGAGTGGGAGTTTCCTGTCCTCCCCCAGTAGTAGGAGACCTATGCTTGGTATGTGTATAGGATCCTGGGTTTAAGTTACCTGCCCCTGTTTGAGATGTAAAGGGTTTGGTTTATATTCTTCTCTGAGGACCAAGGGAATTTTTCTGCATTCTGGGTAAAGGATTCCATATTTTGTCCTTAGAGGCAGACAAGTTTTGCTTTTACTCCTCCCCCTAGAAGCAAAAGATCTTTCCTGTGCCAAGGAAGTGAGAGGGTTTTTCTGCCCCACCCTATCCATCTTTAAGCTTTTGCTTCAGAAAGAGTCCAAGGAAGCTTGCAGGGAAGTACTTCCTATCTTTTTTATGAACACCCAATATGGATATATGGAAAATAGCACATGTGTGAATGCAAACTTCCCTTGTGTTGTGGACAATCACGTCTTCCAAACCAACACAGTATTTTGAACTCTTCAACCTGTGTCTTTTTTTCCAATTTTTAAATTTTTCATTATGTTCAGTTTGCCAACATATAGTACATCATAAGATTTTGTTGTAGTGTTCAATGATTCATTAGTTGCATATAACACCCAGTGCTCATTTCAACATGTGCCCTCCTTAATACCCATCACCTGGTCAACCTGTTGTCTTATATTGAAATGAAGCTAGTCTTTTTATTGTTCCCACACATGGATTATTCAAAACTGCTTTTATCTCTATGGCTTTGCTCATACTGTTCCTTTTGTATGGAGAGCCCTCTTTTCTTCTCTATAAGTTTCCAAATCCTTCATTGTCAGGCTCAACTTTTATTTAATTCTCAATAATTCCAGCTAGTTTTAATTTCTTCCTTGTTGATCTCCCTTATAACCCATTCTTTAATATATTATTACCTCCAATTTACAAGTGAATATTTAAGCACTTACCATTTAGTATTTTATTACATTGTGTCATATTGTTCCCTAATTGTGTCACTGGGTCTAACCAGATATACAGTACATGTCCAATGTACTTAGTACATTTAGTTAAAAATGTATTAAATTACTTTTGTATCACATTGACTGCAATAATAAAATAAAAACAGCTATTCCAACTTCCTTTTGATTAGAGTTGCTATGCTATTAGCCCATTAACATATTAGTTTAACAAATTAGTTCTGAAACTCCATGTAATGATGCAGGAGGAGGATAAGCACTGAAGTCCAATGACATGTCATCACATCATCTTGGACTTCAGTTTCTTCATCAGTAAAATGGAGGCAGTCATTAAATTTGCTCGAACAACTTCAGAGAGCTGTTTCAAGGACCAAAAAAGGAACAGAAACAATGGGAACAAAGGAACAGGAGCATGTTATAAACTGTAAAGAGCTCTACAAAAAAGGGTGGGGTTTGTAATTGTAGTGATCCAGATGGTGACGCAAATAAATACCCTGCCCACCCCCCAACTCTTGGCAAAGTCATAATGAGTCAAGTTGTTACCCACTTGATTCCTGACCAGAATGAGATTTGGGACAGTGATCACAGACATATTATATAGGATATTAAGTTTTTGTTCCTTCCTTAATGTCCGCCTCAGATCTAGGGCTGCTCCAGGGAAGCTGGATGTGAAGTTGCCTCAATAGGGCAAGACTGGGGCAAGGATTTGGGAAATGTCTATTCAAAAGTGAAACATGAGGGGCGCCTGGGTGGCTCAGTGGGCTAAGCCTCTGCCTTCGGCTCAGGTTATGATCTCAGGGTCCTGGGATCAAACCCTGCATCGGGCTCTCTGCTCAGCGGGGAGCCTGCTTCTCCGTCTCTCTCTGCCTGCTTCTCTGCCTACTTGTGATCTCTGTCTGTCAAATAAATAAATAAAATCTCTAAAAAAAGTGAAACGTGATTTAGAAAAATTTGGATCTGTCAAGACATCCTGTGGACAATGAGATATGGTGTATAGAATATGGTTAACCAATTAATAATATAATGAAGGAGAAAAATCTGGTTTGTGGAGGTATTTTTCTATATCTAGCTCTGAATTTTACTTTATTCCAGAGAGGAGTGTTCGCAAGTAAACGCTCTCTAAGTTTTCAAGCACCAGCTGTCAAGGATAGGTAATAAATTATATTAAGAGTTTGTTGGGACTTTTTTTAATTGAGCAAGTTAGGAAAACCTTAAGTGTTGGGACAGATAGAGAAAGGGTTGCGAGTAGTAGTAGTGCCCTACCATTTGGGGGAGCATTTGGTTCTTCTATATAACCCAGGAACTGTGAGTAGTCTGTGTCTGAAACTGTGTGTGTGTGCATGTGTGTGTGTGTGTGTGTGTGTGTGTGTGTGTGGTGTCATTTGTGTGCTTTTATAAGTGCATGTTTGAATTTGTATTTGTGTGATAGTGTGTGCCAGCCTGATTGGTTTTATTACAATCTGTATGTGTTTGAATCTGCACGTGTATCCCATGAACATTTACGTTTATATATGTATGTATGTACATATCAGGGTTCTGAGATTCTTTTAAGGCTTTGGTAATCTATGGACTCTTTTTTATAGAGTAAGTAAGCTTGCAGGCAATAAAGGGTGCTTGATGATCCTGAGAAAGTTGCAGAATAGACTGGAATTTGCTCTAATACTTCAAAACAATTCCTTTGATCCATGTCTCCTTCTCATCCCTGCTCCCACAACACATGTGGCTCTCTGACCGCTTCCACTCCCACTCAGTCCATTTCTGTACAAGACATGGGGTTCTGATGAAGGATGGTTGAACCATTCCACATCTTTCTTCTGAGTGAGTGGCAGATGAGATGTCATCAGAACAGGAGGCTTTATTCTCCCATCTCTACTTCCCTTCTATTATTAAGGAATTATAGTTCTGCGCACAGCTCTTTTGTTTACCTGGCTGGAGGTCTGTTTATCATTCTTTTCAAAAAATTTTAGGGTGAGGCACAAGGACTAGACTTTTTCACTTTTGGAGAAAGGCTTTACCTCCTCCAGAGAAGGTCTGTTCTCCAGCTGTAGGCTAGGAATTGAGAAACAGAACAGCCTATGGGCTGCTTTAGAAACTCAGCCTTACTCCTGTGTTTCAGAGAGACAGCAGAAGGATCTCTCTAGGCAGGCATTGATCTATTGATTTGCTCATTCAACAAATATTTCTGGGGGTTCTTATTACACATAGTTTCAGCTACAGAAGCAAAGTTCTTTCTTGCCACCATGTTCCTTTTGATAAGAGTCTTTAGGAGACAATGACTGGGAATGATTTGTGGTGGGAACTGGAAACCAACCTGTGGGAGAGAGCGGTGGATTTCAAGAGCCCACAGGGGAAGTGGAACCCTGTGAAGTTCTGTAATCTCCAAAGATGGGGCTGACCAGTGGTCATGGTTTTGCATTTGTTTCTACCTTTGTTTCCAAATTGGCTATGAAATCATGGTGAATCCTGTGGACTGTAGCTCTCTTCTCTCCCCAACTCCTTCCCTCTCATGACCCAAACCCATTTCCTAGAACTCCTAGAGAACAGTAGCATGGAAGCCCAGGGAGCTTCCATGACCTACAACCACCCTGAGTCTGAAGCTACCCTTAACTTCTGCTAATGCGGGATTGAGAATGGCTTTTCTCTCCACCCCTTCTTTTTTTTTTTTTTCCTGAGTAGGCTCCATACCCAGCGTGGAGGTCAATGTGGGATTTGAACTCAAGACTCTGAGATCAAGACCTGAGCAAAACACTTAATTGATTGAGCCACCCAGGTGCCCCCAAAGTGGCTTTTTCTCAGCCACCAGAGCACACGCACTTAAGGAGCGAGAACACCTTGGTTCTAGTATAGTCTTTGTGGTAGAACTAGTAACAAGTAGGTATCTCTCTTTTCTATCCATTAAGGAATAGGACAGTAACAATCTCTAAGGTCCCTTCTAGTCTGACATTCTGTGATTACTTCTGAAAATTACTGCTACAAAGCCTCCTTCAAATTGCAAACAGAAAACTTCAAAAAGCACTAGGGAGAACACTTTTTAGTCTTCTCTGAGAACTGGAATCCTTGTCATTTTCCCTACAGATTTGAAAAGGAAGAGAGCTGACATTTATTAAGTGTGTTATGAGTCAGGTACTCTCTTATATTCTGTATTATTATTTTAATAATAATTCATAACTTGAAGAAATCTGGGGCAGGTAAAGTGATTGTGTATGTGAAGTACTGGGTACAATGCCTGGCATAAAGTATGCACTCAATAAATATGATGTCCTGGCTCATGGTTCAACCTCTCTCTACCTTGCTCACTGCCATTTAAAAAGATGAAGAAACAGAAACTCAGAGGGATTAGGTAACTGTCCCAAGGCACCCGGGTTTTCAGCTCCAAAGGCCATGTGTATGTTGTTATACTACACTGCCTCTGGAGTATGAAGTCTGCAGTTATTTCCTCTGTGGACTTGCTCCATTAGTATGTGCATTTTGAAGAATTTGCTAGAAGGTTTCTTACTCTCTGACCCAATTGTCCATTGTGATCCAGGGCCTGCATTTGGGAGGTGGCTGCCCAGATATTTCAGATACAACACAAATTTCTCTAAGCAGGATTATAACTGGTCCCATGGAGCTTGAACCCTCCATCTAGGCCTCATTAACATCAGACTCTCATTCTGGGCCAACTGTCCCTTAGGGCACTCCTCGGGTCACCTAGGCAAGGAGTCCCAGGAACCTCTGTTCCCCTGATGCAGGTGTAGAAAGATGGCTTTGTGGGGGAAGAGCCAAGGGGGTCACTTTTAAATAAAAGGTAATGCAAGTTTGCTTGCTCAGAATTTAATCCAGAAAATCATATCCTTGACTGGCAGAATATTGAGAATTGTTACAAGAGTGGAGGATATGGGAGTAGTTATGACTAGAGATAAGAATGACCATTAACCCTAGGGAAGGAAGAAGGTAAACTGGAGCTTGCCTACCTAGAGGTGTGGTCATGGGCCCATGTATTAGTGGGGTTAAGCAGGAAGTTGCTGGGATGAATGACAGAAGACTGAACTTGGAGGCAACTTCATGACTTGAAAATAGTCTTCCTGTGAAACCCATCAAGTCCATTCATTCTATAGCAGGCTTTCCTGTATTGTTCTTTATTTAGCAGGAAGGCTCATAGAGTTCTACCTCTAGTGGTAGAGATGGTTTTACATGGACACACTCTGGTCACACTCTGGTCTGGTACCCATAGTGTGCATAGAACAAACCTGGGTTTAGGACGGCTTAATATATCTTTAGTATGAGAATAGGCAGGTGGTTCAGATGTGATGTTGTGCAATGCAGATGGCTAGAATTAATGTTTTTTTCTTCCATCTCCGGGGTGACCAGCATGATTAAGCACCCCCCTCTCTCTCTCTCTTTCTCTGTGTTTTATTCTTTATCTCTGTCTCTTTTTCTTCTAGGTTCCAGAGGTCAGTCTATGTAATAGAGCCCTAGTGCTGGAGACCAGTAATCTGAGTTTCCTAATGGTGTCCAAAATGATTAAAAATATTTTGCTTTGCATGGGGGGGCATGATTTGCCTTCTAGAAGTAGCATGATATACTTGAAAGAGTACAGGCCTTGAAGACAAGCAACTCCATTTTGGATATTGAATAGCTAACATTTTAGTTCTATCTATAATGCTGAGCAAGTCAATTTAACTTCCTTAAGCCCGTTTTTCTCATCTCTAGAATTAGGATAATCCTGGTACCTGTCCCCTAGATGTGTTGTAAAGATTTACTGAGATAATTTATGAAAAGAGTTTAGTTCAGCTCCTGCCACAGAGTATGTGCTGAAGGCATATTTTTTGAATGAATAAATGAATGAGTAGGTATTGGTATCTTTCCCTCCTTCTGTCCCATGATGAAGTGCTATTTTGCTATCTTTTAATTGACAAGAACATGAAGGTATAATTCAGTCAACTCAGGATCTGTGCTCTCAACCATCTACTAACTGTATGATCTTAGTAATTAAAAATTTGTCAGAAACTTAGTATCTTTATCCATAAAGTCTTGATGGCAAGGCCAGGTGTGCAGGGCTGCTATGAAGATTAAAGGAAATAATGTATGTGATGGGACACTGCATAGAACTTGGAACATGGTACATGATCTATAACACTAGGTTCCTTTCTCTGTGTCCCTTCCAAGGATGTGGGCTTGCTTAATCTTTAGAATATCCATGTAAGGTATGTATTATCATCATAATGAGACAATGTATGTGGAGGTACCTAGTACAATATGATGCAGGTAGTCAATAAATGTTTGTTTCCTTCCCCTCTTTTCCTTAATTAAGCCAATTATTTTCCTGCTAACAATCATGCTTTTGCATGAACTATGTGAATATTTTAAAGACTGAGGTGCTAATCTTATATTATTATCAATTTAGAAGGCAGTCTGGACACCTGGACTATAATCAGAATTATGGTGATTTTAATAAGATGACAAAAGATCACAGAGTTGATGGATATAAAGTGCTTGCCTAATTCTTCCTTATTAGAGTGAGCTATGAATAGATTAATTTAATATTTCAAAATGTAAAAACCATTAGAAAAGTGTTTTCATGTAAATTATAGCTTTACATATTAATGTCATGCTTTCCTTAGCATCTAAAAATGCTGTTCTTTATTCACCATAAGAAAGTATTTGGTCTAAGTTTATAGAACTGTAGGTTGGTTGGGGTTGAGTTCCTGTGACTTTAACCTGGCCTCTTATATGGTTTCCCAACGTACCATCTAATCTCTACTAATTTGTGTGTTAGCATAGGATTTGGAGAGGGCCAAAGAGTGGCTATAATTGTGATTGGGGTAGAGAGAGTTTCATGACAAAATGAAATCTGACCTGTGGTCACAGACTAGCTTAATTTACTCTGAATCACCCTGTTAGTAACCATGGACAAGTCGCTTAACATCTTTTTTCCTTAGTTCCATCATCTGCAAAGTAAATATAATATTAGTACTTACCTGATAGGGTTGTTTTGAGGATTAAATAAGATAATTTATGATTAAATTAATTAATCCATCTACAAGCTTTAGCACAGAGTTCACCATGTTGTGAGGTCTCAGTAAGTGTTAACAGCTGTCACTGCCACAGGCACTACCACCACCACCCTTACCACTACAATAATAATGATGTGACAAAACCATTGCAGAATGGCTAAAGAATTTGGTGTCTTGTCTCATAAAGTATTCCTGATCTCTGAAGGGTGGACTGAAAACTTTCTTGATTTCAAACCCCATTTTTAAAATCTTTCGAAGGTGTCTGTCCACATTGTTTTAATTACTATGGAAAATCTGAGATCACCTTGAATCCTGATGCATGGAGGCTTTTAGAGTCTGTACAGGGATCATTCATACCCCCCACTTTTTTTTTTTTTTTACCATTATCCAAATGGTAACAAAGCTGTACAAGATATAGGAAACTGGGCTGAGTGTCATTTGAATGCAAAAGAGCCTTTGAAAATCTTTGCAATTTTAATTGTGGTGGCTTTATTTTAGTTTTTCTTCCCCCCCACTAAAAACAGAGTATATTAAACTTCCTCAGTTTGTCTCAAATAATCAGAATTTTGCAAGAACCTTTCCTTGTCTCTAAATAAACCAGGCTGTCTGTTATATAGAGAGATTTATCTAGGTGCTGTGCTTATTCAGACAAGTAGGGAGAAGAGAATAGAACTGGGTTGATTGAATTCTTTTTCTTTTGAAAATTGACCAGTTGTATGGTTGCTCTGGAGACTAAATTAATACAAGTAGATTTCCTAAATAGCACATTGATAGCTCAGGTGGGAATAGTGAACCTGGATATGTAATCTGGGAATTTTCAATAAGTTACAGATCAGTGTGTGAGCAAGACTTTGCAGCAATAAAAATGGTAGGCAAAGAGAGCCATAGAGACTTTTGTCTGATGAATTCTCAAAAATGGAATGATGAGTGGTTCAGAAAATCTCTTGTGTGAATGCAGAGGGCTGGACACGAGTGGTCTCTTATGGTTCCCTTTACCTCCAGGACCTTAGAGTGCTAGAATATCTTATTCCAGCACTATTTCTTCTTTAGCTATAGTTCTTAGAATCTTCCTTCTGTCTTCCTTTTATATCTTTTATATTTTAGGCATTTGGGTGCAGCATAATCAAGACAGACACTGCTTCTATTCTCATAGAGTTGACAATTTATGGTGTTCTAGGAGGTACTTAATCTGATGTTTGGAGAAGGGATAGCTCTTTAGTTGTGTTTTAAGCTCTGTGTTTTATAAAACTCCTTATGTGTGAGTTTTCTCCCATTCCTTCAACTTGTAGGATATAATACTTTAGACAAAAGAATGATTTTTCAACTGGAGCTGATCAGGTTGAGGTGGCAGAGAAGTAGGATTAGGGTGGGACCAGAGGTAATGACTTCTTGCTTCTAACATAGCCTCATAACCAGCTCATGGCATCTCCTGCTTGCTATACTCCCCCAAATTATAGAGGAGGCAAGGTGTGTATAATTAAAACAAACTAAGCAAGCAAAGAAACTGAATCACAAAGAACAAAACACCAAACAAAACACAAAAAGAAAATAAACACAAAAAACTCTTCTTTCTAGTTGGCCCCATAAAAGTTGTCTTCCTCTGGCTTTGAAGGGGTCATTTTTCCTTAGTTATCTGGGGTTGAGGCTGCAGCATTAACACCTAATAAACAAGTAAGATTGTCAATCCACTTCCTTTGCCTAAAAGAGAAATTAGGGCCAAGCTACCAATTCCCACCAAAACACCTCTCCCCTGTAAAAGAAAAAAAATTATTCATCTTGGGATCAGTTACTGACACTGATTCAGATGGCTCCAGCGTACCACCAGTCTCCCAAAAGTTTGTGAAATACTCTCTTGAAAGAATAGAGGGGAAAATCCAGGTTTTCTGTGAATGTGGACTGAAAATCAGGGCTCAAGATTCTGGGGCTCATGCTGGAGCCATGGGGCAGGACTTGGGAGCTTCAAGCCATTATGCTGAGGAAAAATAAAACCTATGACAGATTTTCATCCACTTATTCATGAGTACATCAAAAGGGTATTAAGGACTGACTAGTATTGGGAATAAAAGAGCAAACTGAAACATCTTCCTTCACTTTTCCAGACTCAACGAACATTTCCATGTGTTAACAACCTCCAAAGGGGACAGTATTCGTCAGTCAAGTAAACAATAATGTTGAGAACAGAAGTGTGAGTGTGCGGATGTTGTACTTCTTCTTTTCTTTAAGGACTTTTGAGTTGATTAGTTTTCTTTTAGCCCAGAAAAGAGAAAATCTGGGTATAGGGAGAGAATGGGATCACAATATCTCTCTTCAGTTATCTGAAGATGATACAGATTAAAATGATATCTATTACATACAGAAAAATAGTTGGGTCTATGTTGTATAGAACCAGTGAGCAGACCAGGGACAAATGGACAGAATTTAAAACGATTCTGATTTTGGTTTATTTCTAATAGAGCTTATGAACTACGGAATATGTGGTCTTGTGGGCTAATAATAACATTAACTATAGTATTGATACTTGTTATTTTAATGTATTTTGTATATAACACTTTAAGTAATTTTTAAATGGACATGTTTCACTTAATCCTCATTACAAATTGTGTGTATTAGTTAGGGTACATAGCATTATCCCTATTTTACAGATGAAGAAACCAAGGCTCAGAAAGGTTAAGACAATTACTCACACAGCTAAAATGGCATAAGTTGGGAATCAAATCAGTACCTATTGATTGGTCTTGAGGGAGTGCTTAAGGAAGGATTCTCTTCCTTGGCTTCTTTCATAGTGTAAAGAAGCTGTCATCAAACAAAGAGGAATCAAACATCAGCTCTGAATTCTAGTGAGGAAAGAGACATTTACCAAGCGAGAATCCAGTGTGGAACTATGCTCTGCATACCAATCTGGATGAAAGTGATCTATTTTGTTTATTGCCATTTCTATTTTAAGGTTGTGTTCTCTGATTTCAATGTAAAAATGTAGGTCTGGGCTGGTGGATCACATGAAGTACACCCCTTCTCGCTCATGATCACAGCTATGATCACACTGTGTTTTGTGTGCACAGATGCATGTTTGTGTGCATATATGAAAATTATTTTCCTGAGCCTGTGGACACACAGCAGTTTCACAATTTGCCTGAAACAGTGAAGGTTACAATAAAAAAAAAGAAAAGAGCCAGGTTTGGCCATTTCCTGCATGAAAACAAACAGCTGAGTTAATTCATTTGATCAACTTGCCCATTTTCCCAGTAGTTTTCTTGGCATAGGGAGGAGAACTTCTCTGTGAGCACAGCCTGTGTGTGTGTGTGTGTGTGTGTGTGCGCGTGTGCGTGTGCGCGTGCGCGCGCGCGCGCGCGCGCCACCCTATAGCTGTTTTAAAATTTCCTCTTTTCTTTGATTGTTTTTCAAAGTTGTCTGATAATTGTGGATTGTATCTGGAGGCCCACTTGCTAAAAGCACATTGAGTCATAGGCGGACTTTAAGAGTCCAGGAGACCTGCAGCGGTGACTAAGAGAGTCATTATTTGATTAAAAGGGAAAAACTAGGTATTGGCTTGAAAGGAAGGCTGAGGGAGCATGAAGAACTTCTTGAACAGGGGAAAAAAAAACACTTGGAAGCTAGCTGGCAGGGTGAGTGGAGACCGGAGAAAACCAGTCTTGTGCACTAGGACTTGCTGCTGCATTTTAATGGCATCTCTGTGTGACTGTTTTTTTTTTTCCTCTTTGTTTTTTCATCAAGCAAGAAAGAACACAGAGGGGATTCATCAGAAATTTAGCTCTTTAAACTTTGCAATGTACTCTGCCCCCTTGAACAATTTCAAACTGATATCTAGAAATTTTTCATTGCAGGTTCAAATAGATGCAAACACACCTTGTAAATATTGACAGGTTAAAATTAAAACACAATTAAATTTGTGCCTCAATCTTTTCACTTCTTCAATATTATTTTATTTTTTCTCCCTGTCCCTGTGTTCATTTGTTTTGTTTCTTAAATTCTACATATAAGTGAAATCATATGGTATTTGTCTTCCTTTGGCTGACTTATTTCACTTATCATAATACCCTGTGGTTCCTGGGTAAATTATAAATCCTGGAGTATTTTTATATCCACTGTCACCCACTAAAATGGAAACGTGCAAGTTTTCTAACAGTCAGGCACGTCACACCATTACCTTTTCTTTTCGAACCCACATTTCCACTCACTTTGCCCACATAATTTATCCTAACGTTATACATATATATATATTTTTAAAGATTTTATTTATTTATTTGACAGAGAGCACGAGAGAGGGAACACAAACAGGGGGGAGTGGGAGAGAGAGAAGCAGGCTTCCTGTGGAGCAGAGAGCTGGATATGGGGCTAGATCCCAGGAAGGCAGACCCTTAACGACTGAGCCACCCAGTAGTCACTAATGTTATAGATATTTTTATACTTGAAACTTCTCTCGATCATCGTATCATACATCTCTATAGAAAGATGTATATAAAATTAAATTTTAAACCGAAAAAGTCCCTGTGACCACAAGTCTCCCACCAGTTAAAATAAGTAAGCAAAGTAAGTAACTCAATAGTACATAGTGAGTAAGTAACAAAGAAGTAATTAGAACCAGGGACTATCCTCCAACTTTTAAGAATTTATTCACTCTGCTCTGCTGTACTCTGGGACCTTAGTGATGAAAATGCTTACAGTCAAGGTAGGATTCAAATGCCTAATAGGTAGACCTTTCTTTTGTAAATTAGGAGAAGGGTATTTGTGAAAGTAGAGGTGAGAAAGGGGAACAGCAGGACTCTGCAGTCTCATGCACATTCATGGCACATCAGTTTTAGAGAACACTCCATATATAAGTTAGAAATTAATTCTTTTAAAATTTTCCCTGTTTGCGTACCTCCTGGGGAGGCCATTGTGGACTTTTAGGGCATTGTTCCTCAAGGGCAGCATCATTCACATCTGTGCTTTATTGTAGGGGACTGTTCTGTGCATTGTAGGGTATTTAGCAATATCCTGGCCTCTGTTCACTAGCTGTCAGTAGTAGCCCCCTCTCCAGTTGTGACAACCAGAAATGTCTGCAGATATTACAACATGTTGGGGTGTGTGTGAAATCACCCCTAATTGAGCACAAGTTGCCTTGTGCTATGCATACTCCAGTTTAAAGATTGCTTATCTAGTTTGTTAGGAATGTGAACAAGGCCTTAATCAGCTAAATGTGTTATTTGTATTTTTATTCAGGAAAAGGGCAAAACCTGGTTGTTTGCATTCAAATTCTATTCCCTAATGAGTGGGGAGTTGTTGTACCCATGGAGATAGAGAGTTGTTGAATCCATATTCAAGTTGTTGGGCTTAGATGTCTATTGACAGATGAATGTATAAAGATGTGGTATATATATACTGTATAAAGATGTGGCATACACACACACACACACACACACACACACACACACACACACACAGGAATATTACTTGGCCATTAAAAAGAATGAAATCTTGCTATTTGCAACGACACAGATGGAACTAGAGGGTATTATGCTAAGCAAAATAAGTCAGTCAGAGAAAGACAATTATCATATGATCTCACTCATGTGGAATTTAAGAAATAAAACAGATGAACATGGGGGAAGGGAGGGAAAAGTAAAATAAGATTAAAGCAGAGAGGGAGGCAGACAACAAGAGACTGTTAACTCTAGGGAACAAACTGAGGGTTGCTGGAGGGAAGAGGTTGGAGGATGGGGTAACTGGGTGATGGGCATTAAGGAGAACACATGATGTGATGAGCACTGGGTCTTATACATAACTGATGAATCACTAAACTCTACCCCTGAAACTAAAATACAGTATATGTTAACTAAATTGAATTTAAACAAAAAATTTTAAAAAATACAGAATAGTTTTTTAAAAAGTTGTTAGGCTTAAGGGAGCATTGGGTCTTGAGGGAAGCAAGATTTGGTTAGAAGAAGATATTTAAAGGGGCGCCTGGGTGGCTCACTGGGTTAAAGCCTCTGCCTTCGGCTCAGGTCATGATCCCAGGGTCCTGGGATCGAGCCCCGCATTGGGCTCTCTGCCCAGCAGGGAGCCTGCTTCCTCTTCTCTCTCTGCCTGCTTCTCTGTCTATTTGTGATCTCTGTCAAATAAATAAATAAAATCTTTAGAAGATATTTAAAGATGCCAGAGAAGGGGAAGAATGGAGATGAGGAATGAAGTCACTAACAACAAATCATGACAGCTGTCATGTGTGTTTTGCCAGCCATTGCGCTAAGTACTTCACATGGATTATCTTGTGGAATAATCACAATAATCTAGGAGATAGTTACAATCATGTGTTAGGGTACAGGTTAAGCTGTTGTAACAAGGAGACTAAAAAACTCCAGTGACTTAGACAAAATAAAAATGTATGTATCTCCATGAAAAGACCAGGTAGGGTGCTTAGGATTACCCTGGTATACCATGTTGAGGATCTGTGCAGCTTCTATGCTGTTGCTCTGTTCCTTCAATACCCAGCTTCCATGTCAGGTGCTGATTCTCTTATCAGGTCTGTATTCCAGCCAGTGAGAAATGTGAAAAGGAAAAGGTGAGGAAATGTACTTTTCTTTTAAGGGCACAATCTAAAAATTATACACATCATTCAATTCACACCCTGTTGACTTTGCTAAGCTGCAAAGAAAACATGGGCTTTAGCCGGGCAGCCATGTATCCAGCTATAGGATTTGAAAAACTATAGCTTAAGGCCCAATGGCTTTTTTTCTTGGTAAATGAAGTTTTATTATATACAGTGACTCCCATTCATTTATGTATTATCTATGATGTTTTCTTGTGACAATGGCATTTTTCAACAGTTGTGACAAAGACCAGGTGACCAGCAAAGCCCAAAATCTCTGACCTTTAAGAAAAATTCTGTCAATTCCTGCCTTAGAAGAAGGAGGAAATGGGTATTTGGGGTCTACCAGTAGGCTTTTCCATAACTCTTACTTAACAGATGAGGAGTTGGAAGCACATAGAGGTTAAGTGAATGGCCCAAGGTGAAACACTGAGAAGTGGTAGAGCTAAGATCCAAATGTGGCTTTGTTTGTCTCCAAAAGCAAAAGCACTATATATCATGTCCTACTGCCTTATGAATTCATTCAGCAATTATTTATTGTGTCTACTCAACATCAGGCAATGTTCTAGGTGTTTGGGATTCAGTAGTTAATAAAAGAAAGGAAATCGATGCTCTTGTGAAGTCTACATTACACGAGACAGACTATTAGGAAGGAGTTAAACAAAATATATTCTATGTTAGAGGCAATTGGGCTATAAATAAAAAAGTAAATCCGGAAAGAAGGGAAGGCAGTAATAGAGTTGGGGTGAGGATTCATTTAAAAAAAGGGTTAAAGATGGCTGCAGTATTGGGGAAACTAAGGAGAATGAATTTGGACAATAACTCTTGAGGAACAGGTGGGAAGCTGGGCTGAGAATACCCAGGAAAAGCCCTGAGTTTTCCCTCAAAGGAAGCTGGGCAGGATCTGGAGCCAAAAGAACCAAGGCTGTCCATGGCTTACATGTGGTGGGTACCTGGTGCAAAATAGATGTGTCAGAAGAAGTCTGATTTAAAGGTATTAGATCATGGTGGAGCATTTGCCTTTAACCCTTTTAGACCGAATTCCAAAAACCTTTCACATAGAGACAAAAATGAACATGTACTCACGTATGTAAATAATAGCAGGCAGTAGAGTCAGTTCGTATGGTAGAAAGACCATAAATATTGGAGGCACACACAACCGTGAATGTCAGCTCAAGCTTGACAACTTCAGGCAAATTGTTATTTGTCCTATTATTAGCCATGATTTAGTGACCATTTTCTATGTGACAGGCACTTTATATTCATAATCTCATCTAATCCTTACATAACTATAAATAGATATGAATGTTATCTTCAATTATCTTTAAGTTAAATTAAGTGGTGAAATTAAGTGGTGATAGGTAACAGTTGAGAAGTAATGAGAGCTAAACAGTTTCCTCCCATGCATTTATATTGCTTTATCTTATTTAAGTATAGTGATTAGTAATGTTGGTTAATGCTTCTGTGGGGCTGTTTTCATGAAGAATTTTTTTTTGTAAAGAAAAATTTTAATGTTTATTTAGTGCTTACTATGTGTCAGGCACTGTTTTAATTACATGTATTTATTTTTCAAAACAATACTGTGAGGAGTTACTATTATCCTCGTTTTTTGGATGAGAAACTTAGGCCCAGGGAGTCTAAATAACTTGCCCAAAGTCACACAGCCAGTGAATGGAGAGGTTGGAATATTATTCTCTGCAGTTTGGCACTGGTGTTCCATGTTTAATCATTATACTACACTACCTCACAAAACAGACCAATGAAACAATTGAATGGGAAAAACGTGCTAATTTATCTTCCACTGCCCATGATGTATATGGAAAGCCTGGTTATTTGGGCTTTGTGATCTAACCCATGGCCACTGCTACCTCCCTAATACCAGCATATCTGAATTGTAGGCAAAGACCCATGGAGCAAATATTTCACTTCTAGAAGACTGCTCTGGGAAAACAAAATTTTAAAAGTGATGGCAAAGATGATAGCATGTGTGACTATCTATACCTGACTGTGTAACTCCAGATGGATGTGTGTGTATATATATGCATTCAGATGGGTGCATATGAGTCTAATGAGCAGTTTCAGGTGGATGCTACTGGGCTTTCCTCCCATTAGCCTAAAATCCAGTCTTTTATGTGGCAAGATTAAAAAGTAAGAAATCTTTATTCTGTTTTAGAATGCAAAACTGTTTTTCCAGAATCTGCTTTCCAGAAACTACCATTCTGCAATTTCATGGATGTCACTACCAAATAAGCATGGATGGCCCTGTACCATCAATGGAATGATTCTTTGCCTCAGTCTTGGCATTTCAGCTCCCATTTCATGCTCTGGTAAAGAAGGTCATAAACATGATTTGCTATCTGGCCTGTCATTTCTTTGAATTGTCAACATTTAGTAAGGATTTTCCTTGGGAATTTCTTCCGTCCAAAATGACACCAACGATGCCAAGCATGGGCTCTACACGCCTCTAGAAGTGAATTTGGGGTTCTTGACCTGCTACCGGTACAGTTGTGTTCTGGATTGTTCTCTAAGGGATGGGTATAGATTTTCACTGAGCCATTCTTTCTACCATTTAGTCTCCTCATCTTATTCCCCCCGCCTGACCAAATGACAGATTCAGCTGATTTCTATAAAACAGATTGCCTGAGGGCAAGTTTAGCTGGCTACCATGAGAACCAATCCCCAAGAAATGCCCTCAGTAGTGCAGAGATCTAACTACTGATAGAATTGGACTGTAGGAAATCTTAGTGGCTGAGGGATCTGATATAACTTTCCCAGGAACTTCTGATTTCTGTGGGGCCAGGAAATACCACTATGATGGTGACTGAGTTCATCATACTAGGGTTTGGAGACCTCCAAGGAATTGGGTCCCTTGCTCTTCTTGGTGTTTGGCATTGTCTACCTATACACCATGTCTGGGAATCTTCTCCTCATGGTCCTGGTGAGCACTCAGTGGGGACTCCAGACACCAATGTACTTCTTTCTGGCAAAACTCTCATGCTTAGAGGTCTGTTATACATCAAACATTGTGCCCAGGATGCTGCTGGACTTATTGAGAAAGAACAGAGTGATCTCCAGGCAGGTTGTGTTATGCAGCTCTATTTCTTTGGGGCTCCGGGCAGCACTGAATGAATGCTATCTTCTGGCAGTGATGTCTGGCTGTCTGCCAGCCCTTGCACTATCTAACACTGATGCATGGAACCATATGTGTGTGGTTAGTAATTGGTTCATGGTTTAGTGGCTTCACAGTGGCAGCTGTATTCCAGGCTGTTATGGTAGCCAGTTTGACCTTCTGTGGTGGCAATGAGATTGACCATTTCTTCTACGACTTGAAACCTCTGCAGGAGCTCTCCTGCTCAGATCCCCCACTGGTCAACATAGTCTGCATGAGTCTAACAGTGCTGGTAAGTTTGGCCCTGTCTAGACTAAACCTAACCTCCTACTGGAAAATTCTTTCCATGGTCTTGCATATACCTTCCATGACTGATAGGCAGAAGGCATTCTCTATGTGTTCTTCTCATCTAGTTGTTGCGACTTTATTTTATGGAACCTTGATCCTGGTCTATGCTGTGCCCTTTGCTGGTTAGGTGCCAGTTCTCAATAAAACCTTCTCCTTGTTCTATACTGTTATCACTCCCATGGGTAACCCCCTTATCTACAGCCTCAAAGACAAAGATGTCTAGAAGGCCCTGAGGAAGCTGAGGATTTGATCCTACAATGATGAGTTCCATTCAATCGACAGAAATGATGGCAGTCTGAAGGTTAAGGCACTGTCTGTCCTCATCCCCAGGGAACTCTCAGCCTAAGAAAGCATAGCATAGATTATAATATTTTTAAAGTAAAATATTGATTAGTCTCCAAATCATCTATTTAGCTGATTTGGGGGAAGAGTTAGTAGATTTGTCTTGGTGTCCTTGAAATTTTCTAGTTTTTCTTTTGTACTGTGAGCATGTTTATACTGTGAGAGGAGAGGAGCACCTCCTAGGAGTGGAACTATTCTGGGATAAAAAATAAATAGTTGCTACATATAATTCCCCCCAAAAGCTCAATCCTGAAAGTAGGTATTTGCAAGTGTGCTTTAGTTGTCTTCCATTTCTTGTGTATGCGTGTTTTAAAATGAGACTGGGAGATTTTAAAAATAAGACTGGGAGATTTGGGGTTGGAGGAGGAGTTGTAACTGTGCTATTCCTATAAGATTAAAGAAAGATGAAGGTGGGATCTAATAAAATATATGGAAACTCACTAGAAGACTAGTTTTAAAGAAATGTGCATCAAACACAATTTGTGAGGCATGTGGATTGCCTTAAGTCACTCTTTTCTAAGTTGAATTTTCCCTAGAATTTACAGCTACCCCCTGTGTTTTCATTTTGTTCTTTCTGTTCCCCTCTCAGATCCTCCTTCTGCTGTGTGCCTGAGTTTGCTTTGCTGGGCTCATTTGTGCTTTTGTTTCTTATTTTTGTATCTGTTGTCAGATACTTAGCATTATCAACTGGTGTATTCAAGCTACACTTCAAGAGGGAGGGAAGGCAAAAACAGTCTGCTGTGATAAGGGAGAGAATACATGTATTTGTTTATTGAAACAAAAATACCTACTGAATATTTATTGAATGAAAAATATTTATTGAAAAAATATTTATTGAGAGCCTAATATTATCCAGGCATTGACTGGGGTAGGTGCTAGGAATAGAATAGTGAATAATATAAGTACAGTTCTGACCTCAAAGATATTACAGCCTTGGAGACCTTCGTGTTCAAATTGCTCAGAATTTATCTTTTTTTACATTATAGACTATATAATTCTTGAAAGTACTGTCTATAAAGAGAATCTTTATATATTGCATATAAAATCCCAATATTCTTATTTACCTTAATTTGAGAAGTAATTATATAATTAATATGAAATAACCTAATGTAAAGACCTAACAGAACATTTAGTGGGACATATGAACAAATACAAATGCTCAGAATGTCCCTTGTTTATTTAGTTAAATTTGCCTCATTTTTTTTCCTTTAAGACCCAACTCAATTCCTACCTTCTCTCTCCCTGACTGTCCTGTTCATGTCATTTCTTGCCCTGAGAAATTGTTTATTTCCCTTCATTTGACAAGTAGAATTCACTGCTCTTTATGTTTTATGTATATGCCCTATATTTCTAGTGAGATTATAAATCCTTCAGGGACAGAGACAGAATGTCTTTTTAGCTGTATACTCAAGTACCCAGCATAGTGCATTACACATAGCAGACCTATCTTCAAAGGATAAAATCTGAGCTCTTCAACATGGAAATCAAGGTCTTCCATGACCTTGTTTCTGCCTCCTTCCCCATTCTCATTTCCCACCAGGCTCCATCTCAGTTTTCCATATCATATCTATGCATCATTACTCATACCCTTTGCCTGTAAGATCCTGACCATATTTGTTTTTCACCTAGCTAATGCCCCTTCATATTTTACATGCATTATCATCCTCACTAGAAAGACTTACCTGATCATTTTCTTCCGACCAAAACATTAAGGGAAGGGATACTCTTCTTCTATTTCCGTGGACTCATTGTAGGCATATGTTTAAGCAGTAATCACATTATCTGGTGGTTTGCCACTGCATCTTCAGTGCCTAGAAGAATGCTTGGCACAGAAGAAACCCCAGGAATACTTGCTGTGTGACTAGCTAAATGGTTATATATCTTCCTTCCCTAATAGATTACTATTTTCTTCACCTCAAGTACCACCTATATACTGATGATTCCTCCATAATTTGATGCTATGACAAGTGCTGTGAAGGAAAATCAGTATGCTGGGAAAGCATATAACAAGGATAACTAATTTGGATTGGGTTGGAAGTTTCAGAAAAGACTTTCTGAAGACATGGCATTTGAACTGAGACCAGAAAGATGAGTAGGAATAAGCCAAGCAAAGATAGGTTACAAGGTGGGGGTAGAGGAGGGAAGAATTTCAAAAGATAGATTAGCCCACATCAGGTTCTTGCAGTGGTAAAGATCTTGAAGAATTTGGGATCAGAGAAAATGCTAATATGGTTACAGTGTGGTGACCAAGGGCCTGGTAGAGGGCCTGGGAAGGTAGCCAAGAACCAGATAATACAAGGTCTCACTGGATTTCATTTTAAGTAAGATTGGAACTCTTTGAAGGGTTTTGTTTGTTTGTTTGTTTGTTTTTGTTTTAGCAGAGTGACATGGTCTTTTTTATGTTTCAAAATCACTCTGGCTGATAGGTACAGAATGACTTTTAATAGGACTGGGGCTAATAGATATTGAGAAGCCAATTAAGGCATTATTACAATGTTACACAGTAAGAGATGATGGTAATGTGGACTAGAAGAGTAGCTGCAGAGATGGGGAGAAATGAATTCAGCTCTATATATTTAGAGGCAGAAATGATAGGGTTTGGTGATGGATTATAGAGGTTTGTGAGTTAAATATGTGCTTGGGCCACTCACTGGGATGGGAGATCCTTGGAATAGATCCATATTTGGGAAAGAAGAGAAATGATGAGATCAGTTTTGTATGAGAGTATTCTGATATAGCAGTGGATGTTAACTAGGTAGTTAAATATACTGGCCCGAAACTCAAAAGAGATATCGGGTCTAGAAATATGAATTTAGAAGCCATCAGCATGTAGATGACATTTAAAGGCCAGGAAATGGGTGAAATCATGTATAGAAGCAGTTTAGAAGGAGAAGAGAACTCAGAATGGATCCCTGGGAATTCCACCATTTAGAAGTCACATAGAGGAAGAATAACCAGTAAATAAGACTGAGGAGGGATAGAGAGATAGGAGAAAATCCATACATGCAAATAGAGGGAAGGGACTTTTTTTTTTTTTTTGGAAAGAATTGTTTAGGTAGGAAAGAAGGCTGGTAAACTATACTAAAGGCTGATGGGAGGAAGTGCAAGCTGAGGACAGAGAAGAGTCCATTGTCTCTGATAACATGGAAGATACTGATGACCTCACTAACAGAATGTTTGGTAGAGTGATGTAATGGGTGCAGAAGCCACACTGGAATGAGATGCGGGAATGAATAAAAAGTGTAGGTATCACTGTGTATAGATAATTCTTTGGAGAAGCCTGGCTATGAAAAGAAATAGATTTGGTGACAGCTGGAACAGAGAACTTAAGGGAAGATGTTTATTCCTACGATATAAAAGAATAGAAAATGTTTGAATAACACAAGAAGAACTGATTAGAAAGGGAGATATTGAAGATGCAGGAGACCATGGGGATATAGCATTTTATGGCTCCTGCAAAGGCTGGAAGGTCCAAGGTCCAGAACATATGTAAAGGAAGTGGCCTCTGATCAAAGATTATTATATGACAAATACATATGGAATACTTACTGTGTGCTTGATTTTGTTTCAAGTAATAGGGTTATGACAATGAAGAAAGCATTGTCTCTGCCTTCAAGGAGCTCACAGTTTGGTGAAAAAGACATACAAGTAAACAGATGATTATAATCAGGTTGATTAATGCTCTGATAATTATGGGATCCTATGTCAGTCCTGGGGAGAATCATTGTTATGGGTTCAAATTTGTCCCCCGAGAAAAGATATATTTTGGAGTCCTAATACCCAGTACCTCATCATGTGACCTTATTTGGATAGGGTCTTTACAAACCTAACCAAGTTAAAATGAGGTCAGTAAGGTAGGTCCCAATTTAATATGACTGGTGTTCTTATAAAAAGGGGAAATTTAGACACGAAGACACACACACAGGAACAGAGGCAGAGATTGGAATGGTATGTATGCGAGCCAAGACACGCTGAAGATTGCCAGCAAACCACCAGAAACTAGAAGAGATACATGGGACAGATTCTTCCTCACTGCCCTCAGAAGAAATCAATGTTGACTTGATTCTTGTTTTCTGGCCTTCAAAACTGTGAGGAAGTAAACATTTGTTGTTTAGACCAGTAAGTTTGTGGTACTTTGTTATAGCAGCCCTAGCAAACTCATACAGGCATTCAAAACAGCCTGAGGGAGGGAGTTTGTTCAGATTAAGAGAAGACTTCCCAGTAGAGGTGTTACTTGAGTCAAGTCAAGATAAATAAGCAAGATTCCATGGGTGGGACCTGGGGAGACCATTTTATGTAAAGTGATCATCACCTGCAGTGGTTTGGAAGTGAAAGAGTGTACATGTCTAAATTATTGCAAGTAATCCAGTGTGGCTGCATGTAGACTGTGTGGGCATGGTGGCAATAACTGAGACCGGACAAGCTGGAGCCAATTCATAAAAGGCCTCTATTCCAGTCCACAGAATTTGGATTTTACCCTGAAGCCAAGTGATTGGCCTTTACATATTCATTCCCCTCCCTATTATTCAGCTGCCTAAATTCCCCCCCCCCCCCCACCAAGAAGCCTTCTCTTACATCTACTATGGAACTTTCCACACACAAATATAAAAAAGAACTTCCTCCTTATCTCCTCAAATATACAGTGAGCTCCTTGAGAGAAGGGGCTATGTCCTATTTACTGAGATATATGCCCAGTGCCTGGCAAGTGCTTGGCATATAGTAGTCTCTCAATAATTGGCTATCTGGTATGTTCCTAGGGAAGCAATGGGTTGTCTTTGGAATGGTATTCAGCACACTCAATATTTTGCTTTTCTTCTTCTCTCTTCTTCCTTCCTGTCACTGATGACACAGCACCCCTCCACCCTTGGCTCTCATTTCACTTCTCCACTTGGTTTTCTCTTTGATCAAGGACTCTGGGAACTCCCAGTATGCTTTCTCTCACCCAAAATTGACAATGCCCACATCAGGCAGTCTCTCATGCCTTCAGGTTCCCACTGTCCCCAAGAGAGCCTGGTTTACACTGTACAAAATCATACAGTCCAACCTTGTCACCTTGCTTCTGCCCCTGGTTCTGCCAGGACTAGTGCTTAACTTAGCCTAAGCAGGGTCATTAGGTCAGTTTCAAGGAAGTAGCTCTGCCCAGAATGGACCAAAGAACAGCTGGCAGCTTTGGCAATAGGATGCGGTTGAGGCTACAAGATGCAGCAAAGGGGTTGCTGGCTCAGCAGGTGGGCAGAGTCAGATAATCTGAGCAATCTCCAACTGGGCTAAACTTTACCCATGGGATCCCCACTGAACAAGGCAAACTAGGGCACCAGAACAGGAAATTAGAAAGAATGATATTCAAGGCAAGATGCTGAGCAGAAACCGTGTGTACTAGGTTGAACTCTTAAAAAGTACATCCCCTCAAAATAAAGTACATCACCTCATACCCACCCATTCCTATATGCACAAACACACCCAACTTGAGCCAGTAAACACACACACACACATCCCACAGACACAAAATGCTGACACAGACTTATGCCCATACTGGAAGGACCAAGTGTCACATGCTTTGTGTTGGCAGATATTGTAACACCTGATGTGTTTACAGTTGGTAGGGATTGAGGTGCTCTTTACAAGTGCATGTCCCAAATAATAGAGGTATCCCTTGAAGGGAACAAAGTCTTTTTCATTGTAATTGTTTCAAAAAGATAGCTTTCTGTCTTATACCAACTAAATCTGATATAATTTAACTTTTTCTGGATGATTCCAAGCTATTTTTATGAACAC